>NC_088860.1:2146453-2752703 GCF_963853765.1 Magallana gigas | reverse complement strand
TACAGAGTACAGCACACCTAGACAAATTAAGTCTAGTTCACTTGAGAGCGCTGGGAATTGCAGCTATATCAAAACACTAAGCTTTTCAATAGACCTTACAACTGAAAGCTGGAGTAATATGACAATTAGATGTGTTGCATTAAATACTGTGTCTTTAGAAGACGACGACCCTGTTCCGAGTTCAATTCTCTATACCAGAACGAGTATTTCAAGTTAGTATAACTGTTTTATTTCTTGACTATATGAAACGCTTTGCTCCTATGTGATAGATATAATTATGCTCTAAGTACCTTGTGCTGTTGCGTGTATACGAGGGCTATTTATAAAATGATGACAATACATGCACACCGTTAAAAGTGTACACTTAATTAAACTGACCATTTGTTGAGATGTAAATCGTCATCCATACCGAATTTGCACGTAATCACATTTTAACAAATCAAAATTCAAAGGAACCCCCATTTCCAGGCCAACCTTGGGACAATATAACTATGAAGATTGAACAAATGCCTCAAATTGAAATTTCGAACATAAGGTCATATATCAAATGCTGTTGTTCAATTAATCTCATGAAAAATAAATTTTACAATAAGTCGTTGTATGGAAACTGTTGTATCCATTAACCTTTTCATCGATTGATAAACCATTTTGAACTAGGTAGGGAACCAGTTAAAATTATCAAAAATATAAAATGCAAAAATCAGTTTTCAATAACAAATCAATCGTAAAAGTGAAATCTATCATTGACATAGATGGAAAAGTGACTGTAAACACATTGCAAAAAAGATCAACATTTTAACAGGTATGCCACCTGTTAAAATGTTGATCTTTTTTGCAATGGTTTTTAAAAGAAAAGAACTAGGTACGGTTGTAAACATATAAATGCCTAATATTCCATTATTTTTTAAGTTGTTTTTATAAAGTAAATAAATGCACTATTACAAATAAGATGTGAAATGTAAGCCATAAATCAGTAAAAATAATCATGCAAAGCGTTGCTAAGCAACATATACATCCGCTAAATGTACTATGTGAATCGAAAATTAATATATTCAAGCCAATTTTTACTGCAAAATTTAAAAATATATATCATATAGAGCGCAGCCCTCGAGCAAAACAAATCATGATTGATAAAAATATACTTAAAAAGAGAATAGATTGAAACAAAATTACATTTTGCTCGAGGCCTGCGCCGATGGTTTAATTTCACGTTTTGTGACGGAGTTTTAGTGGTAGTTTACAGTCGAATAATGCAGTTATTATCACCGTGTAATCATTCATCGATGACAAAAATCCGATAACAAAAGATGAATTTTTCTTCTGTAACACTTTCATTACAAGATAATGACATCTTTGGTAATTTCTAATACATAATTATCATAATAATGAATATACAACGTGATCATTTTTCCTAATTGGTGTCAGGAAGATTTCGGGGATATTATAGTGATGAAAAAATTATGAAAGAAAAATGAAGTTTCTCAAAAGCTACTCAAAATTTACGGGGAATGTAAAAAACGACAAAAAGACGTCTAAATGAAATTGTCACAGGGAATGAAACTTGGTTACATTTTTATGAACCTGAAAGAAAACTTGGAAATAGATATGACTCACTAAATAGAGTAAACTACCTACAATTGCTAAACGCGGGAAAACAACAAATAATTTTCTGACAAAATTTTCAATCATTTTAATTTGGGTAGTTGCTCAGATTCCCATAAAAATGATTAAGTGTTAGAAAAAGTGTTTATATTTATAAAATATTATTTAAAGTACAAAAAAATATCCTACTTTTTTGACTGACATCTGATGACTTTTCTTTCTTTCCAAAATTGAAAAAATGATGTCTGAACGGCTATTTCATTTCCATACGCACTAGGTTAAACGGTTTATCAGTGTAAGAAAAGTATACCTTTATCGGAGTGCAGAGGCATATTCCATAGCTCGATATAAAACACTTCATAAAAGTGCTGAAATTAATCAAAGTACTGAAGAACTGACGGGAGTTGATTTTGTCGATGTTTATTTTAAAATCGATGATATGTTATTTTGCATAACAAGTACATATAGTTTCTAATTTGAATTACGCAGAACTCCCCATATGATTCATGTTAAATAATATTTAAAGATCAAATTAATTCAATCAAACAATGTATCAGTAATAGAAATATTTCTCGTATGGATCCAAGCAATATTGAACTCTAGTCTCGTTCAACCAAACGCTCGGCTGATACCGTAAATCTCCGACAAGGATTTACGGAGACAGCCGAGCGTCGAGTTGAACGAGCCTATTTTGAACTCTGGCGTAGGAATACATACGACTACAAAAAATGTTTCAATTGTTCGTACCGTTTAAAACCTGACTATTTTCAAGGTACATTTGTTTTTATTAAGAATTTTCCTTGAAAAACAATGCTTTAGCATACATTAATTACATCGAATTTATCAATTATTTTCAAGAACTAAGTCTTGTAAGCAGCAATGATTTGTGCTGAAGTCCAAACAGTGTTTCACGTTCGGTTTGTCTGAGTAGTTGATTAAAATCAACTCCCAAAAATGAATTTTTAGAGAATATGAATGTAAAAAAAATTAAAAAGTGCAATTGTTTTGGCTGTTTGGTGCTAAATTAAATTTCTATCTCGCACTGTTCTTAATTTCATGTATTAATGAAATTCATATTTGATATTAAGAGAACAATTTTTTCATTGGTTGAACATGATTGGTATGATCATTTTTTATGCGGATGTATTACAATTCATTGTAAATAATATATAAACACCGAACGTAGCATTTTGGTGCCCTATATGTACATTATGTTTATGAAATTTTAAATTAATGTTTAAGATATATATTTTTTTCAATGAAGGTGAGTTTTGTGAAAACAAAACTGAAACGTACTACGATTACCATCCAATGGGCTGTCCCTTCTATGTCTGGTGTGTAACAGGGCGACCGTACGGCCAAGTGTGTCCAGCAGACGACCTGTGCATGAATCCAGTTTTAGGAGATTGTGAGAGAAATTGATTAACTTTGTACAATTTACTCTGGTAAGGGGCGGATTTATCCAATATCTTTAACATTGATATTATAAATAAAGTTATATTGTTTGTTTAAGATATTTTCTAAACATGGTTTTGTAAACATTGAAATTCAAATTTTTATTTATATTGTATTTATTTATATATATTTTGTATTTTATTGAGATAAACTATTAGTTATTTAGTTGTATATCAAGAAACACATATTTTCATCCAAGAACTCGTTTTGTATGCCGTATCTTTGTTACACAAAAATATGTTCAACATTTAAGATATTTAGATTTTTTTCGTTTTTAAACAATAAAATATTAATTTTTGTTTTTGATTATCATTATATCATGGTTATGTATGTTCGGAACTTACGCGTTTGGACATTATCTTAACATTTATGAAGGCTGCCTAATTAAATCTTACTTGATGATTTTATTTGCATTAGTTTGTTAAAGCTAAATTCATTCTCTTTGTTTAACTATTTCTTGTAGCGTCAAAGAATTTTGACCTAAGTCTAGTCTAAAATTGCTGGATTCAGTTTTGTTGTATTTGTTGTACTCTTTTAAACGATTGTTATGCTAAATATATGTATAATAATATATATTGCAGTAGTTTTACAGGTCAATTAAGCCATATTTCAATGATAAAACAATAAACGATAAACAATTTGTTTAACAAAGCAAATGACATAAAAAGATATCGCGTTAGTTTGCCACATATTGAAATTCACTCCAAACCTTCAGGCAGGGATGCTTGTATTACGTCTATGACAACGCTATTAATAGAATCTAATTATGGGCAATGTTCTACAAAATGAAAAATAAATATGTGAACATGTTGTTAACTATAATTTCTAAAGTTTGTTTTGTTTACACTCGATGCCAAACATCATGGTTGAATAAACCCAGACCTTTGAGGAACGAAACCAAACAGTTCCCTTTTCTAAACATTCCCGTGGAGCATTTTGGTTTGTTATACTTTCATGTTAAATACTGAAATCTGATTGGTTAAGACGCAGTTAATAATATTTACTATTACCCTCAGCGTTAGCAACGCACTTGGCAACGGGTAACATTAAAAAATGTTACATGCGCGAAAATTATGCGCGTACGGTTCGCTGTAGAATTCACGTTATTCCTATATAAAAGCAGTAAAATTTTCTTAAAATTTTTAAAAAAGACATTCAGTATAACAAAATAACCCCTCGAAAACCATTGTCAACCTCAGCTTCGCGTCGGTTGACAATGGTTTTCTTGGGGTGTCAATTTCAACTGTAACCCTCCCAAACAGGCACTATTTATATATTGTTTGGGGGGTTTTTTGTATGCCCATAAAGATTTTTTTCCTTACATATTTTAAATTTTGAAAAGAGATCGATTCAGCGGGTGTTAATAGGTCAAAGTCTATACCTTTCTAAGATAGCTGGTTTGTATTGAAAATTATTCGAAACTGTTATAGCCAAACATCGGACCATGCAACTTAGTTGTCGATATGGTATAACATGTCGCTTTATAAGAGCCACATAATTATTATGTCTATATTAACGACGGTCATGTTTTTTGAAAGTCAGCGTATTGCTCAGTTCTGAATAAGAGCTGGAGTTTCCTGAATAAGGCACACTAAAACGAGTCCTAAATAAGGCGATTTACAGCTACTTTGTCTGATTAAGGCATCAGCCATTTTCACAGTTCATTTGACCCTGTGCGAACTTATTTTACCATTTAAAATGACTTAAACCAATATATTCATAAAGAACTTGTTTTCAGTCAAACAAAACGAATCCCGTAACATTAACTGAAATAATTTCACAATGAAGTGGGTTTTTTTTCCATTCTGGGGAAATATAATCCTCCTTTTCTTCAATAATCACTTACTTCTCCAACAATATAATAATAATGTAACATGTTTTCTCCTTTTTTCACTCTGTCTTTTAGTGACCAGGCACAGGAACTTGATATACGATACAATTCAATGCCTTAATATCTCCTTATGATGTTAAGTACTACCCTTCCGTTCATTAAAATCGTCTTGCTTTTGGAAGACAGGTGTTTACTAGGATTTTTATTGACGATAATTTATCTTCATAATCATGTATGTCAAGAATGTTTTAATTAATTCTTTCCTGTGTAAATGCATCAAAGTAAAAGTTTTTTGTCCCTTTTGAAAAAGGATTTCCAATTTCAGAATGCAATGTACTTTGGGGGGGGGGGGGGGGGGGCGGAATGATTGAATAATGGCCGGAATTTCATAATCTGACACACATCGGTTCTTAATAGCTACATTGTAAGTAAGCAGTTAATGGTGACTTAAATAGCTATGGATTTATTAATTAAGCTTTACTATTTTGTAAGCTAATCCATTTCTGACCTGGTGTAGCAATAATCAACTCAAAGACAATGCTTGACGTTAGTGTGCTAGCAACATTAATGTAATTGAAGAAACTAATATTTTCTTGACAATACAAAGCCAAATAAGAATTGAAGAAATACTTTTGGCAGTTTCGTAGCTCTTATTAGCCAAGGACCTTCACAGTAATAAATGCACCAAACATGCTGCAAATTCAACTGTCACCATGTGGAACCTGATTTATGTTTGTGCCTTCTGCTCTTTTTGAAAGAGTATGTTTGTGCGAGAAGGGGTAGAAGAATCTTTCGATTCCATCCTCAAAGATTTCATTAGAAAACCTAGGTGTAAGACAAAAAAAACAGTTGTCTTAGAAGTCCATGCCTGACTATCAGGACCTCACTCGTAAAATAAGGACGTTAGAGGCGAAGATCTGGAAATCAAAACAAAGTCAAACGATAACAACAATTTAACCAATGAACGATTTCCGGTTAAAGGTGGACGAGGTTCTGCCAATTCAGAATCAGTACCAAGTCATGTAAGCAAGAATACCATTGTTAGTCGTCTAAACCACTTGTTTAGAAGTCAACCCAAGCTAAAATTGTTCTTGGCTGGACATCCAGGTAAGAATTTTATTGCTCAGCACAAAATTTTTCAGACCGACTGTATTTATTCATTGCGTTTTGTTTTTAAACCATTTAAATAATCTTCCTTAAGATTTGTTAACTTCTTACATAGCAAACACTGTTGCATTTTACGCCTATTTGGGCTCCAGGTTTACACTACACTATGGAACTTTGACAGAGGTATTACCTGTGTTAGAGCTTCCTAAAATCAAAATTACGGTGTTTTTAGGGCTCCAGTGGAGATTTCGCCGCCTTTAACTGGAATCTTTACAGCGGTTATCAGTGAGATATTTTATAAAATTCATGGTAAACTCTGTTAACTTGGATGGCAGACGTTCTGATAGTAATACAAATGAAGAAGATCATAGCTCGGGCGGCTGTAAAGAAGTCGAAATCAGGCAAGGAGACGTTGTCCACGATAGGACACACTCTTCACATAAACAACAAGGAGACATAATCAGCTACTACACTACCGAATGAGTCCTATTTCAGTGGTGAATTTTGGCGTGGTAATCGGGATGAGAACATGCAAAAAAGCGTGATCTAGCAAACTTGAAATTTTTGTAAATTATTTGCTAACATTTATATGCATGACATTGTATTATTTGGCTTTTTCTACAGGACTTAAAATTGTTTTGGGATTATGAAGTCCAACAGTCGCAGTCTGATGGTCTGCGTTAAACCCAGATGGTTTGACACCCCGAGTCTGGTGGTCCACTCTGATGTTCCTAAATTCGACGGTGTGGTGATGTTCCCCCCAAAAGCCTGGTGGTTCTATAAAAAAATCGCAAAAGAGAAAAAAAATGTTTTTCTTATTCGGAATTCATTGGCACTAACAAGCGCCACAATGAATTTGTATTAGCGCAAAATACTTACGAAAGTGAATTCAATCAAAATTAATGAAGGAAATACACAAGCTTATTGTGATAACTTTTTCTTCCTGACTTATGCACGACCCTCGGACTTTGGAGAAGCAACGGGATACAAAGAAAATAGAGAGGCCGGTATATGGTTGTTTGATTTTTGATTAAAAAGATCTTTGTTTAGGATGAAAAAATGACAATAACAAATCGTGAACCATTTCATGCAGTGATTTTATAGTTAGTCTTACTCTTTCGTGTTACCTAAAACCGAATTTGTTTTTAAATTTAAATGCATGCCCCTCCGCCAAGCTGATTTCTTACAATTGTTACATACGTTGAACATCCGGTCTTTGTGATGCCAGAAGGCGGCATATTTGAACAAACGTTCATTCATGTAAGAGTCAACAAAATGTGTAATCAATTTTTAACATAAAATGCAATTTGCCTGAAAATAAATACTGTATATCCGGTTGTGTTCGCGTGTCACAAAATTTTAGAAAATTGGAAAATGTGTAGCATATTTAATCTGCGTCAGTCATTTTTTGCGATTTAAAATGCTTCTTGTAGAAAACAGAACAGGATATAATTTCTGCGTACTCAATAAACGGTAATAAAACTTTTTATTTCAAAATGACTCGTGTTTTTATCAAGTTTTATATGTGCAAAGTACGTTGTCTTAACTTATCTGTTGAAATGATAAATTCTAACGTTCCAGAAAACATAAATGCGATTTTTATTTTTGTCTCATTTCAAACTTTCTAGATGCATCAAATTATTTGTATAACAGTGGTCACCATTGTAGGTTAAGAATTTAAATTCAGAATTGAAATTAACAATAATTCAACATGTTTTGTTGCTGGCTTTAATAATGGATAACGGATACATGAGATGATAATAGTATCGGTTAATGGGTGTACAATTTGAGTATGGCAGAAATACATGTAGTTGTCAAATATGGGACACTAATTATGTACAGTACACAAAATGGTGACCAAAAAAAGAAAAGAGAAAAAACTACATGTATCAGTAAATCAAAGTACTGAAGAACTGATGGGAGTCGATTTTGTCGATGTTTATTTATTTTGAAATCAATAATATGTTATTTTGCATGACAAGTACATGTTGTTTCTAATTTGTATTTGAATTACTCAGTACGCACATCTTTATAATATGAATTGTTTGACTTTTTCGACAAGAATATAGAGAAACCCCCATATGAATCATGTTAAATAATATTTAAAGATAAAAATAATTCAATCAAACTATGTATCAGTAATAGAAGTATTTCTCGAAAATTGTATGGATCCAAGCAATATTGAACTCTAGTCTCGTTCAACCAAATGCTCGGTTGACACCGTAAATCTCCGACAAGCCAGAGAGACTCTCTGCTTGTCGTACATTTAAGGAGACAGCCGAGCGTCGAGTTGAAACTCTGGCGTAAGAATACATCCGACTACCAAAAATATCTAAATTGTTCGTACAATTTAAAATCTGACTATTTTCAAGGAATTCATAAATAAGTTTCCTTGAAAAACAATGCTTTATCATACATTGCATCGAATTTATCAATTATTTTCAAGAACTAAGTCTTGTCAGCAGCGATGATTTGTGCTGATGTCCAAACACTGTTTCAATTTCGGTTTGTCTGAGTAGCTGCATAGGAGAGTTGATTAAAATCAACCCCTAAAAAGCGTTTTTGATTCCTTTAGAAAAATTGAAATGAATATGTAATCTACATTAGATAATTTTATAATTTCTATAATAAATGATAAGGAGAGAAGATAATTTCCTTTAATCAAAACCTTGCTTAGCCACGTTCAATGTCTTTATCATTAATGATAGAGCCAATGCATTTATATATTATAAAACAAAACAATATTATAAATACATGACAAGTCGTTCGTCTGTCCACCAATAATAGATATGGAATACTGTGAATTTAATCAAAGTGTGCGAATAACACTCGTATGACAAGTAGGAAATAAAATTGGAATTCTATAACATGCACGCTACCAATCCGCGCTCTTCAAACGCATGTCGATTTTCGATTCTTAAAACTATGCACTAATGTCACATCTATACAGGTTCTTATCATTTGATGTTAGAATGACAAACAATTCTACCTTTATCTCGTAGACGCTGTGATAGTTAGGCCTACTATGGGGAACCTGATTTATGTTGGATTATTCTGTTGTTTTCTTCTTGTGGACTTGGGTGTTTGTTTGAGTCTTAAGGATGAAGACGTATCTGATTCTTTGCTTCGAGTTCTCATGAGGAAAATACATGAACAAGATGAAAAGATTGCCGCAATAGAAGGAAATGCAAAATTGGATTATAGACATCTTGTCAGCAAAATCCTGAGATTGGAGGATAAGTTAAAGGACTCGAATTTTAAACAACTGATATTAGAGAAAACGGTTCGAAATATGGACAAAACTATAAAGGAATTAAATTCAAAATTAAGGACAAAAAAAAGAAGATTATTTGAATAACGAACATTCTCTTGGAAAACAAGAAAATCCTTACTCAGAACCACCTGCAACCGTCTTCCAGAACACCACGGATGTTGAAGATCGGTCAGTTGTTGCGAATTCAAAGCAGAAGAGAATTCTTAATGGGGGAGTGCATCCGAGTAAGTTGTCTGCAAGCTTTCCTATTGTTAAACTTTGCAATATATTATAAGACTGGTTGCATTATTCTTTTATACCAAATCCGCCATTTGCTCTATTACGGATTTCTTATTTTGCAGCAAATGTCATCGCATTCCATGCTTATCTCGGTAAATCAGAAAATTCGCCTAGTCTGCACCACACCTTGATATATGATACAGTAATAACTAACGTTGGAGGTTCCTACAACCATCATGACGGGGTTTTCACGGCTCCAGTCAGTGGAGTCTACGTCTTCAACTGGAGTACCTACAGCGGTTTTAACTCGGATATTTATACAGTTTTTATGGTAAATTCTGATCAAAAGCGCGGTACACGCTCTGATAGCCTTAATGTGAGAGAGGATCATACCTCTAGCGGTTGTGCGGTAGTAGAAATCACCCAGGGAGACATCGTTTTTATAAGAACACACCCAACAAGTTCCTCAACTGGATCAATAATCAGCTACCCTGGGTTGTACGAGTCTTCATTTAGCGGATGGCTTTTGCACTAACAATAAATGTTCTTTCAGCCATTGAAATAAATTTCTGCTTATTTGATTTAAAAGTGAGTCTTGGAAAACAATGTAGAAAGCTATCAATGTTAGCTTTCCTGAAAATTCACTTTAATTTTTTTTTTTTATTGATTATTTTTTTTTTAAATGTTACAATATGGAGATCAGTAAAATGCAAAGTCGTCAAATTCGCTGTATACGTTTTTCTGAACTGATATGTACTTTTACAGTACGCATGAACCACAAGATAAAAACAATCTTATTTTTTTTTAGCTTTCTATGCCTTAATTCTGACTAGCATAGCTGAAGCAAAAAGCAGATTTTATTTCACAGTATTTTTTGAATCTGAAAAATTATCTACTTAGTGTAAAGCTCAATTCAATATACAATTAAACGAACTTTAAAATGCAATATTTATACCATATAATTCAAATCTGCATTCTGGCATAACGAGTAGAGGGAATATGTATACAAAAATTGATTGCATAAACTTTGAGATTGAAATCTTGACCTGAGTGCATCAATTTAGAAGTTTGCAATGAAATGCCCCTTACGAGAAGTATCATACGTTGTTATTTCGACAACATCTTACATGGGCGCGACAGGACATCGTGCACAAGTACTCAGAAGAGGATCAAAAAGCTCTACTCCTGTTTTGTATTTTCCTTTGGACTTTTGATATTGAACCCTGTTTGTTATAACCATTTTTCATGTAGTTAGAATGATCATTCATATTCCGTAAAATAAAATTGATAGCAATTATAGCTGGTATCTATATATATTCATAATAGATTAAAGCAATATGAGCTGCAATTTTCATGCTGAAATTTTGTTTAACAAAAATTTTATTTACTACTAAATTGACTAAAAATATCGTGTCTTTTTAATTTCTGTTAGCCCTTTTTTTATGGGAAAAGCCATTAGGAAGCTTTAATTGAAGTAAAATTAATTATTGTCGTCCTGTACAAAAATTGACCTGCTATATATTCTTTAGAAGTGAAATCTTTCTATAGACAAAAATTAATGATATTTTCAAATCTTTTTCATCATAAAGGTTTAAGTTACATGCAGACATCATACTGGCAAGTTTTTGCTGCAAAATAAAATTCTAAAAAATACAGCTCATATTGGTTTTAGATAACGATAACCTGACACGCGTGTGATTTTTCGTAGCTACAAATAGCACATAACGGTGTATTAAAGCATTTATCTTTTTTTTATTATATCAGATATTTTGAATATTATTAAACAAAATGATAATTATTTTAATTTGATGATTTTAAATACATTACAGTGTATTTTGAAAAGGCTCACCAACCATAATCAAATTGAGGACAAAATGACGTTATGTGTAATCTTTTAATTTATTACTAAAGGTAATGTAAATAAAATGTAAAGATAAATGGCCAACGTGATATTTTACATTTAAAAACAACAATTATTATTCTTATGCGTAAATTTAATATTGTTCTTGTCAACACAACGCCAAATATAAACACAAATAATTTTTGGCAGTCTTAAAAGCCCTTTCAGCAGTGAAACTATGAGGTTATATATATGTACAAGCAGTGTTGTACCTGTAATGTTATCTTTTCGACGCTGAAAATTTTAAACAGCATGTGGAATTTAATTATTGCTGGATATTTTTGCTTTCCTTCCTTGTCAAAAAAGGGTAGGGGTGTGAGTAAAGAAGAAGGAGAATCGTCTGATTCCATCCTTTAAGAACATTGAAAAAATCCAGGAGCACTACGAAAAAATAATTGCCCTAGAAGCAAAGACCACGCTGACCTACCAGGACCAGTACATAAAATACTTCAGAGGTGAAACTCAAATATTGAGATTCTAGACTAAGAATGTTAGAACGAACCATTAAAAAGCTGAATAAAATCTAGAAATCAAACCAAAGTCAGAAAATAAGGACAATTTCAAAAATGAAAGATTTTCAATCAAAAGAGAACAAGGCTCTTCCAATTCAGCATCAGAAACAGATCATGTAAACTAGATACGATCTCGTTACGAGTAACGAGTAGGTCTTCCTTGCGATTTCTGTTTTTAATCATACCATGAATAATCGATATAATTTTAGAATTACCCCCCCCCCCCCCCCACACACACACACACTTTCAGATAATGTATACAAATCCCTAATTACGTAATAAATGGGTGTTGCAATGAGTTTTCCAGATAGATATTGCTACAGTTAACAACTTTGCTTTTATAATGCATTACGAAATCTTAATCGTTTTTATGTAATTTGTAATATACTTTATGAGTTTCTTGCCACCCCCCCCCCCACCCCAAAAAAAAGGGGGCCAGCCCCTTTTTCTTGATTACTTTGAAAAGGTCTTAAGAATACTAACAATTTTTGTTCTTACACCCATCTAAAATTGTTGATCATTTTTGAGATACAAATGTATGAATATTTTAGGGGCCAGCCCTGTAGATCCCTAATGGGGACAGGAATTCGTGTTTTGATAAGTGGAATCGATTTAAATCATAAATTTAAACATTTTCTCTTCTATCATGTCTAACAAAAAATGTCTACTTCTCTAGTTATATTGCGTCAAAGTTTAAGTACTTTGGCCCCTAAAAATCCCTAATTACGTAATAAATGGGCGTGGCAATAATTTTTTCTAATAGATATTGGTACGATCAACAACTTTGCTTCTATATTGCATTACAAAATCTTTATCGTTTTTAAGTTATTTGTAATAGAGTTTAAGAGTGCCTTGGCCCCTTAATAAAGGGGCCAGCCCCTTTTAATTGATTTTGTTGGAAAGAACTTTTGATTCTCTACCACTTTTGTTATATATGTCTAAACAAAATATCAACTGATAAAAAGATATAAATCAAAACGTGTGAAAATTTTGAATGAAAATTCGTGCCCAATTTTCGTGCCCAGGCGAGCTCCAAGAAATGGCGCAACAGGCATTAAACAACTACATGCTGCACAACTTCAAACTATAGTCTACCTATCCTGAAAATTTCATATTCATATCTCTTATGGTTTCCGAGTTTATAGCTGCACAAAATGGGTCGTCAAAAATTACAAAATGGCCGACAATTCGGTACCGGAAGTGACTACGAAAAAATTAAGAAAAACGTATGAAGTTTAGATCACGCCCAACAATCTGTGAAAAAATGGTTGAGATCGGTCGAATAGATTTCGAGAAATCTCGTGCACAAAATTTGGAAAAAAATAATAATAACTAGACACGATCTCGTTACGAGTAACGAGGAGGTCTTCCGTTCAATTTTTCAAACGATACCATTAAAATATCAATGAAATTTCAGAATTTCCACTCACATTTCACATACAGCACATTAAAGATTTAATGTTTTAATCCCCTAAAAATTCCTAATTACGTCATCAATGGGTGTGGCTATGAGTTTTACAAACTGATATTGTTACGATCAACAACTTTGCTTCTATAATGCATTACAAAATCTTTATTGTTTTAAAGTTATTTGTAATAGAGTTTACGAGTGTCTTGGCCCCTTATTTAGGGGTCAGCCCCTTTTTCTTGATTTCTTTGAAAAGGTCTTAAGAATTCTAACATTTATTGTTCTTACACCCATCTAAAAGTGTTGATCATTTTGAGACACAAATGATTGAATATTTTAGGGGCCAGCCCTATAGATCCTTAATGGGAACAGAAATTCGTGTTTTGATATGTGGAATCGATTTAAATAATTAATTCAAACATTTTCTCTTCTTTGATGTCTAACAAAATATTTCTACTTCTTTAGTTATATTGCGTCAAAGTTTAAGTTCTTTGGCCCTTAAAAATCCCTAATTACGTAATAAATGGGCGGGGCAATATTTTTTTCTAACAGATATTGGTACGATCAACAACTTTGCTTCTATAATGCATTACAAAATCTTTATCGATTTTAAGTTATTTGTAATAGAGTTTAAGAGTGCTCTGGCCCCTAATTTAAGGGGCCAGCCCCTATTTCTTGATTTCTTTGAAAAGGTCTTAAGAATACTGACAATTTTTGTTCTTACACCTATTTAAAATTGTTGATCATTTTTGAGATACAAATGTTTGAATATTTTAGGGGCTAGCCCTCTAGATCCTTAATGGGGACAGAAATTCGTGTTTTGATAAGTGGAATCGATTTAAATCATTATTTCAAACATTTTCTCTTCTTTGATGTCTAACAAAATATTTCTACTTCTATAGTTATATTGCGTCAAAGTTTAAGTATTTTGGCCCCTAAAAATCCCTAATTACGTAATAAATGGGTGTGGCAATATTTTTTTCTAATATATATTGGTACGATCAACAACTTTGCTTCAATATTGCATTACAAAATCTTTATCGTTTTTAAGTTATTTGTAATGGAGTTTAAGAGTGCCTTGGCCCCTTAATAAAGGGGCCAGCCCCTATTTCTTGATTTTGTTGGAAAGAACTTTTGATTCTCTACCACTTTTGTTATATATGTCTAAACAAAATATCAACTGATAAAAAGATATAAATCAAAACGTGTGAAAATTTTGAATGAAAATTCGTGCCCAATTTTCGTGCCCAGGCGAGCTCCAAGAAATGGCGCAACAGGCATTAAACAACTACATGCTGCACAACTTCAAACTATAGTCTACCTATCCTGAAAATTTCATATTCATATCTCTTATGGTTTCCGAGTTTATAGCTGCACAAAATGGGTCGTCAAAAATTACAAAATGGCCGACAAATCGATACCGGAAGTGACTACGAAAAAATTAAGAAAAACGTATGAAGTTTAGATCACGCCCAACAATCTGTGAAAAAATGGTTGAGATCGGTCGAATAGATTTCGAGAAATCTCGTGCACAAAATTTGGAAAAAAATAATAATAACTAGACACGATCTCGTTACGAGTAACGAGGAGGTCTTCCGTTCAATTTTTCAAACGATACCATTAAAATATCAATGAAATTTCAGAATTTCCACTCACATTTCACATACAGCACATTAAAGATTTAATGTTTTAATCCCCTAAAAATTCCTAATTACGTCATCAATGGGTGTGGCTATGAGTTTTACAAACTGATATTGTTACGATCAACAACTTTGCTTCTATAATGCATTACAAAATCTTTATTGTTTTAAAGTTATTTGTAATAGAGTTTACGAGTGTCTTGGCCCCTTATTTAGGGGTCAGCCCCTTTTTCTTGATTTCTTTGAAAAGGTCTTAAGAATTCTAACATTTATTGTTCTTACACCCATCTAAAAGTGTTGATCATTTTGAGACACAAATGATTGAATATTTTAGGGGCCAGCCCTATAGATCCTTAATGGGAACAGAAATTCGTGTTTTGATATGTGGAATCGATTTAAATAATTAATTCAAACATTTTCTCTTCTTTGATGTCTAACAAAATATTTCTACTTCTTTAGTTATATTGCGTCAAAGTTTAAGTTCTTTGGCCCTTAAAAATCCCTAATTACGTAATAAATGGGCGGGGCAATATTTTTTTCTAACAGATATTGGTACGATCAACAACTTTGCTTCTATAATGCATTACAAAATCTTTATCGATTTTAAGTTATTTGTAATAGAGTTTAAGAGTGCTCTGGCCCCTAATTTAAGGGGCCAGCCCCTTTTTCTTGATTTCTTTGAAAAGGTCTTAAGAATACTGACAATTTTTGTTCTTACACCTATTTAAAATTGTTGATCATTTTTGAGATACAAATGTTTGAATATTTTAGGGGCTAGCCCTCTAGATCCTTAATGGGGACAGAAATTCGTGTTTTGATAAGTGGAATCGATTTAAATCATTATTTCAAACATTTTCTCTTCTTTGATGTCTAACAAAATATTTCTACTTCTATAGTTATATTGCGTCAAAGTTTAAGTATTTTGGCCCCTAAAAATCCCTAATTACGTAATAAATGGGTGTGGCAATATTTTTTTCTAATATATATTGGTACGATCAACAACTTTGCTTCAATATTGCATTACAAAATCTTTATCGTTTTTAAGTTATTTGTAATGGAGTTTAAGAGTGCCTTGGCCCCTTAATAAAGGGGCCAGCCCCTATTTCTTGATTTTGTTGGAAAGAACTTTTGATTCTCTACCACTTTTGTTATATATGTCTAAACAAAATATCAACTGATAAAAAGATATAAATCAAAACGTGTGAAAATTTTGAATGAAAATTCGTGCCCAATTTTCGTGCCCAGGCGAGCTCCAAGAAATGGCGCAACAGGCATTAAACAACTACATGCTGCACAACTTCAAACTATAGTCTACCTATCCTGAAAATTTCATATTCATATCTCTTATGGTTTCCGAGTTTATAGCTGCACAAAATGGGTCGTCAAAAATTACAAAATGGCCGACAAATCGATACCGGAAGTGACTACGAACAAATTAAGAAAAATGTATTAAGTTTAGATCACGCCCTAACATCTGTGAAAAAATGGTTGAGATCAGTCGAATAGATTCCGAGAAATCGCGTGCACAAAATTTGGAAAAAAATAATAATAATAACTAGATACGATCTCGTTACGAGTAACGAGTAGGTCTTCCGTTCAATTTTTTAAACGATTCCATTAAAATATCAAAGAAATTTCAGAATTTCCACTCAACCCCTCCTTTTCAGATAATGTATACGATTGTCAATATCCTTTCAAATGCTTAACAAAGAGTTTTGCTTTATCACATACAGCACATTAAAGATTTAAGATTTTAGTCCCCTAGTATCCCTAATGACGTCATCAGTGGGTGTGGCAATGGGTTTTACAAACTAATATTGTTACAATCAACAACTTTACTTCTATAATGGTTTACAAAATCCTAATCGTTTTTAAGGTATTTGTAAAAGTTGTTTTTAAGTTATTTGTAATAGAAATTACGAGTCTCTTGGCCCCTAATTAAAGGGGCTAGCCCCTTTTTCTTGATTTCTGTGAAAAGGTCTTAAGAATACAGACATTTTGTGCTCTTACACCCATCTTAAATTGTTGTTCATTTTTGAGATACAAATGTTTGAATATTTTAGGGGCCAGACCTGTAGATCCCTAATGGGGACAGACATTGGTGTTGTGATAAGTGGAATCGATTTAAATCATAAATGCAAACATTTTCTCTTCTATGATGTCTAACAAAATATGTCTCCTTTTCTAGATATATTGCGTCAACGTTTATGTACTTTGGCCCCTAAAAATCCCTTATTGCGTAATAAAGGGGCGTGGCAATGATTTTTTCTGATAGATATTGGTATTATCAACAACTTTGCTTCTATAATTGATACCAATATCTTTATGAATTTTAGGGGCCAAAGTACTTAAACTTTGACACGATCTATCTAGAGAAGTAGAAATATTTTGTTAGACATCAAAGAGGAGAAAATGTTTGAATTTATAATTGAAACCGATTCCACTTATCAAAACACGAATTTTTGTCCCCATTAAGGATCTAAAGGGCTGGCTTCTAAAATATTCAATCATTTGTATCTCAAAAATGATCAACAATTTTAGATGGGTGTAAGAACAAAAAATGTTAGTATTCTTAAGACCTTTTCAAAGAAATCAAGAAAAAGGGGCTGGCCCCTTTTTTTTTGGGGGGGGGGGGGCAAATGACTCGTAAAGTCAATTACAAACTACATAAAAACGATTAAGATTTCGTAATGCAATTTAGAAGCAAAGTTGTTGATTGTAGCAATATCTATCTGGAAAACTCATTGCCACACCCATTTATTACGTAATTAGGTATTTGTATACATTATCTGAAAGTGTGTGTGTGTGGGGTGGGGGGGGGAGGGTAATTCTAATGAATATTTTAGGGGCCAGCCCTCTAGATCCTTAATGGGGACAGAAATTCGTGTTTTGATAAATGGAATCAATTTAAATCATTAATTCAAACATTTTCTCTTCTATGTTGTCTAACAAAATATTTCTACTTCTCTAGTTATATTGCGTCAAAGTTTAAGTATTTTGGCCCCTAAAAATCCCTAATTACGTAATAAATGGGCGTGGTAATAATTTTTTCTAATAGATATTGGTACGAGCAACAACTTTGCTTCTATAATACATTACAAAATCTTTATCGTTTTTAAGTTACTTGTAATAGAGTTTACGAGTGTGTTAGCCCCTAAATAAAGGGGCCAGCTCCTTTTTATTGATTTTGTTGGAAAGAACTTTTGATTCTCTACCTCTTTTGTTATATATATCTTAAGAAAATATTAACTGATAAAAAGATATAAATCAAAACGTGTGAAAATTTGGAATGAAAAATCGTACCCAATTTTCGTGCCCAGGCGAGCTCCACGAAATGGCGCAACAGGCATTAAACAACTACATGCTGCACAACTTCAAACTATCGTCTACCTATCCTGAAAATTTCATATTCATATCTCTTATGGTTTCCGAGTTTATAGCTGCACAAAATGGGTGTTCAAAAATTACAAAATGGCCGACAATTCGGTACCGGAAGTGACTACGAAAATATTAAGAAAAATGTATGAAGTTTAGATCACGCCCTAACATCTGTGAAAAAATGGTTGAGATCGGTCGAATAGATTCCGAGAAATCGCGTGCACAAAATTTGGAAAAAAATAATAATAATAACTAGATACGACCTCGTTACGAGTAACGAGTAGGTCTTCCGTCCGATTTTTTATATATTTTAAATGATACCATGAAATATTGATACAATTTCATATTTAACACCCCCCCCCCCCCCAAAAAAAATTAAAATATTGGATAAAAATCCCTAATTACGCCAAACATGGGCCTGACGATAAGTTTTTTTTCAAACCGATAATGTAGTGTTCAACAACTTTGATTCTATAATGCATAACAAAATATTTATCGTTTTTAAGTTATTCGTAATAGACTTTACGAGTCTCTTGGTCCCTAATTAAAGGGGCAAGCCCCTTTTCGTGATTTTATTGGAAAGAACTTTTGATTCTCTACCACTTTTGTTATATATTATTTAACAAAATGTCAACTGATAAAAAGATACAGATCAAAACGTATGACAATTTTGAATGAAAATTCGTACCCAATTTTTGTGCCTAGGCGAGCTCCATGAAATGGCGCCACTGGGGTAAAACAATACAATAGTGCACAACTTCAAACTATAGACTACCTATCCTGAAAATTTCGTATTCATATCTTTAATAGTTTCTGAGATCAGCTCTGCACAAAATATGTCGTAAAAAGATAGAAAATTCGCCATAACTCGGTACCGGAAGTGCTGATTTCAAAATTTCAAAAAACGTCTAAAATTATGACCACCGGCAATCATCTGTGAAAAAATGGTCAAAATCGGCTGTATAGTTTCTGAGAAATCGCGTGCACAAAATTTGTGGAAAAAAATAATAATAAGAAACAGTACGAAAACAATAAGGTCTTCCGTTGGAAACGGAAGACCTTAATAAATAACTAGATCCTTAATGGGGACAACAATTCGTGTTTTGATAATAAGAATCAATTTAAATCATAAATTCAAACATTTCCTCTTCTATGATGTCTAACAAAATATGTCTACTTTTCTAGTTATATTGCGTCAAAGTTTAAGTACTTTGGCCCCTAAAAATCCCTAATTACGTAATAAATGGGCGTGGCAATGATTTTTTCTAATAGATATTGGTACGATCAACAACTTTGCTTCTATAATGCATTACAAAATCTTTATCGTTTTTAAGTTATTTGTAATAGAGTTTACGAGTGCCTTGGCCCCTAAATAAAGGGGCCAGCCCCTTTTTCTTGATTTCTTTGAAAAGGTCTTATAAATACTAATAATTTTTGTTCTTACACCCATTTAAAATTGTTAATCACTTTTGAGATACAAATGATTGAATATTTTAGGGGCCAGCCCTCTTAATCCGTAATGGGGACAGAAATTCGTGTTTTGACATGTGGAATCGATTTAAATCATAACTTCAAACATTTTCTTTTCTATGATGTCTAACAAATCATTTCTACTTCTCTAGTTATATTGCGTCAAAGTTTAAGTTCTTTGGCCCCTAAAAATCCCTAATTACGTAATAAATGGGCGTGGCAATAATTTATTCTAATAGATATTGGT
This sequence comes from Magallana gigas, assembly GCF_963853765.1. Classification (NCBI taxonomy): domain Eukaryota; kingdom Metazoa; phylum Mollusca; class Bivalvia; order Ostreida; family Ostreidae; genus Magallana; species Magallana gigas. The sequence continues at coordinate 2,732,660 of NC_088860.1, read as the reverse complement.
ACGATCAACAACTTTGCTTCTATAATGCATTACAAAATCTTTATCGTTTTTAAGTTATTTGTATTAGAGTTACCGAGCGCCTTGGCCCCTAATTTAAGGGGCCAGCCCCTTTTTCTTGATTTTTTTGAAAAGGTCTTAAGAATACTAACAATTTTTGTTCTTACACCCATTTAAAATTGTTGATCATTTTTGAGATACAAATGATTGAATATTTTAGGGGCCAGCCCTTTAGATCCTTAATGGGGACAAAAATTCGTGTTTTGATCAGTGGAATCGATTTAAATTATAAATTCAAACATTTTCTCTTCTATGATGTCTAACAAAATATTTCTACTTTTCTAGTTATATTGCGTCAAAGTTTAAGTACTCTGGCCCCTAAAAATCCCTAATTACGTAATAAATGGGCGTTGCAATGATTTTTTCTAATAGATATTGGTACGATCAACAACTTTGCTTCTATAATGCATTACAAAATCTTTATCGTTTTTAAGTTATTCGTAATAGAGTTACAGCCCCTTTTTCTTGATTTTGTTGGAAATAACTTTTGATTATCTACCACTTTTGTTATATATGTCTTAACAAAATATCAACTGATAAAAAGATATAAATCAAAACGTGTGAAAATTTTGAATGAAAATTCGTACCCAATTTTCGTGCCCAGGCGAGCTCCAAGAAATGGCGCAACAGGCATTAAACAACTACATGCTGCACAACTTCAAACTATCGTCTACCTATCCTGAAAATTTCATATTCATATCTCTTATAGTTTTCGAGTTTATAGCTGCACAAAATGGGTCGTCAAAAATTACAAAATGGCCGACAATTCGGTACCGGAAGTGACTACGAAAAAATTAAGAAAAATGTATGAAGTTTAGATCACGCCCTAACATCTGTGAAAAAATGGTTGAGATCGGTCGAATAGATTCCGAGAAATCTCGTGCACAAAATTTGGAAAAAAATAATAATAATAATAAATAATAACTAGATACGATCTCGTTACGAGTAACGAGTAGGTCTTCCGTTCAATTTTTAAACGATACAGTGTGTACGATTAAAAAATATAAATGAAATTTCAAAATTTCCCCTCAACCCCTCCCTTTCAGATAAGGCATATGATTGTCAATATCATTTACAATGCTTAACAAAGTGTTTTGGTTTTTATACCTACAGCAGATGAAAGATTTAAGATTTTAGTTCCCTAAAATCCCTAATTATGTCATCAATGGGAGTGGCAATGACTTTTACAAACTAATATTGTTACGATGAACAACTTTGCTTCTATAATGCATTACAAAATCTTGATCGTTTTCAAGTTATTTGTAAGAGACTTTACGAGTGACTTGGCCCCAGATCTTAGGGGCCAGCCCCTTTTTCGTGAGTTCATTCGAAAGGTCTCACGAATACTAACATTTTTTGTTCTTACACCTATCTAATATTTTTGTTCACTTTTGAGATACAAATGATTAAATATTTTAGGGGCCAGCCCTGTAGACCCTAAGTGGGGACAGCCATGGGTGTTTTGATAAGTGGAATTGATTATTATCATGAATACAGACATTTTCTCTTCTACAATACTTAAGAAAGTATGTCTCCTTCTCTAGATATATCGTGTCAAAGTTTAAGTACTTTGGCCCCTAAAATCCCTGATTACGTCATAATTGGGCGTGGCAATAATTTTTTCTAATAGATATTGTTACGATCAACAACTTTGCTTCTATAATGCATTACAAAATCTTTATCGTTTTTAAGTTATTTGTAATAGAGTTTACGAGTGTCTTGGCCCCTAATTTAAGGGGTCAGCCCATTTTTCTTGATTTCGTTGAAAAGAACTTTTAATTCTCTACCACTTTTGTTATATATGTCTTAACAAAATATCAATGGATAAAAAGATACAGATCAAAACGTATGAAAATTTTGGATAAAAATTCGTACCCAATTTTCGGGCCTAAGCGAGCTCAAAGAAATGGCACCACTGGCGTAAAACAAAATAATAGTGCACAACTTCAGACTATAGACTACCTATCCTGAAAATTTCATAGTCATATCTCTGATAGTTTCTGAGATCAGCTCTGCACAAAATAGGTCGTAAGAAAACAAAAAAATGGCCGATAAATCGGTACCGGAAGTGACGACAACAAAAATTTCAGAAACATATGAAATTCAGATCACGACTCATCATCTGTGAAAAAATGACTGAAATCGGCCGAATAGTTTTTGAGAAATCGCGTGCACAAAATTTGGAAAAAAAAATAATAATAACTAGATACGATCTCGTTACGAGTAACGAGTAGGTCTTCCGTTCAATTTTTAAACGATAGCATTAAAATATCAATGAAATTTCAGAATTCCCCTCAACCACACCCTTTCAGAAAATGTAAACGCTTGTCATTATCCTTTAAAATGCTTAACAAAGAGTTTTGCTTTTTCTCATACAGAACATTAAAGATTTAAGGTTTTTGTCCCCTAAAATCCCAATTACGTCATCAATGGGTTTGGAAATGAGTTTTACAAACTGATATTGTTACGATCAATTACTTTGTTCCTACAATGCATTACAAAATCTGTATCGTTTTTAAGTTATCTGTAATAGAGTTTACGACAGTCTTGCCCCTAAGTAAAGGGGCCAGCCCCTTTTTCTTCAGTTCATTCGAAAGGTCTCACGAATTATAACATTTTTTGTTCTTACACTTATCTAGAATTGTTGTTCATTTTATAATTACAAATGATAGAATATTTTAGGGGCCAGTCCTCTAGATCCTTAATGGGGACAGACATTGGTGTTTTGATTAATGGAATCGATTAGAATCATCAATACAGATATTTTCTCTTCTACAATGCTTAACAAAATATGTCTCCTTCTCTTGATATATTGCGTCAAAATATTTGTACTTTGGCCCCTAAAAATCCCTAATTACGTAATAAATGGACGTGGCAATGATTTTTCTGATAGATATTGTAACGATCAACAACTTTGCTTCTAAAATGCATTACAAAATATGTATCGTTTTTACGTTATCTGTTATAGAGTTTAAAAACCCTAATTACGTCATAAATGGGCGTGGCAATGATTTTTTCTGATAGATATTGTTACGATAAACAACTTTGCTTCTATAATGCATCACAAAATCTTTATCATTTTTAAGTTATTTCTAATAGAGTTTAGAAGTGTTTTGGCCCCTAATTTAAGGGGCCAGCCCCTTTTTTCTTGATTTCGTTGAAAAGAACTTTTTAGTCTCTACCACTTTTGTTATATATGTCTTAACAAAATATCAACTGATAAAAAGATACAGATCAAAACGTATAAACATTTTGGAAAAAAATTCGTACCCAATTTTCGAGCCCAGGCGACCTCAAAGAAATGGCGCCACTGGCGAAAAACAAAATAATAGTGCACAACTTCAAACTATAGACTACCTATCCTGAAATTTTCATAGTCATATCTCTGATAGTTTCTGAGATCAGCTCTGCACAAAATAGGTCGTAAAAAACTACAAAATGGCCGATAAATCGGTACCGGAAGTGACGACAACAAAAATTTCAAAAACATATAAAATTCAGATCATGACTCATCATCTCTGAAAAAATGACTGAAATCGGCTGAATAGTTTTCGAGAAATCGCGTGCACAAAATTTGGAAAAAAAAATAATAATAATAATAATAAGAAACAGTACGAAAACTATAAGGTCTTCCGTTGGAAACGGAAGACCTTAATAAGAAACAGTACGAAAACTATAAGGTCTTCCGTTGGAAACGGAAGACCTTAATAATAATAAGAAACAGTACGAAAACAATAAGGTCTTCCGTTGGAAACGGAAGACCTTAATAAGAAACAGTACGAAAACTATAAGGTCTTCCGTTGGAAACGGAAGACCTTAATAACTAGATACGACCTCGTTACGAGTAACGAGTAGGTCTTCCGTCCGATTTTTTTTTTGTTATTTTAAATGATACCATGGAATATCGATACAATTTCATATTTAACACCCCCCCCCCCCCGCCCCACCAAAAAAAAAAATTAATTAAAATGTTGGAAAAATATCTCTAATTACGTCAAACATGGGCCTGACGATGATTTTTTTTCAAACCGATAATGTAGTGTTCAACAACTTTGATTCTATAATGCATAACAAAATATTTATCGTTTTTAAGTTATTCGTAATAGACTTTACGAGTCTCTTGGTCCCTAATTAAAGGGGCCAGCCCCTTTTTCTTGATTTCATTGGAAAGAACTTTTGATTATCTACCACTTTTGTTATATATTATTTAACAAAATGTCAACTGATAAAAAGATACAGATCAAAACGTATGACAATTTTGAATGAAAATTCGTACCCAATTTTTGTGCCAAGGCCAGCTCCATGAAATGGCGCCACTGGCGTAAAACAATATAATAGTGCACAACTTCAAACTATAGACTACCTATCCTGAAAATTTCGTATTCATATCTTTAATAGTTTCTGAGATCAGCTCTGCACAAAATAGGTCGTAAAAAGATAGAAAATCCGCCGTAACTCGGTACCGGAAGTGACGATTTCAAAATTTCAAAAAACGTCTAGAATTATGACCTCTGGCAATCATCTGTGAAGAAATGGTCCAAATCAGCTGAATAGTTTCTGAGAAATCGCGTGCACAAAATTTGTGGAAAAAAATAATAATAAGAAACAGTACGAAAACAATAAGGTCTTCCGTTTCCAACGGAAGACCTTAATAAGAAACAGTACGAAAACAATAAGGTCTTCCGCTGGAAACGGAAGACCTTAACAAGAGACACCAATAAGGGACATTAAAAATCGTGTAGTTAACAAATAGTACTAGTAATTTTTATATCACAAGGATGAAATACAAGAGAAAACTTTCTAACAAGGTCGCTATTTATCCAGTTGCTTCAAACGAAATTCATAATATTACAAATTCTTAAAACTAGGTAGTACTACCATTATTATACACACGTTCTTATCAGTTTGGCATTATAGACAGGTCAGCCTTATCTCATAGACGTTCTTATAATTAGATCAATTATGAAGAGTCTGATTCAAGCTGGTTTGTTTTATTGTCGTCTTGTGGTGAGACTATGTATTTGTTTGGGTCAAGTGAATGAGGATGTGTTTAATTCTTCCATCCAAATCTCATACGAAAAATCCACAAGCAAGAGGAAAAAATTGCCGCAATAGAAGCAAATGCAAAATTAGACCGTAAAGATCTCATCAGTTAAATACTGATGTCAGAAGAAAAGTTGAAGGATTCGGATCATAAACAAAAGAAACTGGAAAAAACAATAGAAAATATAGACAACATTATTAAAAAACTAGAAATCAAAACATGGATCAAAAATGAAGAAAATTTGCAAAATGAACAATCTTCGGAAATAAAGAAACAGGAAAACTCTAGCGTAGAACCAGCTGCAGTTAATGTCTTCCAAAATATGACAGGCAGTGGTCACGATCGGTCAGTTGCTGTGGAAAGAAAGTTGAAAAGAATAATTAACGGAGGGGTGTATACCAGTAAGCTGTCTACAGTCTTTATATATTAAAAATTAATATTACAATATATTTTAAGATTGTTTGCCTTTCTTTCCTTTAAATCATCTGCCAAGTGATGAACTAATTGTTATTTTTCTTTCATTGCAGCACATGTCGTCGCATTTTATGCTTATCTTAGTAAATCGGATGGCTCGCTGGGATTGCACCACACGTTGATATTTGATACAGTTATAACCAATGTTGGATCTTCTTACAACCACCATGACGGGGTTTTCACGGCTCCAGTCAGTGGGGTCTACGTCTTCATCTGGAATATTTACAGCGGTTTTCACGGGGATGTAGTATCCGATTGATGGTGAATTCTGTTAGAAAGGGGGATTTGATCTGATAGCCTTACTGTGACAGAGGATCACGGCTCTAGCGGTGGTGTAGTCGTTGATATCAGCCAGGGAGACATCGTCTTCATAAGAACACACTCAACACATTCACCATCTGGATCATTAGTCAGCAGCCCTGGATTGTTCGAGTCTTCATTCAGTAGATGGCGTTTGCAGTGACAGCAAATATAATTATGTTTAATTGTAGAAATAAAAAATAAATCCCAATATTTATTTTTTAATTCTGCTTAACACTGTTTCTATGATAAAACCATGCAGAAAGCACTTTATGCTGGATTGTTTAAATATTTTTCTGCCTTTATTGTAAATTTTTGGCATTAATTGTGTGGGCAGATTTAAAATTTACAATATCTAATTATTTAACAAGTTACGCTTGTTCTTGTGCGCAGGTGGATTGAGTTGGTGAACACTTTCTTTACTTTTCTATTGGCCGTTGTTCCCATTGGCTAGTATTATCGAATCAGATCATTTCTATTATTATAAATCCCGGTTACTTTTGATTTTGTTTCACTGTGGGTCCGGCGATTTTGTACACCAACACCTCGCACAAGGTATTTATTGTATTAATTTATATAACATAACTTTTCTTAGTATCTACATAAAGTAAACTAAGATTATAATAAAGTTTAAAGCTTTATTTAAACCGTAACGAATTATTGTGTATAAATTGTATATATATTTATATGTGTTTATATTTATTTACAGAATCACCTTTTTGTACATATAAAACATCCTGAACACAGAACCGTGTCTTTATTATTTACTCGGTCACAAATGGCGTCGCCGGTATCTACAGTCAATGGTGATTCTTGTGTGAGGAAGAATGTCTACAAAATCCAGTGAGCAGTCATCGCTGAAAACAACTCACCTGTGAAAAGTCCGGAACGTACCGTTACCTCTTTTGTTAGAAATACCTTTAAACGCCGAACCATGACGACAAAGAAATTAAGACAACAAATAAAAACTCTACAAAAAGAACTCGATAAACGCATAGATGAGGACAACGAAGAATACAAATCCAAAACTACTTATCTAAAACCAGTCCGTAATGTGCAGAAATTCAGCGGAAATGAAGATAAAGACGATATTCATGTCGACGACTGGATAGAAGAAGTTGAACATGTCATCAAAAGTCACCGTATGAATAGAGAAGAAAGTACCGACTTCATATATTCAAATCTGACTGGATTGGCAAAAGAAGAAATCAAATATCGGCCATATGAAGAAAGAAGCAATCCAACAAAAGTGTTGCGTATTTTAAGTGAAACGTTTGGAGACAAAGAAGGAATAACAGTCCTACAGAGAAATTTCTTTGAGCGAAAACAGATGGAAGGGGAGTCTTTACGAGAATACAGTTACGCTCTGATGAACCTCATCAAGAAAATTACGACGAAAAACACAGATATTATTCCAAACCCTGATTTGACCCTGTGTGAACAATTTGCGCAAAATGTGAATGATATCTCATTACGTAGAGAATTAAAACGACTTATTCGTCAACAGCCGGATATACATTTTTTGGACTTCCGGGACGAAGCAATATTGTTTTCAGAGGATGAAGAAAAGAACCGCTCAAAGTGCTCAACAGACAGACATACTACAGAAAAACAGGCCGCTGAATCTTCACAGAAGTCAGAGAAAACTACTCACGGAATTGACAAATACTTAGAAGTCATACAACGGCAGGAACAAAACATCGACAATCTTACAAAGTTACTTGAACGGCAAACTGTATCCAAATCCAAAGAACAATACCGATTACCATATCCACAGTTAAACCGCCGCCGTTGCTATACATGTAAAAGCGAAAATCATATCCAAAGAAACTGTCCACGAAATCTCACTTCGGCAAATTACCAACAATCGGGAAAATAGATCCTGCTGATGAGCAGAGTCCGACATCAGTAGGAAATAAAGAGGACTCCACCTGTGTCAATCATATTATTGGTCAAAGCCCTACAGTTAAAATTAAAATGTTTGGTGTAGAAATTAACTGTTTATTAGACACTGGGTCTATGGTGACTACAATAACGGAAAGTTTTTATAGAAACAACATCGAAACACTCTGTAAGAATATAAAGAATGATGTGAAATTGAATTTAAAAGCAGCAAATGGAATTTCAATCCCTTATATCGGATACATAGAAGCTGATGTTGAATGTATGGGAAACGTTATAGAAGATCGCGGTATCCTGATAATTAAAGATACAGAAGATGGAATGACTCGGAAACGTAAACACAATATCCCGGGCATTTTAGGAATGAACATTATTGGACAGTGCAGAGACATTTTTATTCAAAAACATGGAAATTATTATCACGAGAAAGTGTCTGAAATATCCTGCAATTCGAAAATTAAGTCAGCATGTCGAGTATGTGATCAAGAGAACAGGACTGTGTATGGTTTTGCTAAAGTGTCTGCGCGACATCCCGTTAGAGTCCCCGCAAGATCTGTGATCGTGATCAACGCTACTGGGCCGCCAATACCTGGAAATTACTCAGCCGTAGCAGAACCATTGTCGCATAGCGAGCACCTGAGTGACAGCATTGTTATAGTCCGGACATTCGTTCAAGTGATCAAGGGCCATTTCTATTTGCGGCTAGCGAACATAACTGATTCTGATGTCTGGATTTCACCTCGAACACGCATTGCTATATTATCAAAAGGAGAAGAAGTTATCAATGAAATTAGTGACCCTGTGCAATTTTCCAATTGTGGCACAGTACAGGAAATATTTGTGCAGTGTTATGTGACAGAATCTACTAACGAACGTTCCTGTGATCCAGAGTTCCGTATTCCTGTAAACTTGGACAAAGTTGACGCGACAGACCAAGAGAAACGAAGCATAGAATTACTATTTCACAGATATCATGACGTATTTTCAAAGTCGGATTTAGACACAGGATTTACAGATACGGTAAAACACAAAATAACGCTGACAGATGGAGTATCGGTCAATCTACCGTACCGACGCATTCCCCCGACGCAATTTGAGGAAGTTAAACAACATATTAGAGAGCTATTACATAGGGATATCATAAGAGAAAGTACCAGTGCGTATGCATCACCAATTGTTATCGTTCGCAAGAAGAATGGTGAATTACGTCTGTGCGTTGATTATCGGAAGTTAAACTCTAAGACAATCAAAGACGCATATCCTCTCCCCCGTGTTGAAGAATCATTTGATACACTGTGTGGTTCCCGTTATTTCTCGACCATGGATTTGACTTCAGGATATAACCAAGTTGCAGTAGAAGAGAACGACAAACACAAAACAGCATTTACTACACCATTTGGACTATACGAATTTAACACCATGCCGTTCGGTTTGTGTAACGCTCCCGCCACCTTTCAGAGACTTATGCAGCACTGTTTCCGTGATGAAGTTTTCCAGATACTCCTGGTATTCTTAGATGATATTATTGTGTTTTCACGGACTGTAGAAGAACAAATTCAGAGATTGGAAGTAGTATTTCAGAAACTTCGTCAGCATGGACTTAAATTAAAACCATCTAAATGTGATTTTTTCAAAGAGGAAGTAAAATACCTGGGGCACATAGTATCAAAGCATGGAATTAACACAGATCCTCTAAAAGTGCAAGCTGTGAGTGACTGGGCAACACCGTCAACACCAAAACAGTTACGTTCATTTCTTGGATTGGCGTCATATTATAGACGTTTTATTCAGTCTTTTGCGAAAGTTGCAGCGCCATTGTACAATTTAATCAGAAAGTTTCCGAATGCATCTAAGAAGCTGTTCTGTGAAAAGTGGAATAGTGAATGTGAAAAATCATTTGTGTTATTAAAAGAATTACTTACCAGTGCACCGATTCTAGGATATGCCGATTACACAAAACCTTTTGTGCTTGAAGTCGATGCAAGTCTCAACGGTCTCGGGGCGGTACTTTCGCAACACCAAGATGGTCAATTACGTGTTATTGCGTACGCCAGCAGATCACTTCGTCCCAACGAACGGAATGTACAGAATTACAGTTCGCGACGTCTGGAACTTTTAGCATTGTATTGGAGTATTACCGACAAATTCCGGGATTATTTAGTGAACTCTTCTTTTACCGTTTATACCGACAATAATCCGCTTGTGTATCTACAGTCTTCTAAATTGAGTGCATACGAACAACGCTGGGTGTCACAGTTGGCTCTCTTCAACTTTGAAATCAAATATCGCAGTGGAAAACACAATTCGAATGCAGATGCTCTTTCACGTAAGTCAGTGAGTGAAGAAGGAATACTTACCTCATCAACCAGTCTAGGAAATCTCTGGTCGTCTGAAATTCCAAAAGATGTTATGTGTGTGCAACAGAGATTGTGTCAAGAATCATCCGATGTGATATGTGTTGAAATGCAATGTTCTCTTCGTCAATACAGTCAAAGTGATCTGAAACGCTTACAGTCTCAGGACAAAGACATTCATCAGTTTTTAAAGTTCTGGAAACAGGGGGTATATCCAAAGAAAGAAGAAAGGAAAAACTGTGAAAAGGCTGTGAATATTCTTCTCAGGCAGTGGAATCGTTTAAGTATGGATAACGGAATACTTTACAGAACTGTGTGTGATCCTGTTAATGGAGAAACCAAACAGTACGTTTTACCATCTTCACTGAAACTAGAAATTCTTAAACAGTGTCATGACAACCTTGGTCACCAGGGAATCGAAAGATCATTCAGTGTTATTAAAGACCGGTGTTATTGGCCTAGAATGTTTAGTGAGATCAAAGAATATTGCAAGAACTGTGAACGTTGTTGTGTAGCCAAATCAGAAAACCAACAGATTAGACCAGCTATGAACCACTTACTAGCAAACCGACCTCTGCAAATTCTAGCCATTGATTTCACAGTATTGGAACCATCTAAGGGTAAGGAAAATGTACTTGTGATGACAGATGTTTTTACCAAATTCACACAAGCAGTGGCCACCCGTGATCAGAAAGCTTCTACCGTTGCATTGTGTTTGATTCAACAGTGGTTTCATCACTATGGTATACCGGATAGAATTCATAGCGATCAGGGAAGAAACTTCGAGTCGGATATTATTAAACAACTCTGCAAAATTTACGACATACAAAAGTCAAGAACAACAGCTTACCATCCCGAAGGCAATGGACAGACAGAACGTTTTAATCGTACACTTCACGATTTACTCAGAACTCTACCACCACAGAAGAAGAAACTCTGGCCAGATCATTTATCCGATGTTACTTTTGCGTACAATGTGTCTCCAAATTCCAGCACTGGTTACAGTCCTTTCTATTTATTTTTCGGTCGTAAACCTAAAATTCCAGTCGATTTTATTGTGTCGTCAACAGTGTCAGATTCTGTCTCGGATAGTGATGTGAATTACGATGAATTCATTCAAGAGCACAGAAATAATGCTAGTGAATTATTCCAGCATGCTAAAAGAAACCTGGAAAAAAATGCATCACAGAGGAAAGATCGCTTCGACGCAAAAATGGTGGATCATCCGATTGGTGTGGGTGACGAAGTTTTCATAAGAAACAGAGGTTTTACAGGAAGACACAAACTTCAAGACCTTTGGAGTACAACAAGATACCATGTTCAAACAGCCAAAGACAGTGTGTATACAGTTGTTTCAGACACTGGACAGCAGCGTACCCTTAATAGACGTGATATCAAACGCGTACCGCCGAAATATATAAGCAGTGACAATTGCCATGCACGTGACGTTAAGCCATCCTTATCTCTTCGTCGGAGTTTGCGATTACGCGATAAACAGAAGAGTATGTGGGATTAAGAATCATAGACTGTGAATGTGATACGTATATTGAACATTTGATTTATATATGATATTATGTTGATTAGTGTGTGTTTGAATTTTGATTTTTATCGAGACGATAAAATTCAAAGCAGGGGAGTATGTGGGCAGATTTAAAATTTACAATATCTAATTATTTAACAAGTTACGCTTGTTCTTGTGCGCAGGTGGATTGAGTTGGTGAACACTTTCTTTACTTTTCTATTGGCCGTTGTTCCCATTGGCTAGTATTATCGAATCAGATCATTTCTATTATTATAAATCCCGGTTACTTTTGATTTTGTTTCACTGTGGGTCCGGCGATTTTGTACACCAACACCTCGCACAAGGTATTTATTGTATTAATTTATATAACATAACTTTTCTTAGTATCTACATAAAGTAAACTAAGATTATAATAAAGTTTAAAGCTTTATTTAAACCGTAACGAATTATTGTGTATAAATTGTATATATATTTATATGTGTTTATATTTATTTACAGAATCACCTTTTTGTACATATAAAACATCCTGAACACAGAACCGTGTCTTTATTATTTACTCGGTCACAATTGTTTATTTTGTTCTTTAATAGATCAGAATATGGGGATTGGTAAAATACGAAGTGGCCTAATTGATCTTAAGAATAGTCATCAGTTGGCTATGTACCCTTTTTCTGAACTGATAGCTACATTATATAATTATTGCTGTTTTAGGGGCCAATACTTAAAAAGTGAAGTATTCACACAGCCGTATTGAGAGAAAAACAGCAATAATTGTTTTATCTTATGATTCAGCGACGAATTGATACAGACATATCAAACTGAAAAGAAAATCTCATCTTTCAGTTTAAAATCATTGCCGTACACATTGAGAAATGCGATATTTCTTTGGACGACAAAATAACGACCACCAATCGTAAAATGTTTGAAATTCCTACTCTATTTTTAGTCAAATGTAGGACAAATCCAAAAGTCATATTGACCACCTAAGACACGTGCAGGTGAATATAACGTTGTTTTTTGGGGGATATTTTTCTAGAAATATCAGCAGTCAGAGGGCTAGGCATTAAACAATCATATAATATAATACCTTTATGAAGTACCCATATGAACCATTAAAGCATTTTATACATTTATTGCATGATCGTGAGGGAGGGAGATATGAAGACCTATTACCCCAGGAAAATCATACTTCCAGGGGAAAAAAATGGTAGAAATTGTTTATGAAGGTTTTTGAGGTTTTTCTTTTAGTTTTTAGCTCACCTGAGCTGAAAGCTCAAGTGAGCTATTCTGATCACATTTTGTCTGGCGTCCGTCTGTCCGTATGTCCGTCTGTCCGTCCGTCTGTCCGTCCGTCTGTCCGTAAACTTTTCACATTTTCAACATCTTCTCAAGAACTACTAGGCCAATTTCAACCAAACTTGGCACAAATCATCCTTAGGCAAAGGGGATTCAAAGTGAAAATTAAGGGCCACACCCGTTTTCAAGGGGAGATAATTAGAAATTAATGAAAAATTTCGAGAAATTTTCAAAAATCTTCTTCTCAAGAACCAGAAAGCCAGGAAAGCTGAAACTTGTGTGGAAGCATCCTCAGGTAGTGTAGATTTAAAGTTGTGAAATTCATGACCCCCGGGGGTAGGGTGGGGCCACAATGGGGGGGTCGAAGTTTTACATAGGAATATATAGAGTAAATCTTTAAAAATCTTCTTCTCAGAAACTAAACAGCCAGGAAAGCTGAAACTTGTGTGGAAGCATCCTCAGGTAGTGTAGATTCAAAGTTGTGAAAATCATGATCCCCGGGGGTAGGGTTGGGCCACAATGGGGGTCGAAGTTTTACATAGGAATATATAGAGTAAATCTTTAAAAATCTTCTTCTCAGAAACTAAACAGCCAGGAAAGCTGAAACTTGTGTGGAAGCATCCTCAGGTAGTGTAGATTCAAAGTTGTGTAAATCATGACCCCCGGGGGTAGGGTGGGGCCACAATGGGGGGTCGAAGTTTACCATAGGAATATATAGAGTAAATCTTTAAAAATCTTCTTCTCAGAAACTAATCAGCCAGGAAAGCTGAAATTTGTGTGGAAGCATCCTCAGGTAGTGTAGATTCAAAGTTGTGAAATTCATGACCCCCGGGGGTAGGTTGGGGCCACAATGGGGGGTCGAAGTTTACCATAGGAATATATAGAGTAAATCTTTAAAAATCTTCTTCTCAGAAACTAATCAGCCAGGAAAGCTGAAACTTGTGTGGAAGCATCCTCAGGTAGTGTAGATTCATAGTTGTGAAAATCATGATCCCTGGGGGTAGGGTGAGGCCAAATTGGGGGGGGGGGGTGTTAAAATTTTACATAGGAATATATAGAGTAAATCTTTAAAAATCTTCTTCTCAGAAATTAATCAGTCAGGAAAGCTGAAACTTGTGTGGAAGCATCCTCAGGTAGTGTAGATTCAAAGTTGTGAAAATCATGATCCCTGGGGGTAGGGTGGGGCACAATGGGGGGGGGGGGGTCGAAGTTTTACATAGGAATATATAGAGTAAATATTTAAAAATCTTCTTCTCAGAAATTAATCAGCCAGGAAAGCTGAAACTTGTGGGAAGTATCCTCAGGTAAAGTAGATTTAGAGTTGTGAAAATCATGACCCTTGGGGGTAGGGTGAGGCCACATAGGGGGGGGGGGTGTTAAATTTTTACATAGGAATATATATAGAGTAAATCTTTAAAAATCTTCTTCTCAGAAACTAATCAGCAAGATGATTCTTTATAATTGTTAAGACTTTGGCTCCAGGACAATTCTTCGGCCTCACAAGAAGGTTCAGAGTTTGATGTAGCTAAATATCCCATATATAAACAATTGTAAAGGATCTTTTTGAGAACTGCAATACTCAACATGTGATATGACTATAAAATTGAAGCAGGCAGCTATTTTTTCATTAGAATCTTTTTGTATTACTGTTTTGAGTTATTGCCCTTGATTTATTGATTCTTGATTATTTTAATTAATGCATCCACTGTTAACCAATTATTGTGATGATTATTTTATACAATAATAAATATTCAATGTATATAAGTTGTTCTGCATAAGTAGTTTTGGGTTAGGCTGGATTAGTTTGTTTATTTTTGATTTCCAATTTTTAGATACTATGAATTATTTTAGGCCGGCACATATATAGGGGCAGTGTATATTGCATTGTGACGAGCAACTGTTTGGGGTTAAACTTGAACAGTTACGGAGAGATTGAGGGTGTGGACATCCCTGCTCTATCTAATCTTCGTGTTTTTCTAACCTACGATACAGAGTGTGCAGTCCTTCCTGCTCTGTATAGCATTAATACAAGTGTGCGGTCATACCTGCTTGTCTTGGTGGTGGTTGCGGCGGAGCACTAGTGTATGGTCATCCCTTCTGGTGTTCTGGCCTTTCTAGCGGTCATCCCTGCTTGCGTTATCTCTGCTTGCGTTAACGTTGGTACCTGTGAGTTGCGTAGGTGTGCGGTCATCCCTGCCTGCGTAACTTTGAGTCCCTATATATGTGCAGGAGCGGTGATTAAAGTCTGCTCTTGTAAATATTGGCAGCAATCAGGGCTATCCGAGTTCCAAGGGGGGAAAATGGATTTTATTTATACAGGATCTACATGTATTATTGTACATTGTCCAGATTGTTTGTATTATGACTCCATTAAAGCTGAAGCGCCGCGATTTAAATAGCCAGTTAGAACATTCAATACCGCTTAGAGTCCTAAAATCGGGGGTTACTCTAAAGGTTCGCTATGCGTGACTGATTTTAGGCGAGTGTGGTCGAGATGTAAACATCTCGGGGAGTACGTGTCAAAAGTAAAGAAACGGGAATTCCGAACTGAATAGCAAAAAAAAATAAACAAGTACCACTCTTATCCACAAAATAACATGAATTTCGTGCAGACATAGTGTATATAAAGAGATACACTGGCCATTTCTCTTTCTTTCGAACACGGTCACGTACGTTCACAGGTATAGACGAATTATAGAAGAAAGTACATTGAGTGGATTCCTGGCGATACAGAAGATAGCGAGTATAGTTGCAGCACCCGAATACGATACAAAGTAAGTAAGAAGTGTTTCCGACACTATTCCTAAACAATTTCCACATGTTTATTAGTTTATAAAAACTAACTCGTCATGCAGCCATTATTCGTGCTCGAACTGCTATAAAGTGAACACTGCGCAAGACCGGTATTCTGAAACCGAAAGTTCGATTAGGGGAGAAGTAATTTATAAACAGGGAAATTTCTTTGAAGTCCCAAACGCAAAAAGATAAGTTACACATAATTGTTTTATGTATTATTAGCGTGAAATCCAATGCGCAATCAATAAAATAACATCTTTTCTTATTATTTGCTTTTGAAATAATATATAAGATGTATGTTATCCCACCTCAATTTACGCGATTCACTGTGATTCACATGTAATTTGTAATGTTGCTTATAAGTTATATGATATCTGTCATGTTTTGCACAGTGCATTCATTGCCGTCTTGACTATGCATTTCATTTTAAATGAATGCTGTTACTTACAACGTGAGCTTTGATTAAGCTATGTTTACTAATTCTATATTATTTTTACGATCTCGAAGCATACTTTTTAAAACTATATACTGGCCTTGGATCAGTCCTTCACCTATACATGTATAGTCGCATGTAGGAGAAGGGGATCAGACTGATCTTATACCACATGGTTACATGTACAGTTAGTTTTTGTTTGTATTTAGGTTGTATAGGTTCACTCCAGCACGTTATTTTATGAGTAATAGTTGTGTTACAATGCACTGGTGAGAAATTGTTATTAGCCTATGCCAGTATATTTATAATGACTTTTATCTGGACATCATATACCCGATTTATAAATTTTTTGCAGGTTTCTCATCTTTTGAACATGGAAGACCAACTTGTGGAGAATATGGAGATAGATGAAGATACATGTAATTATAGCTCAGAGGTATATATTATTAAATTTAAATGAAGATGGTTAGTGCCAAAAGCCATTTAACAATGTATTTATACAGCATGTGAATAACAGAATTGAATATTTATATATTTTTTAATTATGATGCGTTTTTGCAGAGTGTGATATTTAGACCAGAGACATAAATAACATGAATGTTATTTATATCTCTGGTTAGACTACTACCGTTGCACACACTAGAAAGCTCAATTGGTAGATCACATGACCAGTAGATTCAGGGTCCCAGGTTCTAGTCCTGGTCTCGTCTGTCATGATATTTCCATCTTACTTTTATAGTATTGAAATCTTTTCGAATTTACAAATTTAATAGTACAAAAAGGCAAATTTACATGTGATTTACTTTGTGCGTGATGATGCTTCTGATATATGAATGTGTCTGTTCCTCTCTCATAGGGAATATACCCTCTTTATTCAAACAAAAATAAATCGTAATACATGTACAAATCTCATAATGCCTAATTAGGTTTTTAGTTGGCTCAATGAAATTTATCAAATTTTGATAATATAGTTAACCAATATAAGATCTTTGAAAATTAGTCTCTGAGCAACAGGCTATTAGGAGATGCTGTTATGTTATATGTATATTCCCCCTAGGAGGATGATGAAGTCAATGAATTGATAAGAGAGATATTTGGTGATGAAGAATCATTGGAAGAGGAGCATGAGGAGGAGTATGAAGATGGAAATGAAATGTGGAATGAGACACGGTATAAACTATGTATCAATATACAAAAATAGAAGATATAATAACTTGGACTTAGCATTCATATGTACTTGATATTTGTTTACATATATAATATTTAGTTTGCTACAATGTATGCTAAAATTACCATAAATGAACCCATTATAACATGATTCAGTAAGTTGTGTAATAGTACATGTTTTTTTTCTAAAAATATCATAAGTTACATGTGATTATATAAAACTGTATCAATACATGTATTTCTAGAGAAAACTATGAAGATGAATACTCTCTTCTGAGAGAGAGGAGATTTGTTGTCGGTGAGGGTGCTCTCTTGAGTCTTATCAAGAGGACAACATGCGAGCAGTGTGGGGAGTCCATAGACCTGTCAACAGTTGTTGAAGGAGAAAAGATACCAGCAGGAGTGAAGTACAAATTCCTTTGCTGTGTAAGATTACATAATACTCCTTATTGATAAAATTCTAATATTTGTTGATTACATTAACTGAATTGTCATACATTTATTTGATTTTGTTTGAATTGATACAAAATGTATCAATTAATGCACAATTAAATATAGTTGTGGTATACAAAAGTTTCTAAAAGTTTTTTATGACTTGATAGTCTTCGTATTTTTCATGGTTTGGAGGTTTTGATGATTAAATTTTTTACTCTATGAATAAATGTCTAATTATTTATGTTCAGACACCACATGTACATGTTTATCCTTATGTATATTAATTTTTAGAATGGCCATCCAGGAAAATGGATTTCCACACCATTTTATGGAGGCAGAAGCTTCATTAGTATTTTACTCCAACTCATGGTGCTTCTTACAGGTAGGGAGCTAATTAATATTAATATGTATATGTTCTTGATTGTGCTTTAAATTTTGACATTGATTTCATATGAGATTTGTGTTAGAAAACTTATTATGAAATAGGATCTAATAACCATTTTTTACCATTACAATTTCTAATTGCCTAATGGGTGTGTTTATTACCATATTTGCAGATGCATAAATCAGACAGGCCATTATATACAGTTGTGAACTCATGATAACTTCAAATCTATTCAGAAACTTTGTCAATATTTATTAAAAGCTTTGAAGCTGAGAGAGAATATGGTTAATTCCTTATGATATCTGTCATGTTTATTTACATATATATTATAAATCAATGATATTGTACACTGTTAGCCCATATGATATATATACCATGTTGAATCCTCTGCCATTCTACTGTTAATATGCATGTACCTATGAGTCACATGGCTTCTTTTGTCAATAAGGAATAAAGAATATGCACAGTGTCTGTCAGGGTATCCTTGATTACGTTATGGATAATAATACCGGTTTTTTTTTACAGTTCTTTGTGAATATTTTTTAGGTGCTTCTTGGGAAAAATTTGCCTTAGGTGCAAAATTTATAAACCTTGTTGTTGGATCTTCCCGCCAATTTTACAAGATGCAACTTCAGTATAGGGTAAATATTATCTACCGATATAATAAATTTAGTATTGATCTTGAAGTTAAAAGAATAAAATGATACATCTAAACAGAAAAACAAAGAAATCCTTTTTTACATGCTTTTTACAGACTGCAATAGAGGAGAAGTTCCATAAGCACATTTCAGAGGTGTACAAGAAGTTGGGAGGTTTACCACTTAGTGTGGCTGTAGATGTACGATTTGACTCACCTGGTAAATATTTAAAATTATAAATTACTAACATTTACAACAACTTAGGATGAAGTGCCAAACTAATATCTGCCTGTTGTACATTTTTACTTTTTTTAGAAACTGTGTTTAATAATTTTTGATCAGGTATTTCCCAATAAATTCCAAATGATAGAATTTTAAATCCCAAACAGATGTTTCCATTATTATGCTTTCAGGATTTTGTGCAAGTAGATCAACTGCAGTATTTATGGATTCTAACACCAAGGCCATAATACACATGGAAGTAGGCGATTCCAGGGAAGTTGACAGGCACAGTTCCAAGATGGAAAGGCTTCTCATTGACAGAGGACTACAACATCTACTCACTGCCTCTCCTCTTGTTATATGGGAAATCATATCTGATGCTAGCAGAAACATAATTTCTTTGATGAGTAAGTATACATCTGTGTGACAAAAGGTTGATTTTATGAACAGAATTGCAAATACATTATCTGTCTTACTCAATTATACATGCAACTACAGTTACTTTATAATGCCTAGCTGTTGCTACAGTGTCATATTGCATCATTTTCTTGAAAATTCTATTGACATATTCAGGGAAACATTAGGAACATCAGCAAATACTAGTAATGTTAAATCATAAAATAATGTACATGTATGTATGCAATCATAAAATCCAAAAAATGACTGCTACTCAACATTTAGTTTCCTTGATATTTGAATAGCGTGCATAAGTCTTTTTAATGATTTGAAATGTTTTGACATTTACTCACTATCTCTTATACACCCTATTAAACAATATGACACTATAATTTTCATTTTAGCCCCGAGGGTGATGTGAAACTGTATTGCATGATTCTAGGACCAATAATGAAATGAGATAAGAATTAACAATTGTGTATTATATTTTTAGTACTCCCTATTTCTATAAATAAAATTGATTGTAGAATCAGACCCTTACAAGCACCTGCAGCACAGCTTGGACATTTGGCATAAGGCCAAAAAGCTCACAACATCTCTTTCTGATATTGCCAAGACACCAGGATGCAGAGGACTGTTGCAATGGATACGGCCTATTGTGAATCATTTTTGGTGGTGCTGCAGTACTTGTAAAGGCAGTGTCGAGCGTCTGTTGAAGAGGTGGATGGGAATCCTGTACCATATCAACAATAAACATGTGTGGGCAGGTGGACGGTAAATATAATTTAGAATTTTTATCTACATAATTATATCATATACTGTACCGATCAGACCCAACCTAACCCCAGAGTAAACCTCAACTAAACCCCGGGTTTACTTTTGGTTTACATGGGGGTTTGCTTTTTAAATATTTGTGTCCGATCTGGGTTTACTTTTGGTCCACTCTGGGTTTACTCTGGTATTGCTTTTGGGGTCCAATTTACCCGCTTATTTGTGAAGCAGATCTGTCTTATCTCTTACTTATCTTACTGTCTGTAAGCCCCACCCCTTGGCCCTTGTATATTCTAAATACACACATAGCGTCTGCTTTCTGGGGTCTATTTCTTATCAGGGTTAACTCTCTGTGACCACTCGGGGTTTATTTTGGGTTTATTCAGGGTTAACTGTGGGTCTGCTCTTGTAAACTCCAAGTGCACCCAGAGTAAACCCCAAAAGTAAACTCAGGGTTAAGTGTGGGTTTACTTTCTTTTAGGTTCGTTCTGATTGGTTTCTTCTTCTTTCATAAGCAACAAACTATTAATTCTTATTTCTGACACCATTTTATGTAGTAAAAGATTGGACACATTGATAAAAGATATGGGTACTTAGTTATGATTTAATCACTCTAGTTGTCGACATTCTGAGGAACACGAGACCGAATGCAGCAATTGGCTCCAGAGAGACACGGTGGTTTTCAAGAATCTACGGTTAGTTCATTTCTTTTTTCAACATTCAAAATTAAAAAAATTATGTGCATATTGAATCAGTCCATTTTCATGTACCGATAAGTCTACAATACTTTGCTTCTTATTCTATGCTGTAAAGGTTTATGCATTTAATTCATTGTGTTTATATGATCTGACTGAAATGTATTAATCCTTTTTCTAGGATGTTGGTAACAAACAGAGATTGGTGTGGAAGCATGAAATTTTACACCAACTGTCGACAAACCTGGGCTGTGGAAAACTTTTTTAGCCATACACTCCTTCATTACTGTCCAAAACAGAAATCCTATGGTTATGACGCCTATCATATTAGGAACATGCTGGCTGTCATGGACCACAACAACCACCTTGGAAGGATGCCATTGGTTGGACAGGATGGAGAAGTGTATGCTAAAGGCCAGGTATCCAGGAGGACCAAACAGTGGGTTGCATATGAGGAGAAAGCACCAAAAGATTTTAAATATATTCCAGGTTAGAAACGTAAAACATTTGTGAAGCCGAAAAAAAATGATTTAATTAGAATCTGTATTTGTTTAAATGTTAAATCACTTTAATGGAAATACTTATGTAGAGCTGTCAATCAAAATACCATTTATTTATTTTAGACACACCATAATTAGTCAGATTTTCTCATAGCTTTTAAATTTTTGATTGCATGTCATTAGAAATTCTTTCACATTAGAACATTCATCTATTGTAAATCATAGGGCATGGGTCATCTCTATGTGATTTTCATAACTACAATATTTATGTGAATTACTTATACATTGTATCTTGAGGTACATCATATGCAGAGTCATGTACATTCATTTACTTT
Organism: Magallana gigas; assembly: GCF_963853765.1. Classification (NCBI taxonomy): domain Eukaryota; kingdom Metazoa; phylum Mollusca; class Bivalvia; order Ostreida; family Ostreidae; genus Magallana; species Magallana gigas. The sequence goes on along the minus strand of NC_088860.1, from coordinate 2,710,938 downwards.
ATATATCCAAGTACACTGTATACTGTACAAATTTACATTCAATTTTTGAAATACTTATCACCAGGTACCGGAATAATTTTTCAGAACTGATGGCTGCTTGCATGAGAGCAACATATGGTGTTTCTGAAACCAAGTTCAGAAAGAGTAGAAAATCCATGTCTTTGGATTCAATTGCCAAGAATCTTTCTGGGGAAACAAATCCGGGATCACGAATCCTTTTAGCCAAGATGCAGAGCAGAAAAAAGACAGGTGAGAATAAATGAATTCATTCAATATTTATTCAGAGTCATCAGAATTAGCAGAATGGTAACCCCTGTATTGTCCGCTTGCCTCAGGAAAACGTCTTCTCACGGCAACACAAACACAGGCAGGAACTGGTATTCGCCTTCCAGCTCCCAGTCGCCCATGTTGCCACAGGACAAAGTTTCTGTAGGCCTGGTTTCTGAATGTGGACAGTTGATAACTAGGATCTTGGTTGGTCCGAAAACTCCAATTCAAAATGTTGGCAACCTCCAATACATCATGCCTCAAGCACAAATTTCTGAATTCGGGTTTTGAGGTGATGCATGGAAATTGCCTACAACAGATGTTCATGCGGGGATCATCAAAACTTCGACATACCCCACATGAACACCATTGCACATTTGAATTAGAGTTTTCATTCCTTCCACTATCCTCCATCTGCCTCATTAGAAAAGGTCTTACAAAATCTGGTTCGGCAGCTGTCATGATTTTCACTCTTTGCCGCAGTTCGTCAACAGGCATACTGTCAACAGCATTCTATAAAAAAAAAAATTAAAAACTGTGATGTAAAAAAAAATATCAAAAATTTGTTTTCTGTGTATCATTTTGTGAAAAAAAATCAGTGAAATACATTTCATACCATCAACGAAACACTAAGCTCTTGGTCATTGATATTTTCAGGGCCAGCCGCCAAAGAAAGCTGTTGATTGCGGCTTACTCCTTCATTCTGGATCACATTACGACTGCTGTTTGACGCATATGGATGGTGTCGCTGCTACAAAATACAACAAAATATTATTCCCTCTCTATCTAGGAGGACCTCATCGTGGTGGGAGGGTGAATATCAGCAATTGGTGGCCAACACTCCTAAAATTTACATATATACATGTACTTACTGTGCTCACAGGCCTAGTTTGGGTTGACTTGTACTGGCAGTTTGTGTTGTTACAATTACTGCACGGTCTCCGCTTGCATGCACAACTTTTGCACTTCCCTCTGTTATCACAAGGACAGCATCTCTACAAAAAAGATTTGTATATTGAATGTTTCAGGATTTTTTTATTTTGAGTGATATTTATATATCTTTCATACTGGTGTGTAATAAAACAATACTTCTGTATATGCATATATTGGGCCTTTGCCAATTATTGTAATTGTGTTTGTCTCAATGAAATATATGTATTTATATTTGTGCTTCGAGTTTTGAATTGGTAGATATTATAATCTATAATTAGAAATTTGGGATCAATCATTCATCAAATATTGCACATAAACATAACTACATGTAAAGTTTTTATGATTATTTGAAGAGATATTAGGCCTGTTATTGTCAAAAACTATAAAGATTTCAGCATCAGTAAACTCATTGTATAAAAAAGTAATTTCTCATCATACTTCTTGTCCTCTCTTTGCCTCCCCCAGTCATTATTGTAGAGACAATACACCATTTTATTGCAGTCAAAAATATGACCGTTTAGGCCCATTATTTCAGCTAGGTAAATTCTTGTTTTTGTAAGAATATTTTGAAATTAATTTCAATTCACATGCACCACAGCATATTTTAATTTTTGTTATGTGGGGGGGGGGGGGGATGTGATAAAGAGGTGGGATTTCAGTCATATGGAAATTGTTTACGTTATGTATTTTAGTAAAATTTTCCCCAAAGAGTTCAAAGTCTCTAAAACGATTCCTTATGGGGGAGATATGATCCGCCCGTTTGTTTTGTTCATTTCCCACTTTCATTTTGAAGAAATAATTACTGCTCCCTGATCTGAATTCTACAAACGCTTGAAATCTGCAAACGTCTCATGGACTAAGATGTTTTGATTTCATGGCTGCACGAGTCAGAACGTGGCACCTGCGTATTATTATAACTGTAGGAACATGGATTTTATCAAAAGTGTTGCGTGCATTGAAGTGATTTGCTTACTTGTGCACTAGCTGATGATGCCATGTCTTTGCCTGGTCACCCAATTCTTCGAAAATATTATTCCGGTACTCGGGTGTGTATCGTACTGGATCGATATACTCGAGTGTTCGATACGTATTCGCGTGACCACGCAGCTCTATTTTGGAAAGCAAATGCATTGAGGCATGACCATACACATAGCGTATATACCGATTCTAGACTCTGCGTTAGTTCATTTACTTTGGTATCTAAACTGGCTATTTAAATCGCGGCGCTTCAGCTGACTTTATCATACCTATTGTTCCTCAGGTGAGCGATGTGGCCCATGGGCCTCTTGTTTTAATAATAGTCTGTTGTGTGTGATTTTTTATTGAGAGGATAGTAAACTTGATTGCTGTTATGTACCACTGTTATTAAAGGAGACATTTTATTGGTTACTAAGTTGAATGTTAAGTCCACAATCTCTGAAGATAGAACCTAAATATTTACATATCAAAATAGAATATGAATATGATATCTACATAATATATTATATCAAGACGCAACATTATTTGTAATTTAATACTTCTTCATCTTAAACTTATCTTTCACAAATTGTATGACGACGATTCTCTAGTGTTTAGTTTTATCAGCTCCTGCATTGTCATGTTCTAATTGTCTGTATACAAATACAATCTCCAAAGCTCCTCAAAAATCAGTCGTACAATTTGAACTTACTAGACTTTTTTTTTCACTGACAGCTGTGCGATTACTACAAATATAAATTCTGAAATCAACATTTGGCGTTAACACTATCAATTAAATTGACATGGATATCTATTTCACATATGTCACATTTTTTATATTATACAGTATTATAAACCTTAAACATATAAATCTGTTAATAAATAAGTAATGCATCGATAAATTGAAAGAGAGCTCTACCATATGTTTACCTTATCGAAGTTGTGAAAACACAACATGAGAAATCTGGCTTATTTTGAATTTTTCTTGTGTCTTTTTTTGGTAAATGGAGTTGTTTCTTTGAGTCAAGGAATTGGTGCATCTGATCCTGTCCTTCGACAGATGTTTAAAAAAATTCACGAGCAAGAGGAAAAAATCACCAAGTTACAACTAAAAGCTACACTGGACCAACAGTATCTTAGCAGCAAGATCTCAACGTTGGAAAACAAGATGAAAACCTCTTACTCTCGACAAAAAGAGTTGGAGAAAACCGTTCAAAGTCTGGTCAAAAGCATTGCAGACCTAGAAATCAAAACACTGACGACAGATGAGAAAAGCATATATTCCGGACGTTTTTCGGGAATGAGTAAAGAAAAGAGTAATAAACCAGAACCTGATTACGTCATCAAGAACATCACGGTTAGGGGTCAAGGACCAATTACTCTGGGGTCAAAACAAAAGCGAGAACTCAGGAGCAGGTCGTATCCAGGTAAGATGTCGTCCAGCTTCGTACATAGTTAAAAAAAATGTTTGGTCAAACTCCATCATTCTCATGATATGTGAATTTCTATTTTTCTTGGGGATTTTTTTTCTTTTTTGCAGACCATGCCATTGCATTTTATGCTTATCTTAGTGACTCAGTGAGATCTCCATGTGTACACCAGACGCTGATATTTCGCACTGTTATCACTAACGTTGGAGGTTCCTACAACCGACACAGTGGGGTCTTCACGGCTCCAGTCAGCGGGGTCTACGTCTTCAACTGGAATATCTACAGTGGCTTCTGGGGTGACATAACATCGGAACTAATGGTGAACTCCTCCAGAAAGGGCGGGAGGCGATCAGATAGTCGGGTAACTAAAGAGGACCACAGCTCTAGCGGCTGTATTGTGGTCAACATCAAGAAAGGAGACGTCGTCTTTATAAGGATACATCCGAAGCACACACTGAAGGGGTCTATTATCAGTTCCCCTGGAGTGTATGAGTCTTCATTCAGTGGATGGCTTCTGAAGTAACCACAAAAATATTATCAAGAGAAATAAGAAAACATTAAATGTAGCTTTGTCGATTTCTGTTGTTTTCTGTTTTTATTTTGTTCAAAAATGGAAATTGTTGGCTGGATTTGGATTGTAAAATGAAAATATGAACAATACGCAGAATACATAAATCTTACTGATAACATTTTTTAAAAGTACTCATCCAAAAAAAAAATGAAGAATTGATCAACGGTTTTATCGCCATCCTTAGTGTGTATTGTTTTGAAGGTGACATTGAATTACAAATCAACTTCTTAGCCTTGCAATGAAATATCTGTCATTCAACAGAGGAACAATGACAAGGACTTTGGATTTATTTAACCAAGGGCGACTAAAAAAGGGATAATGAGATTTAAAGTATATATTTGATATAATTGACATACATGTTTATTGCAAGAATACAGCTTTGGTGAGCCAAGGAGCCAGTTTTAACTATCTGTATAGAAATCCGTACTCAAAACAGTACTTTTTAGACGGAGGCTCTATGAGCATCCTCTATTGCTACCGGTCAGCTCACATGTGACGTCGATAGTCGATTTGACGGACACCACCTAGCGGCAAAAATTGCAATATTCGTTTGGGATTCATATTTCAATATTATTATTGAAATAAATATCTTATTTGCATTTACAATAAATAGAACTATACATACTGCGATCAATAAACATAATTTCTCTCGAAAATTTTAGTCCATATGTCAAATTCAAGTAAGTATGAATAACCATGAGTTTAAGAATAGCAATGGTGTGTAATCGTTTAGTGGCTATTTATACTTTTTATACAGCTTCCTATTCGTGACGTCAAATAATGAGGATTCCTCAAGGACCATCTTGTGTTGACCGAAATATTGAATAATTATGAGATTCAATGGATAAACACGGCGTGGTTCTTAGTCTGTATCGTATATTACTTGCGCATTATATCAATTAATCTTCTGCGGTGATATATCTTTCTATTATCGCTACACTCCCGCCCCCGGCATCGATCCAATAAAATAATTATTCAACAAGTTGAGCCACTGCCTGCTATGAGAACTCATAGGCGTCGGAACCGGGGGGGGGGGCGAGGTCTTTTTTTGCTAAGCTGGACCTAACCAGTAGGCACATAGCAGAATAGAGGGTTCACCCCCCCCCCCCCACTTTTTTTCCGCAGGATGTTCCGTAATGTACGTTTGAAAGATTGAGAAGTTGCAGTCAAAGGCATACTAGCCCCCCCCCCCCCCCCACGGATTAGGATTTTCATGAGGTTTTCTGAGGATCAGTCTAGCCCCCCCCCCCCCCCCCCCCCCACACACACTTTCAATTTGCTTCCGACTCCGGTGGAACTTGAGTATTCCCCCTAAACCTACTATAAGGATAGTGAAACAAATAAATTAAACATCCAGATTACACCAAAACATGGCTGAGACAAAATAATCCCAATTGCACCTGTTTTTAACTGCGACGTATGATAATTTTTTATGAGAATAAAATCACAATGCTGGGTGTTCTGTTGACTCATATTCGTAATAAAACGATGTCTTTTTAATTTTCGATTGATGTTGTTTCCAGGGAGTGAAAAAGCCCAAGGATGAATTTTTAAACACGCAGATGTTTAACTTCGATGTCAACAAATTATCTTGCCATACTGGATTGACTTGGGGTTTTTATTTTATTTGTATCGTTTTATGCCTTTTAATTTATTGAATTTATCATGTCTTTTATATCAAATACGTTTGCATATCACTTTATACGATGCATATAGTTTTTTTATTTGTATCAATAAGACTACACTTAGGATAACATTATTTTCATAACTATGACCCGTATAGACGTATTTCATTTCTATCCAACAAAGACGCATTAATAACTCTTATCCATGCGAGGTTTACTGCTTCGGAAGTTGTCAATGCTCGTATTATTGAGCACTAATCATTTTGATATTGATTAAATATGTCGATAATTAAAGCTGCTTGGTCCGATTTTTTGTTATTACACTATCAAATAATTTTTCATACAAACCATTTGTCTTAGACAGTTATGGACTTTCTCCTATTTACACCAGCAGAATCGCTACAAATATTCAAAGTAAATAAAAATAATTTCTTTTTGGGCAAACGAAAAAACAAACCAAAATGCATCATGGGATGTTTAGAAAAGGGAACCGTTTGGTTTCGTCCCCCAAATGATTGGAGTTATGCAACCCGCATGCTATGCATCGATTGTAAACAAAGCAAACCTCAGAAATATTAGCAAACAAAACGTACACAGGTTAATTTGTGATTTGCCTGAACAGTATGACCTTTATTTAGAGCGACGTCAAAGCCATAATACAACCATACCTGTCTTGACGTCAGGGGTGAATTTTAACATGACGCGAAATAACGCGATACCCTTTTATGTCGTTTGTTTTGTTAACAAATTTTGCACATAATTTTTTTCATTGAAATTTGCTTCATTGACTGGGAAAACCACTGCAATGTCTATTATTATACATATACTTAGCATAACCATCGTTTAAAAACGTGCACAAAATTTGATATAAAATCGGACCAAGCAGCTTTAAGTAAAATATAATTTTCTATTCGAGTACTCTCAGTACTTTGATGAATTTCCTTATTGGCTGCTAGCTTCTACGGGCTTAGTGGCTGCTGTTAGTGGCTGCTACATGTAGGTTCAGCCTGGTACTTTCATCTTCTGAATGCAGTATTGATGATGGAACACACTGTAAGCAAAATCCTTCTGAAGTCTAGAACAATTAAAAGTGTAGAATTCCACGCCTTCTTAAAGGGGCATGGTCACGATTTTGGTCAAGTTTTATTTTTACGTTTTTATTATTTACAATGCTTTAGAAATGCACTTCTAATGATCAAATTAAATTTGAGAGTCATTCGAAGTGTTATAAGCAAGATACAGGGCTCACAATTCTTTAATATGTAAACAAGGCTCGTGCCCTTTTTTTGTTTACATAGGTTCAATATACCAGTTAAAAAAAAAATTCAATCTTATTTGTCCATCTTTTTATTCTTTTTAAGCATAGATAAACAGTTTCTTACGTTTAACACATTCGTTTTAGGTATAAAACCGAAATTTTTTACTTCAACGTTCAAAATGTAAACAAACGCTTTGTTTACAGAGCGAAGAATTCCAAGCTCTGTAACTTGCTTATAACTCAACAAATGACACTCAAATTACGGTAACCTATCAAAAATGCCTTTCTGAAGCATTGTAAATATCAAACTCGGAATTTTTTTTTTTTTACCAAAATCGTGACCATGCCCCTTTAATGTCAGCTTTTGGATTACAATCGCTCATGATTCTTTGCAATGTATATTTGATTCAGTCAGTAGAAATCAGAGGTGGAAAAGCTGTAACAGGTCCATGAAAACAAAAATTAGGTTTCAATCATTGGTACCGGTTGTGTCTATTACTAATTAACAATTTGTTATTGTCCATGAGTCCTAGTCCGAAATATCTGACGTTTTTCTGGCTTTTTTAACGATTTTGATATTTACTTGCCAGGAAAATTCCTGGCAAGTAAATATCAAAATCGTTAAAAAAGCCAGAAAAACGTCAGATATTTCGTACTAATGAGTCCATACTTTAATCGGTAATGGACTTATTGACGATGAAAAATTGTTAATTAGTAAAAGACAGTTGCTTACTATCTAATTATTATCAGTGACCATATCATGGATTGCTATCGCCGGTTTAACTGAAATAAAGAAATATTTCTCACAGTAAGGTTATATTGTTCTTAGTACAAGAAAAATTCCTCTTAAACTAAAAAGGGCATTCATTAGAAAAGTATGTATTTCAACACTATAAGTATATGAATTTTGACAACTGATAGTTCTTTTAATCGTTTTACTTGCTCAATTTGGGCATATTTTATAGATTATGTTTAATAGAAATCAAAACTGAGGTGTTTACAGCAACTTTTAAAATTTTACATCTGGAGACCTCTTTCTAAATTTTTACATTTTTGGTCCCTATTGAATTAAATCTGCAAACAATGCATTTCATTTTCATTTAATTCTTTAGAAAACCATTCCTTAACATTTTTGCTTCTATTGCCAAAGATTCGCAAAAGCTTCTTTCATAAATTTTAGCCTATAGTCCAAATAAATTCTTCATTCTCTCAGTAACGAAAAGACTACTTAATTTGGTACTTGCAGTAAAACCCATCGTTATTTTTAAAAAGACAATATAATCAACCAAATAAAAATTAAAAAATCAAAATTGAAAATCAGAATACACTCAAAAAATTTAGAACACTCTTAACTACCCATCTGTAATGATTATAGGCAAAGACGAATGGAGTAAAGAATACGACTACAACTTTTTTAAATCAAAGATACTTTTTCAACAGTGTTTAATTTGATCCGCACCGCTTTTTTCAGGTAAGGAACTCTTCTGTCGCGAAGTTTCAAATGCTGTATGTTTTCCGGTTTAGTAGGAGGTTCCGTGTGGAGTGTTTATATTATTGTTGAAAAATGCAGAATGTGATCAATGCTGTAAAAGGAACAGCCCTTAACGTCGCTGAGAAATTCACACCTGTATTGAAAGTAGGTATTGTTCCACAAATAGTACGTTAATGGCACCTGCTGCTGATAGAAGCGTTTGACAAGTTGACGCGTAGTCTCGTGATCCGATGATGACAGCTCTTGTGTCACTCAAACTGGTCCGTGTCTCAAACCATTATACACTCTTTCAGTACTTTACAAACATTGTAAATGAATGACTCAAACACAAACGCATCTCTATGATTATTTAATGACAATGAAGTGGTATTACTAGAGACATAAATAACTAGCTATGTCTTTCGTATTACGCAAATACCCCATCTTTCCTACACTAACATCCAAGAGGTTCACGACAAAATATTTTTCGGAAATTAAAAAATATATAGGCTAGTTAATCTCCAGTTACTCTATAGAAATATGTGCATTATTATGATTCAGTAAGACTATAAATTTTTTTTTAATCAGCTAGAAAAAGCTCTACTTTAAAGGCTCAATTAACTAGTGAACAAATTTTTTTAACCCTGACTTTATTGATTGGGATATGAAAACTATTTTTTAGGAATCCAAATTCAAGGAGACCGGAGTAATAACCCCAGAAGAGGTAAATCTAGAAAATACATTTCGAAGAGTTGAGGTTTTAATCTTGACATGATCTACTTTGTTCAAAAATGCTCATGAAATTCAGATTTCGTTTTTACTGGATTATTTGTAAATACCAGTTTATGGTCTGTGTTAAATACCACAGTTTCTTTCTTCATAAATCTGCCTCACAATGTGTAAAACAAGGCAGCATTTTGAGAAGAGTATCTTAAATTCATCATGTTCATGGGAATTATAATGGCAAGTACTTTTGATTGGTTGTAATTGACTTTGGTGACCTACTTTCAGTTTGTGGCAGCAGGGGACCACCTGGTACACCACTGTCCCACCTGGCAATGGTCGACCGGTGACGAGTCCAAAGTGAAGCCCTACCTCCCCAAGGAGAAGCAATACCTCATTACTAGGAATGGTAAACCTGATCATTAGATTTTTAACTTGATTGATCATTCAGTGTAGGAACATTAAGCCTGATCATGATCACAACAGGGAGCATGATTTTAGTGGGTGTAAGCATGATTTTTTACTCTGTCCGCAGATATTTATGCAGCACATTTTCTTTAATTATTCGATATTTATAAATACCTTAGGCTTCAAATGATGTTTATTCAGTAGTATGAAAAAATCCCAAGATTTCCTCTTTGGAATGCCCCCTCTTGCTTGTCGGATTTGAATACATTATTAAGTGAAAAGTCTAGGGATTTTTCATTGCAAGCGAGATGAAAGTACCTGGATAATAACGTTAAAAAATTGTGCAAGGTATTCCGAGTGACTTCCAAATTGAGAAAAGTTGTCAACATCTCCCATTATAAATCTCTGTAAGAAATTTGTCAGCGCTCCTGTGAATTTTTTTGAGTTAAAAATGATAATTGCATCAATGAAGATCATGGATAATTTTCCTTCCATTGATTACAATTACACTTCTTTCACAGGTGTGTGTATCTCTAATAGAAATTGTCCAGATGTGCTGCATAAATATCTTGGAACAAACTATAATGGGTGTGAGCATTATTCTAGTGGGTTTGAGCATTGTTCAAGTGGGTGTAAGCATTGTTCTAGTGGGTGTAAGCATTGTTGTAGTGGGTGTAAGCATTGTTCTAGCGGGTTTGAGCATTGTTCAAATGGGTGTAAGCATTGTTGTAGTGGGTGTAAGCATTGTTCTAGTGGGTGTGAGCATTGTTCTAGTGGGTGTAAGCATTGTTCTAGTGGGTTTAAGCATTGTTCTAGTGGGTGTAAGTATTGTTCTAGTGGGTGTAAGCATTGTTCTAGTGGGTGTAAGCATTGTTCTAGTGGGTGTAAGGCAAGCATTGTTCTAGTGGGTGTAAGGCAAGCATTGTTCTAGTGGGTGTAAGCATTGTTGTAGTGGGTGTAAGCATTGTTCTAGTGGGTGTGAGCATTGTTCTAGTGGGTGTAAGCATTGTTTTAGTGGGTGTAAGCATTGTTCCAGTGGGTGTAAGCATTGTTGTAGTGGGTGTAAGCATTGTTCTAGTGGGTGTGAGCATTGTTCTAGTGGGTGTAAGCATTGTTCAAGTGGGTGTAAGCATTGTTCTAGTGGGTGTAAGCATTGTTCTAGTGGGTGTGAGCATTGTTCTAGAGGATGTAAGCATTGTTCTAGTGGGTGTAAGCATTGTTGTAGTGGGTTTAAGCATTGTTCTAGTGGGTGTAAGTATTGTTCTAGTGGGTGTAAGCATTGTTCTAGTGGGTGTAAGCATTGTTCTAGTGGGTGTAAGGCAAGCATTGTTCTAGTGGGTGTGAGCATTGTTCTAGTGGGTGTAAGCATTGTTCTAGTGGGTGTAAGCATTGTTGTAGTGGGTGTAAGCATTGTTCTAGTGGGTGTGAGCATTGTTCTAGTGGGTGTAAGCATTGTTTTAGTGGGTGTAAGCATTGTTCCAGTGGGTGTAAGCATTGTTGTAGTGGGTGTAAGCATTGTTCTAGTGGGTGTGAGCATTGTTCTAGTGGGTGTAAGCATTGTTCAAGTGGGTGTAAGCATTGTTCTAGTGGGTGTAAGCATTGTTGTAGTGGGTGTGAGCATTGTTCTAGAGATGTAAGCATTGTTCTAGTGGGTGTAAGCATTGTTGTAGTGGGTGTAAGCATTGTTCTAGTGGGTGTGAGCATTGTTCTAGTGGGTGTAAGCATTGTTCAAGTGGGTGTAAGCATTGTTCTAGTGGGTGTAAGCATTGTTCTAGTGGGTGTGAGCATTGTTCTAGTGGGTGTAAGCATTGTTCAAGTGGGTGTAAGCATTGTTCTAGTGGGTGTAAGCATTGTTGTAGTGGGTGTAAGCATTGTTCTAGTGGGTGTGAGCATTGTTCTAGTGGGTGTAAGCATTGTTCTAGTGGGTTTAAGCATTGTTGTTGTGGGTGTAAGCATTGTTCTAGTGGGTGTGAGCATTGTTGTAGTGGGTGTAAGCATTGTTCTAGTGGGTGTAAGCATTGTTCTAGTGGGTGTAAGCATTGTTCTAGTGGGTGTAAGCATTGTTGTAGTGGGTGTAAGCATTGTTCTAGTGGGTGTGAGCATTGTTCTAGTGGGTGTAAGCATTGTTGTAGTGGGTGTAAGCATTGTTCTAGTGGGTGTGAGCATTGTTCTAGTGGGTGTAAGCATTGTTCTAGTGGGTGTAAGCATTGTTGTAGTGGGTGTAAGCATTGTTTTAGTGGGTGTAAGCATTGTTCCAGTGGGTGTAAGGCAAGCATTGTTGTATTGGGTGTAAGCATTGTTCTAGTGGGTGTAAGCATTGTTGTAGTGGGTGTAAGCATTGTTCTAGTGGGTGTGAGCATTGTTCTAGTGGGTGTAAGCATTGTTGTAGTGGGTGTAAGCATTGTTGTAGTGGGTGTAAGCATTGTTCTAGTGGGTGTGAGCATTGTTGTAGTGGGTGTAAGCATTGTTCTAGTGGGTGTAAGCATTGTTCTAGTGGGTGTAAGCATTGTTGTAGTGGGTGTAAGCATTGTTCTAGTGGGTGTAAGCATTGTTGTAGTGGGTGTAAGCATTGTTCTAGTGGGTTTAAGCATTGTTCTAGTGGGTGTAAGTATTGTTTTAGTGGGTGTAAGCATTGTTCTAGTGGGTGTAAGCATTGTTCTAGTGGGTGTAAGGCAAGCATTGTTCTAGTGGGTGTAAGCATTGTTCTAGTGGGTGTAAGCATTGTTCTAGTGGGTGTAAGCATTGTTCTAGTGGGTGTGAGCATTGTTCTAGTGGGTGTAAGCATTGTTCTAGTGGGTTTAAGCATTGTTCTAGTGGGTGTAAGTATTGTTCTAGTGGGTGTAAGCATTGTTCTAGTGGGTGTGAGCATTGTTCTAGTGGGTGTAAGCATTGTTCTAGAGGATGTAAGCATTGTTCTAGTGGGTGTAAGCATTGTTCTAGTGGGTGTGAGCATTGTTCTAGTGGGTGTAAGCATTGTTCTAGTCGGTGTAAGCATTGTTCTAGTGGGTGTGAGCATTGTTCTTGTGGGTTTAAGCATTGTTCTAGTGGGTGTGAGCATTGTTCTAGTGGGTGTAAGCATTGTTCTAGTGAGTGTAAGCATTGTCCTAGTGGTTGTAAGCATTGTTCTAGTGGGTGTAAGCATTGTTCTAGTGGGTGTGAGCATTGTTCTAGTGGGTGTAAGCATTGTTCTAGTGGGTGTAAGCATTGTTCTAGTGGGTGTAAGGCAAGCATTGTTCTAGAGGATGTAAGCATTGTTCTAGTGGGTGTAAGGCAAGCATTGTTCTAGAGGATGTAAGCATTGTTCAAGTGGGTGTAAGACAAGCATTGTTCTTGTGGTTGTAAGCATTGTTCTAGTGGGTGTAAGCATTGTTCTAGTGGGTGTAAGCATTGTTCTAGTGGGTGTAAGGCAAGCATTGTTCTAGAGAATGTAAGCATGATTCCAAAATGAAGTTAAGCATACCAGTATTTACTTCAATGACCATCAGCTAAGATTTATCAAATGTGAACAGAATTTTTTACTAAGAAGTGTAACCATGATTTTTCTACACAGTGTAATCATGATTACTTTTATTGAGTGTAAGCATGATAACTTAACTGCAAGAAGTGTAATAACTCTATGAAGCGTAGGCCTGATTTCTATAGTGAGAAAATAGCATATTGAAGGTACCATTATGAGTACTACATGTATAATGTGTTGTGACAGCTTGAAACTACATGTACCAGTAAATGTACCAATATGCTTGATACACTGTTTCTGTTCTTTTCGTGCCTTTGCCTGTTGTTCCTTGGTGTGCTTGGCCATTTCTTCTAATATAAATTTTGAACCATTCAAATTTTAGTGCCATGTTACAAACGAGTTAAACAAGTGGACAGTCATAAAGAGGAACAAGAAAAAGTGATAGAGGCAGACGATGAAGATGGGGGATGGGTAGATACGCATCATTTCCCAGGTAAGTGTTCAATTGTGGACAATTCACTTACTTTTCACCTTGGTGCCCAGAGTTTGATCCGAGTGATCTGCTGTGGTTTTAAGTGAAAGGGTTTTGAAGTTGCTTGGACACATAGTTTTGTTTTCAGGTTATTGTACATCCTCACACATTAATGACCTTCTCACGCTAACATCCATGCCAAAAAGAGATCTAAATATAAGTTGTAGAACTTGTTTGTCAATCATTGTAGAATTAATAAAGTTCAGTTTAAAATAAACATGTATTTTCAGAAAAAATTGAAGAATATAAGATTGAGCAAATAAAGTTTGTTAATCAATGATTGAGGTAGATACAGAAATACTGCTTTACAAAGTTTTGTACATAGACATGTTGATGAAACTTAGTGAAGTAGATACAGAAACACTGCTTTACAAAGTTTTGTATGTAGACATGTTGATGAAACTTAGTGAAGTAGATACAGAAACACTGCTTTACAAAGTTTTGTACGTAGACATGTTGATGAAACTTAGTGAAGTAGATACAGAAACACTGCTTTACAAAGTTTTGTACGTAGACATGTTGATGAAACTTAGTGAAGTAGATACAGAAACACTGCTTTACAAAGTTTTGTACGTAGACATGTTGATGAAACTTAGTGAAGTAGATACAGAAACACTGCTTTACAAAGTTTTGTACGTAGACATGTTGATGAAACTTAGTGAAGTAGATACAGAAACACTGCTTTACAAAGTTTTGTACGTAGACATGTTGATGAAACTTAGTGGAGTTTTTCCTTTGACAGATCCTGGTACAACATCACTACAGGACGCTGTACAGGAAATGACCTTGGATGGCAAGGTCAGTCTGTGTAAAACTCTCATAAGTCACGTGAACTACAAAGAGTGCAGACTTGTATTGTACAAAAGTCTCCTTTAAAAAAAAACCCCAAAATTATACCAACATGGAAAATTGATCAAATTAATATTATTTATAGATGTTTTGAAGCTTGCAACAAAAAAAAAAAGGATTTGGTCATTATATCATTGTTAAAGCATCATTTAATTTGTTCCTCTAGTTCAGAAACATTTAAATATAAAGCATAAAAAACCCTTGTTCACTGAATATTTCCAGGGCAAGGACAGGAAATCATCATCTGAGGAAGTGAAGAGATCAGGTGACGATGATGATGATGATGACGATGATGATGAGGAAGCGATGGACATGGAAGCGTTTGAACAGAGTGGAATGTTAGATGAGGAAGATGATGTACGCAGTTCTGATTTAATTTAACTATGCTGTAATGTGTAATGTGTAGTTTTAACAGTTATGAATTCAGTGCAAAACTTTTTTTATACTCTCCGGGATGTCTATTTTTTTAGGTTAAGGATGGTTAGCCATTCTTACTACCCTGAGGTCAGTTACAGGTTCAAATCAATCAAATGCTTGAGCGCTTGCGTGTGCTTGCATGTACATGCCAAGTTTGGCAACACATGCACTAAGATGTATTCACAATATGTAAACTGGACCTTTTATAAATTATATTTGATAGGACATGTGCTTTATTTAATCCAATAAAAATCAATCATTTTTTAACAAAAGAGCTTCCTTAAGGGGGAGATAATAATAACATTTTATATAGGCATTTTAAATAAGAGTTATGTTTTTTGACTCAATGTAACTAACAATGCTAACTGACGTTTATTTAGCTAATTGACTGAAGAGTTCTGACTCCTGTATTTTTAGGCTGCCTTAGACCCCTCCACCCTTGGTCGACAAGATTCAGAGAGTGCGGCCACAGAGAGTGGGATTCTACAAACACGGACCTATGATCTCAACATCACATACGACAAGTACTACCAGACACCGCGCCTCTGGCTGTTTGGATACGATGAGGTGGGCCCTAGGTTTAGCATTTTTTGGGTTGATTGAGTGACCATTTCATGTACCGTATAGTATCAATGTGGGAATATTCCAGCCATTTCAAGACAAGAAAGCTCTTCATGTTAACTACTTTGTCAACAGTTAATTCTTGGTTTTATTGTTTCTATTTTCATTATTCCAGAACCGTAAACCCCTCACTGTAGAACAGATGTATGAAGACTTTAGTCAAGACCACGCCAAGAAAACTGTCACCATGGAGGCCCACCCTCACCTCCCTGGGCCCCCTTTGGCATCGGTCCACCCCTGCAGGTCAGTGGGGTCAACACAAAATTAGGATGAATTTCAGTTCACATCAACAATGATTTCAAGTAAAATACAAAGATGTGGACAATTGAAAAAGATAATCACAGTTTTAGGACGAGGAATTTTTTTTTACCTTAAAAAACAGAGTATGGTAAACATCAGGCATGTTGATCAAGATCACTGATACTTGTATGTTGCTTGAATTCATGTGAGCATTGCAGTGCTTTGATTTTTGTAGACATGCTGATGTGATGAAGAAGATTATACAGATGGTTGCAGAGGGAGGAGGAGATCTTGGGGTTCATGTGTATCCTTAGCTTCATAGGGGGGGGGGGGAGGGAGGGGGGGAGGTGATTTTGAGGTTCCTGTGATGGTGGTAGAGAGTGAAGAATTTGGGGTTCATATGTATCCTAAGCTAGTGAAGGGATGGAGATGATTGACCTGGGCTGGGAGGGAGAGTATGTAATTGGTAGAGAGGTGGCGATCTTGGGGAGGGGGGATTCATATGTATCCCTAACTAACTGATGGTGATGGGTTGGGGGAGGGGGTTATGATGGGTAGAGAATGGGAGATTTAATACGTACCTTGTATCCTTAGCTCTGTAAAAGGACTGGGGTCTTAGAAGAATGTAAGCTCAATGTTGTCATTAATATTAAGGGTTTTGATTGTGCAATTTTTATTGTAGGAAGAAAAAGTTGTTCCTATTTAATTACATGATTTATCATCAATAATATTGCTGTTTAATTTGATTGCCATATATATTTATCTAATTAAAAAGTCCTTGGTCTATATAATTATTGTATAGTTAAAAGATTTTCGGCAAAAGCATTAACAATCATATTTAAACGAAGAACAATTTTGGGAGACAAAACCTGGAGCATACATTTAGCCAATTTCTGCCTTGACTTTATACAGCTATCTGATGATTTTTCTGAAGTTTGTACAGGCAGTGATTCCAACAATAGAGTACGACTTCACCCGAGACTTCACCATGTGACCTGGGTCCATCACATGACCATCATGTGACTTTTTCAAACAAGCAATGCCATATTTTGTCATTTACTTTCTGTGACCAGTGGATTCCATTGATTACTGTTAACTTCTGATGGAGTGGGACAGGATTGTGTTAATTTATTGTTACTTGTACAATGCTCTTGTGACTGTTGAATGTTAATATTATTGTGTTCCGATGTATAAGGTAACTACATACAGCAAGACTGGTCTGCTATCGTTAACATGTGTAAGCACCTCACAAGTCATAATAAATTCATTGAACAAAACTGACTTCAGTATGAGTGTGGTGTAAGCCAGTAAGAGATTGAAGAGTTCTCCTGAGAAACAGCATCAAAAACAGGGCTGGGTGGTCTTGGCTATTTTTAGACTATACGTATGCGAATCTACAGCAACACAAAGGTGGCTGGAAGGTCTTGGCCATTTTTAGACTACATATATGTGAATCTCCGTTTTAAGAAGAGCTTTGTATAAAGAAAGAGAAAAATATTCGTTGCTACTAAGACAAAAAAAAATCCAAAAAATGTGTGTTTTCACCTAAAGCAAAAAATGCAAAGGACGAATGGCATTTTCAAAAATTGGCTTTTGAGGTATGATGTTTTTTCCTATGTTCAATAAAAACAACAGAATAGTTTATATGTTGCAGTTTATTAGTTTATATAACAGTAGTAAAACATTCCATATCCCGTACTTATACACATACACTACAAGGATTGCACAGAAACTTGTACGGGGTCAATATCATCTACCAGGGGAAACAACCCACAGAACCAACACTCCATCAAATATCACACAGCCTCAAGAATATGTCTTGATATGGTTCTTGGTCAGTTAACAGTGTACTGTATTAAAATGGCTGATGGATGTATTAATCTGAGATTAGTTTCTCCTGGCAGCAACTGACACCCGGTTTATAAAACGCTACATAATATCAGCCAACAGATGTGTATAAGACTATAATCTGAAAATATCACAATGTTAAAATAGATTAAGTGTTAATAACTTTCAAGAGAGAATGGTCAAAGACATGCTGCTATATTGGTCACTATAATGCTGTGAATTCTAGTACTAATACAGTGTAAAAAAAAAACCTGCAACAGTTAAAAATACAGGTACCCACATATTACAAATAATAGATACATAGAGCTAAAGAATAAAAACTATGACAAATAATACAGAAGTGTTCATCATTTCTAACATAAACATTATGAACATATAAGATAAATGCATCAAGCAAAGATGTAACAATGTGATTGAGTTCACAGAACCATGAAAGGCAAGATGACTAAGGCAGCCAATCAGAGAGCAGCCCTGACCTAGGCAGCCAATCAGAAAAGAACCCTGACTAAGGCAGCCAATCAGAATGCAGCGCTGCTGGAAGGCACAGAGTGTAAGTACAGATAAATCGTTGGGAAAACTCATTTGATCATTTTTTTGTTGACGAGGTAACAACAACAATTGTTCATAAGTGACCACAATAAACAAGTTTTTAAAAAGTTAAAGAGGCATTAATGTATCATATCACAAAGATAAATCTGGTCATTGTACATGTATATGTACAATCTACAATAGTTTCTCCCCACAAAGAATTGGGATAGTTAACAGATATATTGGTCATAACTTTAAATTTAAGGAAATCTTATTGTTGAACAGTGCTGACAGACTAAAATTCGTCAGACAAATCACTTCTAATCATCACTTCAGTGTCCAACTCCATGTACAGAAGACTTCCAAAGTAAAGAATCCTGACAGTGTATTTGGTGTGTCTGTAATGTGTACAGTTTATCATTTTTGGTTCTCTGTTGACCACTGATGACAAGTAATCACGGTGTTTGAGGTTTGTGACAATTTTTATCCATTGACAATCCATTGAGAAACTTCTCCCTGCAAAACAAAATGTAGCCAATTTTAGGCAAAGTTTTTAAAATTTAAAAAAAATATTTTCTGTCCTCTATCAAATATTTAAAACTCTCCTGGAAAGCCGCGTTGTATGATATCCTTCTAAGAAATAAATAATAGAAATTTATGTAATTTTCTCTAAGTTTATGCTGAAACTTCAGCCCATACAAACCACAGAGTTATTTCTGTCAAAAGGTCAACTAATGGTCAATTTATTGCTCAGTACAAACTTAGCTGAGGATATACTGTATACAGGGTTATTTTCGCCCCTTGTAATTTTTGCCCTTTTACACTAGCATACTAATTCGCCCCATCTTAAAATCTCCCCGACACATTTGTGTTCAAAGAAAAATAATTTGAGACATTGGAATTCACCCAGTTTTAAATTTGCCGCTGGTAATGAGAGCAAAAGGGGCGAAAATAAAATGGGGGCGAATATTTCCCTGTTTACAGTATCAGTAAGCTTAACCAATCGCTCTGATACTCACCGGGAAGGAGTAAAGGAAGAGGAAGACAAGTAGAAGGATCAGGAGCAGGACTAGGAATCCGATGAAGTACCACTTGTAGTTACGCCAAATGATGTACCGCATCGTCTTCCAGGGGGACGTAAACCAGAGGAAGGAAGTCTCCGGTCGCCTGTAAATACATATACATGATCAATGCATGGAAACAATTACTGAATGGAGCAGACATGCTATTTGTTTTCAATGTTATTTCAGCACATCAGAAAAGATCTTTTTATTTGATACATCTCTATTCTAAAATAATAATAATTAATTCCTTCTGTAGCTTATTAATTCTAAATAATCCCCCCAAAATAAAAATAAAAACAACTCTTAAAGCTCTCGCCTAGACCTACTTTGGTGGATCCAGTTTGGGGTTCATGTTGGGTTCCTCTTGACCTTGACCGGCCGGTCTCTCCTCGGCCTCCTCCACCGATACCAGCTCCATTTCCATCTCTACCTTCCCCTGAAACAAACAAACATTCTTCTTGTTGCAGAAACAATAGTAAAAAGCCAACAAACTGATTAAGTTGATTAAGTAATGAAAAATTTAACAATAGCTGTGACTCATTTACTATAAAGCATTACTGATGGATCAACAATTGTCTGTCACAAATTAATGACTTGCTATATGTACTGACAAAATTTGCAGGTCTTCAATAAAAAGAATGGAGCCTTATCAATTCTACAGACTTCAAAATTAAGGGGGCCAATTCTCATGGATTGCAAGTTTTCTTTCCAGGTTTGTGGGCATGTAGCAGTATGGATATACTTTCAGAAAAAAATTGCTTAAAGATCAAATCTCATTGAATTTGTTCATTTAAGAATGAAAAAATTTGTGGTAAAGGGATACTTCTGAAATCCATTAAAATTAAGCCACCACAAATACTAATGATTTCAATGTATAACAGTATACCGTGAGAGTCCTAGTTCCAGTGTCATCGTTGTAAACCGGCCAGAATCCACGCAATCTCTTCTGCTCAAACAGCGACACCAGTTTGACCTCTGACCCTGTGGTGATGTCAGGGAGCATGCTCACTTTACAAGAGCTGGCCTTCTTCGCTGGCATAGGCATAGCGTTCAGATTCAAACTCACAGTGCCTGGAATAGTCCAACATAATTTAGGTACTGTTCATTGTCTTGCTTGTTATTTTATCTCAACCAATAAATTATATATAAATCTGTATAAGCTCTCAAAACAGACAGTTCTTAAATATTTTTAACTTTGTTTATATGAAGGATAGTATCAAATCGAAACTTGATTTCTTTCTTTTTATAAATAAACAAGAATTGCATCACATCAATAAACAGCTAGCTGTGAAGATATTAGTGGACGAGATTACAGGACAATATCCGTGGACGAGATTAGAGGACAACTTAATCACATGACACTCACCCAAGAAGTCGTCCATGGAGAATTTGTCATTGTCCCAGACTTGGATTACTATGTTGGGCTGCAGATGCTGGACTGTTTCATCCAAACTCCAGAAGTGTTCCTAAGTAAGGTTTATAAAGATTTACCAATTTGGAAAAAAACTTTTTTTTTAACAAAACACAGCATATTAACCAGATGGTATTTATAGATTTGACCTTGACCTACCTTTTTCCTGACCTCCATCACCTGCTCAGCTGGAACATAACTGAAGGGAAAGATGAACCTCCAGTTGAAGTTTCCTTCCCCATCCAATGATCTGGAATATAAAACAATAAATTATGTACCATATAATTATGACTTATTCAATGCCATAAAAAATAAACGATAAAAGCACGCATTCCAATAACCTGTAACAAACACCCTACCTATAGTGTACATCTGTTTTTTGTTTCTCGTCGATTCCAGAGACCCAGCCTTTGACATAAATGTCAGACATTTTTTCTCCGGTTATCGATTCCTCATCCAGAACAACATCCACTGTGTTCCAGATGATGATCCGCAGAACATAACTGAAAGAAACAATAAGATGTCAGTACTTATTATAACTGTACCATTGACTGGAAAGGTTTCATTATACACACACTCAATACAAAACAGGCAAAGTTCTGTCAGATGGAAGCTTACTCTTTGGCTTTTCTGGCCTCAATGTTAAATGGAGGTCCCGGGGGTCCTAGAGATTTTGGGAAAATGTCCACCCACATTTGAATCTTGCCCTGAAACAGACATCATTAAAGTGGTAATGGGTGGTGTATCAGTATACTGAAAAATCATGTATATAATGTATGGCATATCCAATTTGAGGAGTGCTGGTATCACCTGGCCTATGACGTATGGCAGAATTACATAACCTGTACTTACCTGTTCTATGCCTGGCTGGATCGGGTTAAATAGGGGGCGTGTCTCCACGTGCTCCTTAACCATGGGCAGGGTGTGTAAAACGTGCAGTGCCAGACGCTCATCTGCGGGGCCTACATTGGGGTCCACTGGTTTGTTGGGCTCTGAAAGAGATTAAAAAAACTATACATTTACTTGTTACATAGTAAAACACTGTACATTTTTTTTTACACATGAAAACTAGTCACAGCTCTAATGTGTTGGTGCTGTTTGATTAATGATGTGAAAGACTTTCAACTGCCTACTCTACTTTTGTTTAGGCACATGATTCTGGTTCAAAGAAGTATTCACTATATTGTAAATTTCCTATTAATCATTATGGTACATCACTTCTGATACAGGTAACTGCTTTAATTCACTGATGTTGTCTGATTAATGACATGGGATATCTTCAACTGCTGACTTTACCTAATAGCTTTCTGAGCACTGATATTTTATGATATCCTTCATTCAATGATACTCACCGTAATCAGCCAAGTTGTGGATCTTCTTGCCGACCTTGACACTGTTGTTGCCGTAGAAGTGTGGCCCTGACACATGGTTTTGTTTACAGTAATTTTCCAGGATCTGTCGAGGCTTGATGCAGTCTCTCCACTGGTTCACACCAGCTCTGTCAGGTCAAAGGTCAGGGTCAAAATTGTAATGATAAATACTACAGATTCCTTTTTT
Source organism: Magallana gigas (assembly GCF_963853765.1). Lineage (NCBI taxonomy): Eukaryota > Metazoa > Mollusca > Bivalvia > Ostreida > Ostreidae > Magallana > Magallana gigas. The sequence continues at coordinate 2,688,771 of NC_088860.1, read as the reverse complement.
TGTGCGAGCTCAAAGTTTCACTAGTTTTGTATCAAATTGCAAGAAAATAAAATTAGGAGCACTATAAACATTTGTTACAATCAAATATAATTCAAAACTGTTGTAAACATGTTTTTTAAGTTTGCCAAAGGTGCTTCTGTGATATATTCCTCACATTTAATAAGGAATCTACAGTGTAATGTTGCATTAAATCTTATCTAAAATTTTATCACAACTCAATTAAAATTAAAATCAAAGGCCTGAAAGTCTTTAATGGCATCTCACTTAGTAAACAATTCTGAGGATCTATTTGTCTTAAAATTCTACTTACATGCAATAGGATTTTTGAAGACCACATGTTGCTCGGACTTTGGAGAGGTAGCGATTTTCAAGATCAATGGTGGTTTCTCCGATGACATCATCACTACTAATGATGTCATAATCCTTGATACGAATGGTCAGATCTTTCTGTACAGGTAACATTGTTGTCAACTCAAACATCCTAGAAAATAAACCATCCATATTGATCAAAATATCAATTTACATGTACAGTATTTATCAGCTCCTGAAAAAATTTCAAAAGATTCCCGATGAAGATCAGAATTTCCTCAATATCCTAAAACAGTTTCATCAACTATAGTCTAAGAAATAATTCTTCAGAATATTTATGTCCTGAGATTAAATTCTAACACATATCAAATCAACATCCTGATAGCTGGTACATCTAATGTATTCTAACTAAAAGACATTTTAACATCCATCATCTACTTACTGTCCAAAAACTGGGTCAATGGTGTTCGGTTTGTAGTTGTCTCTGTCACTTATCTTCTTGTTACCGAGAATGATTTCTATGTAAGGATCCGCCTACCAACAGAAATCACAATTAAGTCATCATTAACAAAACAGCTAACATCGATTATCAATTTGTTAACAATCACTCATCTATCAACTTTATGATTAGGAGTATGCACAGATATAGGTCAAATTTCAGGTTAATCATTACATGTATATCTACAGGCCAGTGTTGGGTTTTGAATTCTGTCTATCATAATTAATGATAACCATGTACATACCAGTCCACTCGTGTCGTTGGGCTGGAAGTCAATGCCACATATGACATAAACACGGACAATGCATTCCTCGGGGGTGGAGCTTGGTAAGTTTGTAAACACTTTGGATGGCATTTCGTCGTTTGGATCTGGGGGTAAGGGGTACACCTTGAATCCACCCTATGGATACAAGAACATTCTATATATAATATCATTACATAATATTCATAATTGATTTCTTTACTCCAGGATATAAGAAAATATTATTTATCAGTTCTCTTAAAAACAGGTAGTGAAAGTTGAATTGTTAAAAAAACAAGGTAATGATTGTTTCAATAATGCAAATAGCTACATTAGATTTACAAAGATGGCAAAAGTACAAGATTGTCAAGGAGCGGCTCAAGAAATAGTTACCATCACTGTTTTGTTTGTGTGACCTTGCCCTACATACAGAGTTTATTCAGTGACCTTGAACTCTCCTTCACTGACCTTGAACTCTCCCACAACACTTGACTCTTCGTCCTCCTCATCCTTCCCCCTCTGTAATTCAAACGTGGAGCAGAAGTCAGAGAACCCATTGGTGAAGTCCACATCCTCCAGATGTGTCTGATAAACCTACCAAAAAAAAGAACAAGACATTGAAACTTCTGAAACTAAAAAAAATTACAATTCACAAAATCACATATGTTGCTTCTAAAACCCTGTAATACATGTAGCAATGAAAACATAGTTTACTTAATTTTTTTTTTTAAATTATACAAATGGATCTGCCATTGTTTCTCTTTTTTCTTTTTTTTTTTTGGGGGGGGGGGGGGGGGTGGGGGGGGGGTGGCTAAGGGATGCATGAAATCCCTTCACCTTACCAGGTTCTGATAATTTGGGGGGGGGGGTTGATTTTTGGGGGTAGAGGGGGTGAACCGACCTCAATCTTGTCCTGTCCTTTTTCTATGTACTTCTTACACTTGTGAGTTTGACCTGTGGAGGCGTAGTATTTGGACCACCAATCAATTTCTTCATCCACCACTGGATCCGGCTACAACGGAACAAGGGAGGTAAATACCACTCTGTGAGGGTAAAGCTTGTCTGACCAGGGACTTATATACTAATATATATATATTAGTATATATATGTCCCTGGTCTGATGAAGTACAGTGTTAGTGGGGATACATACAGTGTAACAAGCTTGTACCAGACCTTGCTATACTGAACAAACCTTGTCATTGTAAAAATTACAATAAAACATAGGTACAGCACAAACATTGTTAAATGTATGATGTGTTTGTTAGTTTGATAACTCAGAAATCTATTCGACATGTATATATGAATAGGATAGTAGGCTAAAAATTATATATTTGATACAAAATACATATAATTTTATATAATTCAAGATAAAAGTGCATTATAAGATAAAATACATATTTGTTATTTGGTATATCATATAATTGGTTTAATAAATATACATGTAATAATATGAATTATCAAAATTATGTTAATCATAATATGGGTTTATAATATGAAAATGGATATACAAGATTATGTAAAAATCAAATGAAGAATAAAAATTATTTTTTAGAAATAGAGCATGCAGAAAAAATAACAGAAATTTGATGAAAAAAATCTGCAGTAGATTCAATCGATGCATACCTCTGTTTTGTGGTGCAATAAATCTCCAAGAACAATAGCCTAATATGAATTTACAGAAATATCTGTAATTGTTCAATGATTAACTATAGTTTCAATCCTTTTACTGCTTCAGTTATCCTGATGAAGCAAGCTATATTATCCTTGCTTTAAACAATTGAAAGTGAATAATTAACATAAAGGATTTTATCACCAGTCAATTTCTTATTACGCCATGTGAAAGAGACGACTTATAAAGTTTTTATAAACAATTTATGATTTCTCACAACTTTGATTGATAAGAGATATCAAAACTATCAAAGCATTAAACACTTAGATTGCTAGACAATTTAACTGCATGGTCTCTAGGAAATATTTATAGGGATTAACTAGAGATTTTCTACTCTTTTCCTGGCTAAGATTTGAGTTCAACTCTGAACCCTTTAAAAGTTTTCATTATTTCATGATTATATATAAAAACTGCAAAAAATGATATAAAAATTGATGTGAGTTTATGGAAAACAAAAGATGTGCTGTCAATATGATTTTATAAATAAGTGTGTACTGTGAATCGACTAAAATACAACGGCAAACCAAACCATTCTATAATATAAAACTGTGAATGTAGATTAAAATCAAAAACTCTTTTTTATACCAATTAATAAAGTAAATCCTCACTCATAGAAATGTGTCAAATAAAGGTGGAAAAAAATTTAGTACAGAAAAAAGATGTGCAGCACTGTACCACCAGAACTATTGGGTACTTAGACAAACCTCCTCTTGCTTTCCACGGAACAAAGCCGGAAGTTCTAACTGCGGGAAGGATTTTAAAGGCTGACCTATTTGTGGACCTGATTTCCGCTATAAAGGTCAGGAAACCACTAGTTACATATTGAACCAATCAATTTGATAATAATCCTACACTCAAAGCTGGCCTATCAGTTTAAATTTTTTATTATTATTATTAATTATTAATGTAAGAAAATAATACATCTGTACAAAGAAGCATCCAATCAAAATGCAGCATTGCTAGTAAAGCTGATATACTACATGTATGAGGAAGGTTGAATGAAGAGGCAACCCTTGTCTCTGATATATGACTATACCAAGGCATGACTGATCAACATAACATAAGAGTCAACAGGCTGGTGTAGAATGATAGGGCACATAACCTGATGCAGTAATCATAACATATATTAAATGATAGGGTCTACAGGGTATGCAGCCCCAGAGGCAACAGAGCATCAAGCAGTGGTCAGTCGCGAAGAGTCAACCCAGATTCCTAGAGAGGGCTAAGACAGCAAAGTATCACCTTCATTCGCTGGAACGCACTGTCCAACTTGGATTTTGCTATGTTGATCAAAGGTTTGATCTTCTGGTGATGGACGAAATATTGAACATTAAAGACTAGGTTTATAAAAAATTAAATTGCTTTCTTTGGTGATTCATGCCAGATATCAAGAATATATGCGACACTGCAGAAAAAATACATGTAATTTTTTGCTGCAATGATTACTTTTGAATAATGAGAGAAGTATTTAATTTATCTTTATTTTAACAAACTAATGAATTTATCATAAAGAGCAAACAAAACCAACTTAATTACTCTTAATGTACATATTCAGTAGGCTATATATGGGAATAAGACTATGACATGATCATGATTATTTTGTGCAGTAAATGATTTTTCTTAGGTTGCTGAGGGTTTTAACTGATCAATAAACTGGTAAGAACTGGATCGTGTAGATTTTAGTCTTGTCAGTTTCTATTCAGCTGTGAATGATTCCAATCACTTTTCATTAGCAATAGAGGAAATCCTACTTAGTGGAAGATTTTAAGCAAAAATTGTAGAAAAATGATTGACTTAATCTGTGAACATCTTCCTTATGGTCTGTCTAGTTTGCTGGCTTATTAAGGAAGCTCAATATCTCATCTGATACATTGACTATAAGAACCTTAAAGGGACATGGTCACGATTTTGGTTAAAAGTTATTTTTCCAATTTTAATAATTACAATGCTTCAGTGAGGCATTCTTAATAAGCTGCCAAAATTTGAGTGTCATTTGTTGAGTTTGAAGCTAGTTACAGAGCTTACAAGTCGTTGCTCTGTAAACAAAGCTTTTGTTTACATTTTGAATGTTGAAGTGAAAATTTCAATTCTAGACCTAAAATGAATGTGTTACCTGGTAAACGTTAGGAACTGTTTATCTATGCTTAAAATGAAAAAGAAGATAGAAAAATTAGCTTGAAAAAGGTTTTTAATGGTATATTGAACCTATGTAAACAAAAACAGGGCACGAGCCTTGTTTACATGACAGAGATTTGTGAGCTCTGTATCTTGCTTAAAACTTAAAGACTGACTCTAAAATTTCATTTGATCATTTGAATTGCATTTCTAAAGCATTGCAAATAATAAAAACAGAAAATTAGAACTTGACCAAAATCGTGACCATGCCCCTTTAAAACACAGAAGATTTCCTTTCCAGAGACAGGAATCCCTTTATTGTAGGTAACATGGATAACAAACCTTTAAGTAATACAGTTATGAATATATAAAAAAGTAATGATAAATTCAAGTTAAATATAATTGAATGTTAGTTATGTATCATCAAGCAAGCGAAACCTGTGTAAAGATATTTTGTTAACCCTGTTTGCTGTCAAATGGATTCATAGATACTGGGAAAGTAAAGTTTTTGTACTTTTAAACATTGTCAATCATCAATCTGAAATATCACACATTTTGTATGCATGTATTCTTCGCATAGATAATGATTTACAATTTTAATATAAATTACATCTTTAGCAGTTTTTTTTCATCAACCAACTTATATTTCTGTGTAAAGTATATGTAAGAGGAGCTCTGCTAAGTTCTCGAGAGTAATTTAATTTATACAGGGATGGAGTCATCCAAAATTCCCTCTGTGATCATTTGTGATTGTTTATATAAATTCTCTGTATATGTTGTGCAGGTGAGTGTTGAGTGCTCCCTAGAATACACCTGTATATGTAGACACACCCAGGTGAGTGTTGAGTGCTCCCTAGAATACACCTGTATAAATAGACACCCAGGTGTAACTACAGGTATATCTTACCTCCACCTTCCTCTCCTCGGCCGGCATGTCAATCACGTGTTCCCCTCCCCGCCCACCATTCACAAGTCCACCTACAACAAAGTCATTCAGTTTATATACTATGATTATCAAAAACTACAACCAATTTACCTACAACAAAATACACTAACATATATATTTATATCTGCAAATGTGCTATCTATGCTATGAACCTATAGAAGAGTGAAAAAGTTCACACAGAATTGAACTTGTAAAAATGTTATGAGACACATTTACGTCGACTTATTTTTCTTGGATATACAAGAAGAGCGAATTTCAATGCTGTCAAAACAAATACCGATACATCATCACAGTATCCTCTACTGTCGTACATTTGGAGGAATTTTGTTGTATGTTAATAAAGGGAATTTCTCTTATTGTTGACACCATAAATAAATAATCAACATGCATTTCATAAATGAATAAAATTTAAAATAGATTAACATTTTAAGTAGTTTTCAAAAATTAATAATGCAACAACATAAAATTTCCAATTTATACCAATAAACTTTGAAAAATGATAGATGTGGAATAGTTCATGGTCCGTATGTTAAAAAATTCCTACAAACAGTTAATAGTCAGATAATAAAATCGTCAAGGGACACTGAACTTTAAAAATTGTTTAATTTCATTGAATAATGATCTGAAATTGTAAAATACTGGACCATAAATAAACAGAAAAAAGGATAGAACTGAAAAACAAAAACATTACAAATCAAGTGAGACCAAAGTAAAAGGCTAAGTTTAAAATTATCTCATAGCACATTATAATTGATAATTTTACAAACCATACTGACCAGTATTTTCACATAAACAAGATTTTCTCCTGTTAACAATCCAAGAAAAGGTCCCATTCATATTTATGCTATTTTATCTGACTGCATGCAGATTAGTTATATACAGTGATACATTGTATATATCTGTATCTATAAATGTATATATATTTTGTATTCTATGCTGTTATACACTGGTAATAATATGTATTAGTTCAGTATAACTTGTTAATGTTACATTAATAAAATAAATTTGTGAAGAATATTGTACATCATGCTCATGGCAAAGAAAATGTTTCTACTGAGAGATCTACACATGTATATAGATGTAGATGTAGGTTTGAAGAAAATGGGTGGGGAATTTTTGGGGGGAGAGGGGGTTATCCCAGAGTACAGAATGAAATCAAAAAGAATCTTTAGATTGACTTATAGTTATAATGTGTTTCCTGTAAGTGAATATAGAGAAATAATTCCAACCAATGAGGGTGCCATGTAAATCTATCTAATGTTTGTGATGATGACTTACTTAGATAAATTGGTAATAGTATTTTGATTTTCTGCATGACAAATGTTAGTTATTGAGATTTATATTTTGACTATAAAATAATTGATAATCAGAAATCTGAAATAATTCATATATAATCATGGATAAATACTTGTATTTGTTGAGGTCCTACACAATCCATTGATTTTGTTTCTAAAAACTGTCAGCAAAAATTACCAGGAACAAAAAATGTTATCTACAGGATTTATTTTCTAAAATCGGACCTCAACATGGAATCTAGTGGCATAAAGGCTAAAAATTCCCACAATGCAATTATAGGCTCTACGGTTTACTGGACTACACCAGGAGAAAACCTCGCAGATGGAAAATACCGACCTGTCTGGTAGCCAGAGTGGGGGCGGTCAGCCGTGGAGGACTTGAGGTCGCGGTACCTGTCCACAGCAACCGTCACCAAGCCCTGCAGCTCGGCCTCAGTGATGTCAGGGTCATGTGACCCAGCGCCTGGGCGGAACAATGGAATCAAATTTATCCCTACATGAGGGAATCAAATTCTTCCCCATATAAGGGAGTTAGTTTATACTTATGATGCTGACAATATGAGAGAATCTATCCCATACAACAATGGTACAGATCTGTACTAAATTAATTGGATGCATTTATATCAAATTTATCCCCATGGCCCATACAAGGGAATCTCCATAAAACACTGAGAATTACAACAATGGTCAGGGAGCAATGAAATTACATTCTTCTTCTTGATGGGGAATTAAACACAAATATAGGTAGCTGACAGGGACAGGGTTGGTCTGTGTATGGGGACAGGGTTGGTCTGTGTATGGAAGCTTACCCTGGACTCCATCATCGTCCTCCGCCAGTTCTGCTTGGACGGGATCACAGCGGAACTCTTCCAGTGACTTCAGTACGTGGATTCCCACTGTTGGCTTCCTGCCAAATTGTCGGTGGTCCCGGACACGGATGTTCATTGGTGGCATGTACAGCTCCTCGCGCGGCAACATCTACAATGGTACGGATTTGATTATCAAGTAACAAGTGTTTCTATTATACTTTCATGTTAAATACTGAAATCTGATTGGTTTAGATGCAGTTGGTAATCCTACTATTACCCTCAGCGTTAGCAACACACTTGGCAACTGATAACACAATGAATTGTTATATGCCCGTAAACTATGCGCGTATGGTTTGCCGTAGAATTCACTTTACATAAAGGCAGAAAAACTTTCTTTGAAAATAAGATATTTCGTATAGTAAAATAAATAGTGCCTGTTTGGGAGGGTAACTGTTGAAATTGACACCCCTCGAAAACCATTGTCAAGCTCCGCTTCGTATCGGTTGACATGGTTTTCTTGGGGTGTCAATTTCAACAGTTACCCTCCCAAACAGGCACTATTTATATAATATCATATTTTTGTATGTCAATTCAATTATCAATGTCAAAACACCGATTCTTTTTTCACTTTTAACCATTCCCCCTAGCTAAATGAATCTATACATGTAGTTTATTTTGGTCTTTAATACTTTGATCTCATCCCTCCTCATGTGTATCAGTCAGGACCCAACAACTTACCACATCAAAGAACAGAATGTTCTCTGTGAAGTTCGGGTTCTTCTTGGTGCTCTTAATCACATTGGACTCCTGAACATGGCCGCCACACTCAAACTCAATACTAGGGGAGGTAACTGCAGACAGCTGGAATTTCTGCATGTTTCGTACACCCCAGCATAGCACCTATAAAGGAGGATAAGATTGGGTCAAATCTGAATGTATTTCTACAGTTCAATTATCACTGCATGGCTGTGAATTTAACACATAAATAGAAATAATTTAATTCTGGTTGTAACGCGCTTTCTAATTGGCTAAAAAAATTGTTTTATATTGTATAAAGAATGTTGCCTACGTCATAGTAAGACTAACGTCAAAAACGTATCAATACGCCTGACGTTACGTTTGAATTTTGTACAATTTTATGTCATTTTAAAGGTCAAATGACCGTTTTTATCTACAATGAAGAGTAAACAATTAAATTATAAGCAATGAATTCAATATGTATTAGTTTTATACGATATAAAATGGTTTGGAACAGTTTACGCTTTTTTATAAACCGCTTCGCGGTTTATAAAGCGTAAACTGTCCCAAACCATTTTATATCGTATAAAACAAATAAATATTGAATTCATTCCTTAACTAATAGGCTAACAGATTAAAGTTCTTATTTATATTCAAAAACTTGAAGAATGCTACAAATTTCTAAATGTTTGAGATAAAGTATTGCTTGAATGTCAAACTCAATACATGTATATTAAATTAGATTTATTCATTTTCTTGAGAAGATATTGTTCTCAAAATCTACCTCAATAGCAGTTCTCTGCATAACAGGTCTAATCCCATTGGGTACAAGGAAGAGATCTCCTCTTTTTGGAGGTAAAAATGGTAGGTCAGATCCTGCCAGCTATAAATATAAAAAAAATACAGATGCTGTCAAAATACCTTTATTTAACAATAAATATTTCAATTCTTGCATAACCAATGTTAGAAGAAATTCTGTTACTTTAATTAAAGTAAAAGCTTCTGTTAGCCAGTAATCTGGTAATTATACATTAAACTTAATTATTACCATCAATTGCTTTTTTTTGCTTGGTTAGTATTATCTCATACAAAATATTTCTAGCTTTATAACAGTTGAAAGATGTAAATATTTGGTCTGTATTTAGCCATAACCAGAATCCGGTAATAACTCTCCAATGAATATTCATTACCTTACATAAGTATAAAAATACCACTATCTAGTCATGCTAATGATGAAGCATTCTCTACTATTTCTTGTCAGGAGGCAGGCGAGAGGCCAGTATTTTGTATTCAATCATAAAATATCAAACTGAGGGGCCTTGAAGCTCTGGTAGACTGATATTTGAGTAATCTATCTAGCAGATTATCTATACATGAGTTTTTACGATATACCTCGTACATTCATGATATGGGATAATCATTTAAATGTTTATATAACAATATATATAATTATATTTATTCATGCATGTAGGAATTAATAGACAAATAAATACAATCAGGAAATAATACCAGTACATGTAATTATGAGTAAATGTATGAATGATTTGAAACATTTGGGGGGATTTATAATCAGAATACGTAATCACCCTCTGGCTAATCATATAAACTATTATAATACAGAATGTTTTAAATGAATAATAATTTAAATAATTATACACTATACATATTATTAAAATATAATAAGTACGTCTACATGAATATTCATAATCATAACAAAACACAGATCTTTGTGAAAACATGATGTTAACTTCAGAAACCATTGACTTTTTCTGTCTTGAATTTAAAACAGAAAGAATTATGAATTTTATCTACAAAATGAGATTTGGAAAAAATAAGTTAGTTGATTAATATCAAATCTGAAGAACAAGTCTTTAATCAGCAATAAGACAGTACAACTCTGATGAATGTTTGGGTCGAGTCCCCGAATGCTTGGTCAGTCTGGTCAATTAGAATCCGGTCCATGCACTAGTATTATATTAAACCTACTACATTTGTATATACTATAGACACCTGAACAAGGTGCACTACCTGGTTTTCTGGTTCATGCAGTAGTTTATTTTCATGCAGTATCCCTGAGGGAGACCTAGCATGCTTTGACTACAGAACATTTTTAGGACTTAAAGACTTCACTGAACTCGGTGCAACTGTACTCTAGTGCTCTATGTATATTTCCATGCTTTGTCTGTGTAACTCAGGTCATCAAAATACTGATGGACCAACTTCATCCAATCAACTTCCTTATTACTTATATGACTTAATTTGTTCATATACCTCCTCACCCATAACCCATGATGTAAGTACGTTTAAATGTGTGTTTCTTAAATGTACATGTGATCTACTGGTTTGATGATAGTGACAGTAAAAAGCAAGTTTTGAATTTTCCGATGATGGAGACATGCCACAGGGTTCCATGTTGTATCCTGTCTATAGCCAATTTTGAAGCAGTGATCAGTCTCCAATTGAAGCTTTGTGGCCACGCAGTTACAGGCAATAGAGCTCTATTTATCAGATTTTGGAAAATGCCTGACTGCTTCAGCGATACAATTTACAGAATAACAGTACACAAACATGGCAGTATTGGCATGAATTGAGTAGAGCAGTAAGCACTAGATGAATAATTTAGCTACGTACCCCCATCTGTTGATTTAACTAGCAAACAGCAATGTGACAGAAATAATTATCACTGCAGTTCAATGTAACAGTAACAGTGTGTAAGTGGGTGTGTCTTATAATGGGTGACTCCCAGGTCACTCCTACACATTAGGGTTAAGTCTGTGACCTTTGTTAGTCAACATCAATGGCCCACAGTGAAATAACAAACACTCAGGTCAGTAAAAGGAACAGGGTGAGTGTGTAACAAGAAAACTGAGAAATGACCTTATTTTTCACTTTTCACTTGACCCCACCTCCTCCCCCCACCCCCCTTGGAGTGTCAGCCAAAACCCCAATTCTTCAGTCAGTCATTGCAGATGACAGTTTGCTCAAAAAAATGTCTAACTGATGCACACACATGATCATAATGCTTTCTATCTGTAGTCTTCGGAAACATCCTCCAAGACATTATGGAGGCTGTTTGGGGTAAGTTAGTACATTTACAACCCTGGTAGTATAGAGAATGATTGGTACAGAGACTAGCAGCTAGTGTTAGTACTGGTAAAATACCACTGAGAATTAGTGTACTGACCAGACTTTCCATGGATGCATTCTTGTCTGGCACCTGCATATCACAGAGTAAACTTAGCAGAGAGAAAAAGTGAGAAGAGGAAAATACTAATACACGGCTAATTCTGCTATCTGGTCATTATTTACTGTTACAGCTGATAAAGATGTAAAAATTACTCACAGCTTCATGCGGAGCTGCGAAGCATTAGGCTTTAAACAAAACGCAGTGATCAAAATTATACCAAAACCGAATATATAGAGGAGAATCAAAGAGGAAGATTAGTTTTCTTTTGCAACTAAAATAAATTTCAACTTAACACCTCAGTCAAATATAACCCAGGAATAACTTCATCAAAGAGGAAAAAAAAGCACTTACTAATAGATAAAAAAAATGTAACCCTTTGGCCCATTTGAAATAAATTATGGTCACCATGGAAACATTTTGTTTGGTCAAAGAAAACCAGATTACCTCATAGCCCTGATCCTAAAATTTTGGTGTTTTGTTTAAATATTAACAGCTGCTTAATAACATGAGAAAATACATTACAATATCACAAAGTTTTAGTACTTTAGGCTTGAATAAGTTTTCATTTTATAAAGATGGACATGCATTTAAAAGAAATACAACTTAGTTCTAATGCAGCCTGTTATATAGAGTGCATTTACTACCCACCCCAACCCAGCTCAAACAGAGTACAAGTCTAGCTGCTCCATGACACAGAGTAATAAAGTAGTTTTTAGAATTATTAAATAATTCCTCAATTAGAATACTCTTCAAAAGAGTCAAGAACAGCTAATAACATTACAATACAATACATTTACCACAAAGATTTAGTTCTTTAGGTTTGAATGAGTTTTCATCATATAAATACTAGTATATACATTCAGTTAAGTGAAATTTTAACTAATTCTAGCCTCATTACAAAGTGTTTACCCCCATCTTCACCCCTACACAGCTCTAACAGATTCCTGCAGCTTTTTTCAGCTCAAGCTTACTTCACAACAAAGAGCAATATATAAGTATTAAGAATGAAATAATCCTTTAGTTCAATTACTTATAGAGATAAATGTAAAGGAGAGCATACAGCGTTTTGTAGGGCCGTTATATAATTTATGCATCCTGCAGAACTCAAGGTCACAAGACACATTTGACACCCACCAGGAAGAGTTCAAAGGCGGCCAGTAGTTCGCCCCCGTCCTCCTGACCCCGACTGATGGGGTACCACTGTAGGACCGGCATTCTTGCATCGGCCGGGTCCAGCTTCACCATGGGAACAGCCTTAGTCCGGCCCAGAAACTCATTCGATCCCTGATAGAAGTTAACAAAGTCAATAATGTTCTATTTTACAAAAATCAAAAATAAGTATGCTTAGTTAAGTGTGTACTGGTCGTAGTTATTTTTTTAAATTTTGATACATGTAATTACAAGATAAATCAATCTGATTCTGTAGCACATACATGCATGTAAAATTTTTACTACATTCACACTTTGGAAAATAATTCAATTCAAATTTAGATTGAATTCTTCTGTTCATCAAAAATAAAGATTTTTTTTTTAGCAAATCAATATTTTACTGCATTACTGAAAAGAGTTACAACAACGTCTTGTTCTAATCTTGTTAACAAATTCATGATACAAAATTTATGTATGTGTACTTACAAACTTGTCATAATCAAACAACTCGATCATGACCTCTGGGGGGTTCTCTTCGATGGCCCTAGGGTCACCGTAAATTTCCAGTTCCTCAAAAATCAATGTCTGGTCCCAGGTTGGACAGAGAGATTTCTCCTTTTTCTCTGTCACTGAGCTCTGTGTCAGGAAAGACACTCGGGCGTATGGGTCTAAAACAATTGACATATCAATAAAAAAATCCTCCAGGGACACTTGTAAAGGTGGAATATAATAAGATGGTTTTATCATATAGACCTATCCTCATCATTGTAATATTGTTTCATTGTGATGTAAAGATTCATGCAAGTACAAGATATCTAATGATTGTGAAATTACCGGTAAAATCATTGTAAAACCTACCCTTTATTTTTATGTACTGAATTGCGAAATTGTTAAGATTTTGAACTTAAGATGATTACAGTATAGAGGCATATGGTTTAATGTTTCATTAGGATTTACAAAGGAATGAGATGTAAAATAAAAAAAAAAATTCTCCTGAAAAAAATCCGTAAAAATATGTTTTTGGCATAAAAAGCTTGAAAATGCAAAAACAGATGTATCAAGACTAAACTTTCTACTATATGACTAGGTAAAGCGTTTTACTAATTAACTGTAGGTAAGCTCACCTGAGAGACCTGTCTCATCTCCAGCCAACAGATCCCGAGCCTGGTATATGTAGGCTCTCATCTGGTATTTGAACGGTTCTAGAATGGAGAAATAATGAAATTCATGAGCACATTAAAACGTATATCTCTTTGCTTCAGCTTCTTGAGCCTGACCAGTTCAATGTTTTAATTGAAGTAAAGGTACACCAACAAATTTGAGCACCTTATTTTTCTTCAAAATATGCTTCCCCTAAATATTTCCTGTAAAAAAATATAAGTTTCTCAATATCAGAAAATTTGCTTCAGAATTCAAGAATCTGGTGAATGATAAGAGTGCTATCATCCATTATACATGCTTTTGATTGATGTCAGCTGTCAGTTCAGACACAATGTGTTAATGTGGACCAGCTAGGTCAAGGACGTACTTTTGAAGGTCAGGAACATCCTGGGGGCAGCGTATGCTGCGCTGAAGTCCTCCTTGTCATCCTCATCCTGAAAAATGTGTATACAAAATCAAAGTCAGTGATATGGATGGTCAGTCATTGATAACAAGAGAGAAAATAAAATGTTAAACAGATACAAAACTACCACTTGTAAACACATACTACATGTAGATAATGATGTATATGTGAAGTACATTTGTACTGTGGAGTCATTATTGTTTGCAGGGAACCAATGATCATGGCTTTCGTGAGTAACCCTTGCACATGAATTTACATCCCCTCAAACGCATAAATATATATATATATATATATATATATATATATATATATATATATATATATATAATATATATATATATATATATATATATATATATATATATATATATATATATATATATATATATATATATATATATATATATATACATACACACACACACAAGCATTTGTACGAAATTATGTCCCTACAAACCAGGATGAAAATTGACCCCTGCAAATAAAAATGATTCCACAGTAGTTTAAAAAGTATAATTGAATTTGTAATCTCTCTTAGTTTCAAAAATGTTGGTTTCAAATACTTGTAACAATAAATCTTCAATTAAAAAATTAAAACCATGTTGCCACATCAACATTCAAGCTTCATGCTTAAAATGTTTAGATTTTTTTATATGAATCAAAATCAATCATTACAAAAAATTGTATGCAATATTAGGAAAATTGCTGAATTTCCATGTAAAAAATATAACAGCATGCAAAAGTTCATCCTTAAAAATTGCATCCTTTCATACTACATGTATTGAAAAACTTTTATTAAAATGAAATAGGTAAACAAAACATCAAACATGCTAAAATTCATTAACAAATTAGGAAAGTAAACAAAAGTAGGAGCAACTTCTGACATCAAGAGAGGAAACACTTATTGCTCTACCTTTTTCTTGCCCTGCAATGTCATTAAAATCAACATTCTAAATAATTTGTTAAAGTAAGAATCTCAACAAAACTAAATAACTTATACAGGGTTATTTTCGCCCCATGTAATTTTGCCCCGTGTTATTTTCTATACCTGTAAACAGTTCGCCCCATCTTACCTATAAATTCCTACAGACATACTTGTATTAAAAGAGATAACTCTGTCTCATTTCAATTCAACCAGCCTTAAATTTGCCTACTGAAAACTAGTGCGAACAGGGCGAAAATAAATCGTAGGAAAATATTTCCCTGTACACAGTATGTTATAAGATACTGATGTCAAGTGTTTAACACAATTCTCAGCACACAAACACATAGTACCTCAAACTTCATGGCAAAATAACAGTCGGCCCCCTTTTTTTCACAGATCATTTTGCGATGCCAGCGTCTGCGGCGAACCATGTCCATCGTGCGCTCAGTGGCGTGGAACTTGAGGTTGAACAAGGGAGCATACTCCCATCCCTCGGCTGCCTCTTCAATCTTTTTCTCCTACAAAATGAAATTATATTAAATCATCACTTGATATTTAAAAACTGCTACTATTACCTAGTCAACAATTAAATGAAACAATATCCACAAAAGAAGTTACCAGTAATAAGATAAAAAAATTGCTACCATATGCATTTCAAAGCCAATGAAAAGTTTGAAGACATAAGGCATAAAAAGATTATCTGTATCAAGATATGAGTCCTTGCATTTTCTTTGATATTACATGTATATTGCTTGTAGAAGATAATAAACTTGAATATTAAACATTTTGTTGATTTCACCATCATGCTTTTAAAATAGCAGTCAGTGGGTAAGGTAATGGTTCTTAATGCTTTGGAGTCTTTTCTTCATACTCAGAGATGATTTTAATCATATATACATGATTTTTGCTCAATCTCTGGAGGTGATGTGATGGGAATCTTCACAAACAAGCTTGGAAAGACAAAACTTATGGTGGGATAAAGCCAATACATACAGCAGCCATTGGTGGGTGGAACAAAACTATAGCAGGTGCCTCAGATTTTCATAATTATTATCATGGGCAAAAGGACAAAACTTTCAAAATTTGACCAAAAAATGTATTACACCAGATACATGTGAAGTGTCTCCCAAGACAATTTATTAAATTCAGATTTGGAACTCACTGGCAAGTACATGTATATCATAGAGAAATATAATCAAAGGAATCGGATCATGGTTTTGGAAGTATAAGGCCAAATGAATGGGATGGTGACTTTTTTCATGGTCAAACAAGCAAAAATGTTTCAAAACTGTAAAAAGGTCAAACATCATGCTAACAAACCAAATTTTACCTGGATGAGCTGTTAAAACATAAAAAAAATTCATAGACTTATTCTCTTCCCAAATTGAATTTTGCTTTCTTATAAATCAAGCTAGTCATGAAAAGATACATAACTCATATACACAAATCATTATATAATGTACAAAGGATTCCAATCAAAGTAAACTATCCCAAACTGACCATATGCTGGACCCTCAAAAAAGATTTATACACATATATATAATACTTTTCGATATTCTAAATCTATTTTTCAGATTTCAGACTCAGTGCTCTCACCTTGTGCTTTTTCTGTTTGGCGTCCTCAACCAGTTTCCGGGTTCGAACCCAGCGCCTGCGCCTACACAGGTGGTACCGCTTCTCTACTGGTCCGTATCCGCCCATGGTGGCTTCTACACAGTACTCCCACCCCTCCTCATCAACCGCCCGAGACAGGTCGATCTGCCATACATCTTCCCACACCCAGCCTGGGGGGAGCTCCACGGAGTCCTTGGGGGCCATCTCATCCCCTTTCTACAAGAAATATGGACATGAACAAGACAATGTTAGAACCTGCGTACAACTAGCTGTTGTTACTACAGTAACACCACCCACCACATCAGTCCAGGGTCGTGTAGCTGGTCCCCAGCTGGTACCTGGTAGCCGGGAATGCATCTCGTAGCACTCCTCCATGTACGTTTTGTGACCGGCATCCTTGTCAAACAGCATACTGCAAGAGACACACACAAACAGTCAGCACAGCTGATTGAGATGGAGAGCATTACTGTCAATGATACACACAACAATTAATGCACTTACTGAACAAAACTTCAGCCAATTGTAATGAAGAACTAACTATACCTCAGAAGTAAACATGAACTGATATACCGGCACTAATTCAGCTTTTTACAAATCTTTTCCATAAAATCTTAATATGCTGAATGCATACTGAACAAAACGACGGCCAATTGTTGCAAAGTCTTTAGCATTCTTCGTATTTCTTTATAAACTGACTAACTTTTCATGACTCAACCATCCCTCAAAAGTCATCATAGACTAACTACCAATGGTTATACATCATCAGCCCACAAAAGCATAACATGTATATTTTACTAAACTTATAAGAATCAAGGCATGCATTAACCCTTATCCCCTTAACAACACTCCTATTAGCCTTGCTTATATTTGACTAACGTTCGATCCACTCACCTGAGCTCGGGACTGACGTACCAGTCCCCCTCCCATCTCCACCCAGGGGGTGGCTCAAAGCTCTCTTGGGGCAAGCTACACTGTAAATATCAGAATAAAGACACATTAAAGTCATTAAAAGTCATTAAAAACCTTCTGACACATGCAAGTATGAGTATATCATTTAAGCATCACTCAGATAAGATTACCATACAGCAGTTCAATGGCTGTAGGTAGCCTACCTTTCCTTGACTGTCTGACCACTTGGGGCGCCCGAGGGGGCCCTTCTTAGTCCAGCCTACCACAGGTATATTGCATTGGTTCTCATACTGTAAAATATCGTAGAGTGCATTTGTTATTAACACATTATAGAAATTAATCATTATTATAGACTGAAGTCTTTTTCTGATACATGTACTTGTATTACAAATGATCTGATCCAACTTTCTAGAAGTTTCAATGATCTAAATTCTTGTTTTTACCCCTTACACTTCACAATATTGGTTAAGATATTTATCAAAATCAGATTTGATCAAAATTGACTCAGAAAATCAAATATTGATAATATGTTTGCAAAATTTTCCTGAAAATTCTATGCCAAAAGAACAACTCTTTAATAAATATCTGCAGAATCTTTACAAAATCTCTCATAAACTTGTACATATACATATCAAACGTATTTCATTAACACATTTTTTAAACAAATATTCCCGAGACTTGAACAAATTTATGTAATTTAATATTTCGTGAATGACAAGAGACAGGAAGTACTGACGGTTTCTGCATAGACGGCCAGCTCGCCCTCGGTCTGCATGCGGTGCCAGGCGTCGTCCTCGTTAGCCAGTCCCAGCCAGATCTTAGTTCGCAGCATCGCCGGAACCTCACTCACCTTCTCCTTCTCAGCCTTCAAACCCGGAAACTGAAAGTAGATATTGAAAGTACATGTCTGTTCATGCATGTTTTTTTATGAGAAAAAGCTTGGAAATCAATATCAATTAACACAAAGGCCATTAATAAACATGTTACCTAACACTTTTTGCAGAACTTAACATTTTTTAAAACCATCTCATATCTATCACTGCTTTGATAAAAGTCTGTTTTGTTTTGTTTGGATGGGCAGTTTGGAAGCCATTGAAATTAAAAAGTCATTAGTTTTTCTTCTTAATTAGTGCTAGACTTATAAATGTTATATCTCTTTATAAATCTTAATCTCCCCTTTTAACCATAAGAGGTTCACATGAATTTTATAAGGAAGAAATTTTTGAATTTAAAATGATGATGCATTTTATTTTGTAAAATTATTTTCTGTAGCATGACATTTTCTTTAGTTTTACTTTGAGTTGTAGAGTCTGTAGTCGACCACACAGTCTACCGATGTAGTCAGGGTTCTGAGACCACAGAACCTCATTGGCCGGGATTCTGTAGTACGCCAGTCTCTTATCCCCACTGATCATCCAAATCACCACATCAGGCATACTGTTCTGAGGCTAAAATATTAATTACATTCAGTGACAAACATATATATCTCCACACACCTAATGGGCAATAATATCCATTCTTAGACTAATGGAAGTCATTGTCTCTGTGAATGGGTTGACTCACCTCTTTAGCTATATTTTTGAGTATTTGTAAATAATTCTCAACTTCTGCCATTGCCTCCTGTACATCAGTTGCCGATGTTTTCAGTTTAATGACATTGTCAGCGATAGTTTCCAGCTCAAACTCGCGATAATCTCGAGTGAGCCTATCGAGTTCATTACTAACATGTCTTCCTGGAGTTGGTTCAGGCAGCTTTTTCCTGAAAATCAAAGTCAACATCAATTAATCAAATAACTACATAATAAAAACATCATATAAGAAAAGCCCAAAAGTGACCTGTTGGGGCAATGTTCATCTTTGAACTTTAACCTCTGACTGACCTGCAGTCTTGTTCCAGCTGATCCAGCAGTGAGATCAGAAGCTGAGCGAGTTCAGGGGTCGGCAGCTTGGCCTTGATTCCGATTCTCACTTGCTCTATGTTGGCTTCCTACAGAACATAAAGCATTGATTTACATATAAACCCACATTTCTTGCCCAAGTAAACAGCATTTAGGCTCAGGTTTTGTCCCTTCCTTATTTTCCTATCTTACCAGTGTATCTATGATTTTGAGCAGTAAGTTGAGCCCCTCCAGTCTAAAGCTGATGTCCTCCCAGGAGGATTCAACAACAACGCAGGGTTTGGTACCAGACCAGGGCAAGAAATAGTAATGGCAGCCATCAAACACCGCGTTAGTTGGCTGTGTGGTTGATGGGCAGGGGGCTGTGTTCTCATCCAGTTTGTTACCATAGTTACCTGAAAAATTACAATTACTAATTTCATACACCTAAAGACTCAATTTATCAATCGTAAAAAATAAACATGATAAGCATAAGAATTGTGATTGAAATTAGGAAGTTGATTAGTTATAAGGAAATCAATGATTCAGAATTATCAAAAATTCAATCTAACAAGCATGACTGACTTTGATTTATACTGTCCATATATACAGACAACAAGATAAAGATTAATTCATGAGGACAATTATAACAAAGAATTGTGATGCTGCTTACCAATGCTGACTTCAAATTCCACAGGAGCATCTATAGCACTGACCATCGTAGCATTGAGGAATGCAGCATGGAGTTTGTATTTTCTCCGTCTCATGAATTTCTGAGAAGAAAATTCAGGATAATACACAAATCCATGTAAAAAATTTGTTTACAGAGAGAATACAACAGTTCAGCAGCAATTCACAGGTAAGTGGTATTTTTGAGTTGACTGATACAGCCAGGTGGACTTACCTGTACTCGGAGAATGTCATCATTGTTGATGTCTTCCACAGGTACCTCAGGTAACTCGCCCAGGGTCGTCTGTATCTCCACCAAGGCTCTCCCTCTGTAGGCCACACCCTCTCCCTGTCAATCAAAGTGATCCGTGTAACAGCCAGTTTGTGAATCGTAACAAAGATACAAATTATAATCCTTTCTAATTGAATTCTATCTTATAATACTGTGATAAAAATCTGCTAAAGAAATTATAAATATGTTAATAGTTAAGAAAAGATGGGAAAAGTAGAATAACCCAACAGCTTTCCTCATTTCTTAATCCCTGTAAACCTATATTTATCCCATCTCTATATTTATCCATGTTTAGCTTAAGTTACTCACATCCCACCTTTCACTCCAAACCCTGTGATGTGATTTCCTCATTATAATTCAATACTCCACTTATAATTACCTTTCCAAGATTAAGGTCATCGTATTCATCAGGGAGGTCAGAGTATTCCCGAGTTGACCCATAAAAGTTTACAAAACTGGGGCCAAAGGTCGGCAGAAAACCTAAAGGTCATCAAAGTTACTCTCAATAAAGACATCCATTATATTCTGTGTTTTGTTTCAATATCTATGTACCTATTATAGTAATAATGTTATGATATCTAAATTGGATTTTTAAACTGTTTTCCTTTCAATTAAAAGATAAAATTTGAAACTGATAAAAGTTAAAAATATTTATAAAATATGATTAAAACATTCAAAAATACATTAAACATGACATGAACAAATTGATTCATTATATTTTTAATAAAAATCAAGCCTGCACCATCTCTGCCTAATCCCATTCATATTTGTGAGTCACAATCAAACATTCAAATTCCGATGCTACATTCATTTCTTTGTTTAAAATCATCCAATCAAATCAAGTGCATACAGGGAAGCAGATGGCTATAGAGAGGGAGGTGTTATGAGTGTTAGTAACACAGGGAGCAGTTAGTAATTGAAGGAAAGTGGAGGAGCTAGATCAAGTTAGCTGTCATATAGATGTAGATATATGTACTTTAAAAAATAAAACAAACATGAATTCCGGTGATATTAATGTCCATCCTTCAGCAATAATAAGTCAACAGCTGACAATATATATACCATTGCAGTTCAATTAAATTCCATTTTAAAGCTTGTTTGACTTTGATTGATATAAAAATGAAGGCGCCAAAGAAAACTTGAGTAGGCCTAAAAAAAAATATTTGATTTAACCTTAATATACACGTTCACCTGTACTGCTAACGGTTTAAATGAAATTATGGTGTTAGTTTGACTCTCTGGTATGAAACAATTCTCTGTTACTAATTCTTTATGTAAATGGTGGTAGTGTTGTTAACAGAATTTTCAAGTTGCACAAAAATATATCTTAGCAATTATTAGAAATGAACTAATTTCAAGAAATATAGCTGAGGTACTTTTCCCTGAAGGATGGACAGGCTATCGCTACATTCCAGATACACATTTCAAACTGTCATAACAATGGTCTCAATTCTAAGCATCAAAGATTAATTCATTCTGAAAATGCACAATATGATATGCACGGATGCAGGAATTGACCAAAAGATATTACTATCAAATTGGGCTGGAAAAATACAAAACTTTGTTTCAATAAACTTAACCTCATACAGTCTGGTTATAATTTGTTCACCAGGAATAAATTAAGTCATGTAGTATTTTTATAAAAATATATATAAGGCACTATTTGAGAAGTTAATATCATTATGAATAAAAACAAAAATACCACTCTCAAATAAATTCACTGTGCATATTAATTGGGCTGTTACTGTAGCTATTATATATTATCTACCAAAAAAATATGTGCAGCACTATAAAAGGAATCAAAATACATGTACTAGACAATTACCATCCTCAGGGCCTTCAGTAGGAGAAGAAAAGCAAAGCCAATAAATGAATAAGTCCATGTAATTAACTCTCAACATAATTTAATTTAAAAATCAAAACAAAAACAGTATATTGTTTTACCAGGCCCTGTTTGGCAGTGAAAATAAAAATAATTGAATTTTTCTTCCATTATTTTTTAAGTTGGTATTTGGTAAATAAAAATATACAATATTTTACAGATTCCAGTAAATAATATCAACTATGAATGAAGATTAAGAGGCAAAGAAAAATATCATGTGAAACTGTTAAGAATCCATCTAGTGACAATCACTTTTTTTAACAAACTTAAGATAGTACAATTGAAAACATTAGATACAATGTATATTCAAATCACGCTATTAAAATTAGTAACAAAGAAAATCGAAGGAGAGAAGTAAGATGCTGGATAGTTTTTTTACCGGAGAATGTTGAATTCATTCATATTGTTTTAAATAATCCCAATACAAAATAAGTAGGAATTGTAATTAAAACAAATAACGGAATACAGCAAAACTCGAATATAATTAACACGAATATAGAGAATTTACGGCTATAACTAATTCTTATTCAGGTCTCGGCAAAGTTCTTACATAAACCTATCAAAAATTGTCGTTTATAACCTATGAGAGCTTGAAGTACTGTCAGCCAATCATATAAAATGAATTCGCTATAAACGTATATTGAATGATGGCTATCATATTAAAATTTATTCTCTCGTCCCTTGAAATTCACTATAAACGAGTTTTGCTGTGTATCTTTTAAACTTCGCATTGCATACACAAGAAGATTGATTTTAAACATCACAAGTGTTATATACTATACAGAATCTATTATATTTTGTTCCTTTTTTCTGTATCAATCATGCATCATTCTGAAGAATTTTCAGTGTCTTTTTTTCAAGAAAGACGCATTCATATGAATGATAATAATTTCCTAGAAATGATAGCAATCACAAAAAGATTCGAAGACAAAAAAACCAGAATAAAAATGAAAAATAAAAGAAGGAGCTGGTCAAAAGATGGGGAATAATACTTATGATACTCTAAAAATGCTGTATCTAGATAAAAGTATTTGGAAATAAATTTGGGAACCGAAGAAAAGAACTGGTCTTCATTTCTGTGAAAAAGGATTATTATAAACTTGTTTGTTGTACAACTGTCTGAAATACAATTTCAAGTGGGTCTACAGAGCGAAGAGAGCCAAGAGCAGGACACACAAACTGGACATGTCCACATTGGTAAGTATATGTAAGTAATCAGTGAGCTAGTTTTTAATATACAGTGATATGTCAGTTAGTTGGTACGCTTAGTAGGGAAGAAATTGTCCCTTTTTGTTAACAGTTTGTGAGCAGTGTTAATACCTATAACTAATCAAGAATGCATTTATAAGGTTATACACACATCCAGAGAAAAAGGTCAAACTTCAGTCAGATAAACTCTTAAAATCCCTTCTACAAACAAGGAGATCTGACCCCCGTGAATTTCTATCCAGACTAATTAGCACCCCTTCCCTGAAGCAAGGCTAACATCACTCTAGAGTAGATATGGAAGCCTCTAGCCCTATGGAGCCCTGGTTTGTTATGCAAAACTAGTCGAGCTTTCTGACTGAAAGGTTAGAAAAGGAAGCAGACGCTGTGGTCTGAGTTCAATACCAGATCCGGCCGAGGACGAGATGAGCGAGGTAGCCAGGATGTTGGTTCCGATTGTATCGTCGTCGGTAACTCTATCCCTGACACACAAAACAGACGACCAATGAGAAAAGGCAAAAAAAAAGCTACCAGGCTACATTGCTAACACTATTTATAAACTTGCCGATGATTGGTCAGCATAAAACCAACCAATGAAAAACTTGGTGTTAAGGTTTTATTACAATTAACCAATCAGGAAGTTTAGTGCTCTAACAAATTGACCAATAAAACCATTGGTTCAGTGGTAAAACAGTAAAGAGAGGACAGTTCTGGGTGACCAGCAGATTTGTATCATCCACTACAAGATAAAAAAGCAAATTAAAAAACAAGAGATAGCGAGAGAGACTAGGTGCTTAGATTGGAATTGATAATCACCAAATTCTCCTGTGGAACACATGAGAGACAAGGGGAGATAATGTGTCCCCACAATGTCGTCCTCTGTCATCCGATCCCTGAAGGCATTAACCAAACAAACCAGCATTACTAATGCACCTTTTTGTAACACTTTCCATGCAATCTTTATAATTCACTTTTCCATAGACATGTATACAATTATCGGCTGTGTTTTACCTTATCTGCCCTTCTTAATTAAAGCGCGGTGTTATTTTTGAAATGGTAGTTAAGTATATTCAAACAGGGCAAATAAGGTACATGATTCTATAGTCTGGGTGAAATCCTGAAACAGACATGAATATAATGGTAAAATAATACAGCTGTACATCCCTTGTAACCTGAATGGAAGCATTAGATCATTAATCAGTTACAACAGTTATAATTATTATGATGTGTCAGGTGTGGGTATAATGATAGTACACAAGCCCTAAGATCTACCCTGGAAATGACCCAACTACTGTAAACCTACGTAACGCACATCTTCAAAGACCAAAAATATTTTACGCGTTAAAACCATTTTGTTTTTAGTGTGTATTAAAAAATATTGCTTTGGCCATGTGGAATAGCTGGTTGACAGTAGCTGTTAATGAATACACCTAACCTGTCTCAAAAAGCACTGAAAAGCTACATATAAAATTCCAAAGTTCAATCCAATCCCTGACAGGTTAGGTGATGTCTTAATGCCTGGAAGTACATATATGGCAAAGGGCTGTCTATATATATATTCCTGGATATTTCTGTATACATATAAAGGTAAACTAGTTCTGATGAACAAAGAGCCTCTAGGAAATTACCGTAGCTTGAGTGCCTCTGTTATGATCATTAAAGTCATGTGTTATCACGTAGTCTACCCTTATTCCGTTTTTTTTATTTTTGATTTCAATTTTTTGAAATTATACCAACAATTTTTAAATTCCTACAAAAAATTTTTTTGAGAATCATTAACAAAATAAACTCAAGCAGGAAATCCCTTTAGACTGTTTGACAGGAAGCAGACGTTAAGGCATGATATGTCAGCGGAGAACCAACCGTCCTGTCCCTGAGCGGAGGAAGAGATGGTGGGAATGGAGAGAACAGCGGAAGAAATCGTGTCATCCTCGTTAATACGGTCCCTGTTCCCGGCAGGATAAAAAGGAACATTATATCATCAGCACCAAAAGATGTCTAGCCAGATAAAGAATTACCACAGGAGCTTATTCCTCGCTATACGAGGTAAATAATCTTGTATTTTTGTATAATGAAGTAGTATAAACCATAAATTGAAATTTTAATGGGTTTTTTCCCATGATGTGATTGTATTTTGATGTACTTTGGTTACAATTACCAGGGTATAATTCAGGTAGATGCTTTTTGGAAGATTTTCATGAATACCCCTTGCCAACAAATTTAAGTCTTCAATTAATTATAAAACTTGATCTTTCTTCAACATCCATAAAGTTAAATACAGAAAATAAAATTATGACCAACTGAAATTGGCAATCCATGAAAAAAGGGCCTAGAAATTTGAAGAATTTCAAAGTATTTTAAAAATATCAATATATATACATTGGCTCAACTTTTTTGAAAATTATACAAGGTCTTTTTTGGGGGATAATTTTCCAAGGTGGTGATGCAGATGATGGAATAAATGAAAATAATGGTATCATGAATAGACACTGATCAGACAACAAGCTAAAAGCTTACAATGAATTACTTCAGAACTACCATCACTACCAATAACAGTGCAAGTCCACTAAGGAGGTTAGATGGTCAACAAGTTACCCATTACAGATATGTCTCAAAATTTTAGATATGATACTTTTAGCCAAAACTATTTATAAGTAGCGGAAAATTCAAATTTTTTTAATTTTTAAAATTTGAACATTTTCCTTTGTAAAGAGCTCTTCAACTAAAGGAGATGAAAATAGTCCAAACATGGCCAAGCCCATCCAGTCTTTTTAGAATGTGCTTGATCATTCATTAATATACATGTACCGTAATCTAAAAATAAACTATAAAGACATCCACAGGAATACGAAATATAGAACAATCAAAATAATAAGAAATATCATGCAGACGTAGCTTTATAGAATGATCAATCAGCCATGAAATGTTCGGTGAGGATTTGGTTTTTTGTGACCATTCAATTATATCATATACATGTATTCCTGAATAAATCATGATACGGTTCATATAACTACATAAAAAGCTGGTAACAAACAACATATTTAAAGCTAAAAACATTCACAAGGAAAAAATAAAACAAAATTCTGTCATCTAAATTCAATTTTACATAGAGTTGAAACCCTTTAGGGACGTACCAGTCACGGACAATGAACTTGAGGCGTTCACACATCGATGGAAACTGTATCCCGATCTTCAGGATCTGATTCCAGTCAGGATGGTCATTGTTGTACATGATTTTAGACTGCACCTGTAGAACAGAAAAAGATAACATAATTTTGTGTGCAGCTGTATTTATTACACAGATCTGGAACATTAATACAAGCACATGTATCTCTGAAAAACAACTGATTAAATCTATGACATGCACTTCCTTTTCCTATAAAATCATATACAACATTTTTATTTCTGCAAACTTCAAGTCAGTATATCATTAATCTTCTACTGTTTTCTTTAAATCTAATTCACAAGCCCCTCCCATTTTATGATTAAGTCCATTTCTTCATGACCAATTCTCAGCCCTTCCTTTCATTGAAGAGGATTTTTTTCTATGATTTAACCCTTCCTCTTATGATGTAGTAGCTACCTCTTTCCCGGCAAAGCTGAACACGAAGTAAGGGTCCACTAGCTCCTTTTGCTCCTCCCCAATACCAAACACTTTCTTCACCCCCTGCATGAATGCAGAGTCCACTGAAAACAGGAACATGAATTGGTAAACTATCATTGCTATTACCAAACTGCTAGTGATTCCATTTCACTTTATTATTATAATAAATATTGCATATCTGTAACACAAAAATTATATTAAAAATATTAAAAATTTATTTTCTATTTAAACAAATGAACAACTTTTTAAAGGTTTTTATGTTGAAAGTTTGAAACAGAATTCAAATATCAAATAAATAGATATCATCACAAACTTCTAGGAATGTCCTCGGCTCGGTACAGTTTGAGGGTGAAGGTCGCTGGCTGTAACTGGACTCCGGCCGGCCGAAGCAGGTTACTAGGGGAGAAATGAACGCCAGGTAAACATCATGCCGCAAAAATTATAATATACTCATTCATTTTACCAAAAGTCCTGGTTTTAATGTTTTACACATCACACCAAAAAGGGGTTATTTCTTATTTCTTACCTCTCAATGTCATCTGATTCCTCAGAAGCTACAGGTTTAAAGCTCTGAAAATATTAACATTAAAAAAATAATTATATTGTCTTTTCTTGTTTGAACTTGATTTATTGACAAAAGTTGATAACTCACTAATTAATGCTTTCTTTACTTTCACAGATTTTGTATTTAATGTTGATGGGATAGATATCTATGTAGTACCGGTAGATGTTGGGAGTGAGAAGATAGATATATGGTACATAGCCAACTTACCGGTGCCTCATCCCCAGGGCCAATCACACACACGCACACCTTCAGGTAGCCCTTAGCCCCCGACATTGTATCCTCGGGGTCACTCAGCAACAACCACTTGTGGAGGAAGGAATGTCTGGGCTCCAAGTAGACCATGCCCACATCACACTGTCAAATCAAGAGAAGGTAAAGTAAGTACATGTATCACAATGTTAAATTACAAGATAATCCATGATAACAAATGTATCACACTGCCACATTCTGTATAGTCACATCAATGAAGTTAGGTCTCAGTGCTTGTCCTTACCTTAAAGGATCCAATGAGTGAATCAGATCGAAGCTTCTTGGAGTTGAACACCTACAAAATCAAAAATAGTAAACCATCTCTAGAGGCTAGAAAGAGGTCAGGCATACAGGCAAAAATAACATTTCCTACAACTTCAACTGTGAAATAAAAAAATAATAAACTTAAAAAAGCATTCCTACCTTGAACTCTACAAGCTCATCCATCAGATCGGCGGGAGATTTCTTGAAGTTGAAGAAGAACGCTTCGTTCCAGCTCGGGCTGTTAGTGGACTTCTTTACTCGAGTCTGTTTGGTTTGGTTGGCTACGGTTACCTTGGCAACCGGCTGGATGTTGCCACCTTGTAGCTGTCTGGCCTCTAGGACCTTGACCCTAATCTGTTGGTAGATTAATCAGGTTATTGGTAAAATGCATGCATTCAATGGCCTTTTCTTGTGATGTGCTGATGGATGGAGAAGAAAATTTATTAAATGTGTGCCTTCTTAACCATTAGTTTCGCCCAATCTTGAATTTCCCCAGACACAGTTGTGGTTAAAGAAAAATAGTTTGAGACATTGCAATTCGCACAGTTTTAAATTTGCCCACTGACAACCAGGGCGAAAAGGACGAAAATAAAACGGGGGCAAATATTTCCCTGTGTACAGTAAATCCCAGCAATAATGTTAAATGAAATTTGCGTCTATAGCTTTCTTCTTAAAATTACACATAGTAATTTGGCCATTGTTTCTTCTAGGATTCTTGAAACAAACCCCGTACTTGACAGCGATCACAAAATTGATACATACAAACTAATGTAATTACAATAAATTATTTGATTTTTAAATAAGAACAGGGTTATGAAAGTGAGCATTTGCGAAAAAAAAATTGAAATTCCTAAAACATGCTTGTATGTTCAACTGAAGCAATTACCAAGTATACATTGATCATTTTCCAGATGAATAATGTGCAGAAAAACTTGACGTCAATATCTGCTGCAGTTTACAATGTCAGATGTAATTATCTCAGCCAAAAGCTGCTTCAACACGCACAACTTATTTGTATAAAATATAGACATATTTGTATAAAGTATAGATGTAATTACGCCGCTAAATGTCACCCTCCTGAGCCTGCTGGGGCCTTTTTACCATGGTAATGATTTCCTGAATTGAGCTGACATCTGGGCTAGAAATTCGATGGGGGGTGCATTGTTGATGGTAAGGGCCAGGAAAAACATGTGACATTCTGTCACTGTTGAATCATCCCCCTCAATCAATGGGACTCGTAGCGAAATCACCAACAGATGAGCAGAGAACAAGTCATTACATGCCATAATGGTCAACCAAGGCTCCACATCTCTCTACATATACTTATCACCAGTTCAACCCTCAACCTGGTTCCAACACATATTTCATCAATTCTGTTTTTAACTATTGCCTGGGTATTTCATCAATCTACTACGTTAACATTTGAGACAATTTTTAACTGTACTCATTTTGTTTATTCAGTATCTATTTTGCTAAGTGTAACATGGATTTTTTTTAGTGAATACAGAAATACCATTTAAAAATTTGGTTGGGTACTGTAATGAATTCATAATTTTTATAAGGGACAAAAAATTGGCACTCTTTAAATTAAATTTAATTAAATTATCCTCATTTATACAAAATGAATTTTACTTAAATATCATGTTAGTCAACATCAACTTTCTGTTTGTATTGACAAAGAACCTTCAGGGACTTTATAGGTAAAGATTGTTAGATAGAAAATTGACACTGTTCACTCAAATATTCACAATATTTGCTTATAATTTTCAACCCCAAATCTTTTCAGAAGAAAGCTGCAAATATAGGAAAATGGTTTCTTTTTCGTGTTTTATTTGGTGGGGGACTGTTTAATCAGTTGGGTTTATTATTGTTCTGTTTGGTGAGAGTAGTAAGGATTAGCTCATACCTGGAAGTCTGTGGGCTTGTTGGACAGGTTCTCCAGGAGCTTCCTGCGCCCCATCTTGTTGACCCGCCTCTTCTTCTTCTTGGGTCTTGGGATGACCTGCCCCGTGGTGGGGTCAATCTGAGGGGGGCCAGGGTCAACTTCTTCCTCTTCCTCTTCTTCCTCACCCAACAAGGACTCTCCCAGCACCTGACCTACAACAGAAACACAATTTTAATGACTTTTCCCCTGATACAGAGACATTGACTTCTCCCCTGGCCTACAGTTGAAACAATGACTTCTCCCCATAATCATTGACAATGACTTCTCCCCTGGCACAGAAACACTGACAACGACCTCTCCCCAATAGAGAAACAATATAATGATATCTCCCCTGACAATGACTTCTCCCCCAATAAAGATACACTGACAATGGTTCCCCTGATACAGAATCATTGACAATGACTTCTCCCCTGATACAAAAACACTGATAATGACTTCTCCCCTATACAGAAAAACTGACAATGACTTCTCCCTTGATACAGAAACAATTATACTTCCCTTCCACCTTTTTATGAATACTGTGAAATCATTTAAATTCATGGGGGCCAATTTTCGTGGATTGGTTAACTTTTACAGGTTCGTGGGGACGTAATTTCGTAAATTCTTTTATACCAACATAAGGACATATGATTTTATAACACTAATTTATTAATCGTGGAAGATGTTAATTCATGGATGAGAGGTACCCACAAATTCCACAAAAATTGAGCCACCATGAAATCTAATGATTCCACAGTATTATCTTTACTTCTTTTTTTTTTCTTTTCATAGGCACTCATTAATACCACTTAGGTTACCCAATCTAAAACACCATCAAAATACCAAACCTATGAGGGAGGGCAATAAAGATAAAACAAAAAACATTTTCAAAACAAATGAATTTCATCTATTTAAATTAAAAAAAAATACAAGTCATTATTCAAGCTACAAGTAGGCTACCTGTTTAAATGATCTTTCCTGACAATCTTATTGAGAATCTGATATATATAGTCCATAATGTGCTTTAAACATTTCAAAGTTCTACAGGTTGCAGCGTTTTAGTAAAATCAAACTGGAAAAGATCAAATTAAAATAGGATTCCGTTTGGTTTTTTCCTTAAACACAGTTTCTCCTTAACCTGCATGTGTAGGTAATGATAAACATAGAACTAACTTTGGACAGTCTAACAAACATGTACAGACTATTGATCTAATACTTGTTAATCAAGTATGTACGGGTAATAGAAAGGAGGATAGGAAAAATCAAAACAGTCAGTATAATATATGCCAACATATATTGTAATATGTGGATCTTTGCTGGGTTTCTTTATATTTGTAATGTAAATAATCTCTGAGATTAACTCTCCTCCATTAAGGCTGTAATTATCAATGTGTTCTATTCTGTATTCTAAATCTGGCGGAGCTCTGTCAGGGATAGGGACATTTATGGATACAGAAATGGAATCCTAGATCCCGTGGGGAATGTTCAACAAGGCCTGGCAACTGTCAGTGTTACAATAGAATGACAGAGGGCGCCTCACTGACATTGGGCATGTCTTCTAAATTAGACACAGAGTGAAAGTCCTCTACACCAGAGATCAGGACCTTCCTTCTACTACATGATTGGACTTCATCTTCTTTGATCATAGTAAATCTGAGAAACATTGCATTTGAACAGATACACAGTTCCCATCAGGTGAGGCATTGACTTTGTTAACAGATCCTGTTGCAAGTCCTTGTTGTGTGACTATCCCTCACACTCACACACTGCGTCTGGGCTCTCTTTCTGTTTCCTCCATTGTGGTTGGATAACTATTGCAGACTCACACACTATGTCTGTACTCTCTGTTACAACCTCAGTGAACTTCCTCCTTTGAAGGTCAGACAATAGACATAAATTTGTTACAATCTTGTGTCTCTATCTTGTGTAACCTAAACAATCGATTTGAGATCTTCATAAATTATGATTTTCTGACAAACTTCTTTAGCTGATCCACCAGAATTAAAACAAAAGGTGCCTGTTCTTAACCTGTTTTTAACCAGTATAAGACAATGTTAGGATAACAAATACTGGGGAATTGTTGTACCAGTCCATTGCAATTGTTAATCAGTACCAACAGCACAATCACAGTGACTCCCAAAGTACCACAACGTGCATGTGTACTGATGACTTCATAAGTGCATTCTGGTATTCACCATTTTTTTTTCTTTCAAAATGAGCTGCAGTTTGGCGGTAGAGGCTTTATTTACACAGATATCAAAGAGAAAAACCCAAATGATTGAGTGGCTGGGTGTGTGTCCCATCTTATATAATGACCTCTGTGGTCCTTGTAGTATTCTGGGGAATCATTTAAATTCATGGTGGTCAATTTTGTGGATTGCAGATTTTTGCTTACTCGTGGGGTTTAATTTCAAGGATGCATGTTTTCAGTTTCAGTAAAAAAACTCTTTCAACAAAAATTTTCATCAAGGATGTAAATTTGTGGGTGAGGGCTACCCACAAATACCACAAATATTGAGCAACCACAAATTCTAATGATTCCACAGCCTGCCCCAACATCCACCCCATCACAGACCCATACAAATGGATGGGGTTAGAGTGGTGCTTGACTGACAATTTGGATGTTCCTAGGAATAATAAGATGGGATCCCCTCTTTTACATGGCCTGACGATTTCTTACCTTGAATGCCTAACTAGAAGGACCCTGATGCATAAAATAAGGGATACCAAGAACACATAGTAAGGGTTACCCAGAATGCTGATATTTTTTACCTTGCATGATCAAACTTCTTACCCTGAATGCTGGACTGACAACTAGGGGTTCCATGATTTTGGGGGACCTGTAAAGTCTCTGTAGGCCCTGTATCTGCCTCTGGTTTCTCTGTATCCTGCGTCAAATTAGGCATGCTAATGGAGAAGTTTCCCAGGTTTCCTACCCGTGTCAGGGTAGATTTGATGTTCTTCATATTGATTTCAGGTGATTAATGGGCCCATTAAAATGACTGTGACTTACACTACTGTGCCTGTTCTTACCAGCATCACCAGCTTCCTCAGTGACGGAGCACCTGTTACATCTTAAGGGATCAATAGCCGTGTGAGACAGCAGGCACAATATCAACTTTTTGTCAATTCATGTAATGTTTTCTTTAGTCAGAAAAGACTGCAAAATATATCTCCCATATGCAACTGTATCACTAATCCATACCAGTGTAGCCTCAGAGTAAATACTTGTGCCTGACTATCAATACCCCCCCCCCCCCCCCCAACTTCTTGTCATGGATTTGGGGTAGGGGGTTGTACATACATGTACTAACTCAAGTCCTTCATGTCTTGTCAAACAGTGCCCAGCTTTACATTTCCTGTAAATGGTCTTACATAAGACCAAAGCCATGCAGGCATTTGACAACATGACCTTTTTCATCAAATTCTGTTTACAAGGTTGCCTTGCTTTATGAGCAAGGAAGGTTATTTTGTAGGTATTTCAATCTTAAGAGAAAAGAATGTTTCTTCTTTACAGGAACCTCTCTAAATAGTTTTCTATAACACTTTTTAAAACATTTTATACACTATATTTTACTTTTTGCCTTGCTCACTCAAAAAAAAAAATTTCCGTTTTTAAAGTGTATTTAGATATGTGGAGCCTGACCTTGAGTCTCCTCTGTGGGACTAGCTCCCGTGGCTCCCATGGCACCACTAGCCGGGGCAGCGGTGGCAGGGGGCTTGTACATCACCTTCATCTCCAGCTTGGCCTGCAAAGGATAAACTTCCAGAATTAGAATCGCCTCTTACCATAGTAAAAACCATATTCTACAAACAGATGTTAAACTCGGAATCTTGTGTTACAGTCACAACTTTGGCCATCAACGTTTGAACTCTTTGAGTTTTTGTACAAGTGATAAAAGTGAGGCCCTGTAACCTGTGTAATTTTTTGGTTAACCTTTTGGGTTTTTGTTTTACATATGTTGGTTTGTTTTTGTGTAACATATGTGGTTTTTTGGTGTTTACAATGCAAGTTTTTTTTTTACTATTTATTGTGTGGTTTTTGTTTTATCCTTGCAGGTTTTTAATGTTAAGTATTTTTTTTCCTAGTGTTGGTTTTTGGAGTTACCTGTGTGGGGATTTTGTTACCCTGGGGGTTTTCTTATATGTGTGGGTTTTTGCTTTACCTGTGTGGGTTTTTGCTTTACCTGTGGGGGTTTTGTTATACGTGCAGGTTTTTTGTTATATGTGTGGGTTTTGTTTTACCTGTGTAGGTATTTTTTTACCTGTGTGGGATTTTATTTACCCCTGTGGGTTTTTGATTTACCTGTGTGGGTGTTGTGAGGTTTTAATTTACCTGAGTGGGTCGGCCGTTTCCGTCGGTCAAGCTGAGGTTCAGGGATTCAGACTGGGTCCCCCCTCGTAGGAGGTTCCTGAGAGGGACTTTACATTGGGCCAGCAACCTGCAAGAACCAACAACACTCAGCACAAGGGTCAAGGTTTAAAATGATTAAAACTTCTTCTTATTTAGGTACTTAGATAAATCATAAATGTCTGAAATTCTTAAGCAACATGTATCTCAATTCCTTTGTTATATTTATATATAAAACTCATTGATAATTTTGGGTAAGCATACCAGTATATTGATGGCTTATTTGAAATGTAAATAATGTGTTGTCATAGTTGAATGTCAAATTAGCAAACAACCGTTATCAAAATATTTGAAAAATTCCAAGGTGGAGGCAGATCAATCTTATGTAATGATGTGTATCAATCAAATGTTGTTCTTTTATTCAAGAATAACACGTAGAGTAGCTAATTTACTTAAAATACAAGTTTAGAAATAATAATGATTCATGAATAGTAGTCCAGTCTTAAAATTTAAGGTCACATAGAAATACAAGTTGCATTACTCTCCCTACCCCAATTATACATCCCAATCCCCCCCCCCGAAAAAAAGGTTAGGATTTTTTTTCTCTTCCTGAGTGTCTGTTCTATTACTTGAATTCATTAATGATTTAATATGCTTAATGCTATAAAACAACAACTTTGGAAACTGTCTGTTTCTCCGCCCATCAGAGATGACTTTTAACCAGCGCTTACAGGGAATGTTTACATGAACTGTCACCAAGAAATAAAACGCCCACAGGAATGCGGTACACAGGTATTTAATATACCTGTAGACTCTACATGCTGATCTAGGTCTGAAATTGATAGTGAGTGCTTGAGATTTTACATGCAGGATTGATAAACTGCCAAAATACAGGAACATTGTATGTACCGTACTCCACACCCTAACAGTCTGCTGTGTGGTTTATTGAATTTCTATGTACATAGGTAGAATGCATTCTCCATGAACACACAAAAAATGTTAAAAGTCAACAAATTGGAAACATGTAAATCATACAGTTCTATCCCTCCACAATGCCACAATAACTACTAAATTAGACACAGACAGACAAGCAGACAAATAGACAGCAGACAGCGCCTTTGTCATACTTTTGCTCTTGTCATCTTTCACTCTACTACATTCAGTTTTATTATTGCTTTCAGTCGTTTATACATTAAAAATTTAAACCCCTGCCTGTCAACAAAGGGAATGCTTTGAAACTATTGCATCACCAAGATTTTCAAAAATAATTTTTTATTCTGTGAATTCTCTGAGGACTGCAGTTTTCTATGATCACTTCAGGTGCATGACAATGGTATGCTGATTTCATAGATTATGAACAGGCTTTCTTTTGAATGGGGACGGATGAATTTAGAAAACCGCATTTCCAATCAATTCTTTGTAAACTAATGTGATTGGTGAACCCTTCGAAGTAAAAACAACATGATAAATTTTACAGCATTCCGACCCTAATTCGTCAGTGTACCTTGGTTTTTTATGACAAGGCTTGATAAATGGTGGTAATCTTCATCGCAAGAATTACGTGTAATGTCATAAAAACTCCGACTAACACAATGTCCTTGTGTGAAAAATCATTCAGGATTTGAAATCTAAATCTTAAAATCTAATGCAGAAAATCTCGTCTCTATGCAGAATTGTTATGAATTTGATTTAATTTTCTTCCTCAAATCTTTCAACACAATGAGGTTTGTAAAATGAACTATTTGAAGCCATTGGTTTACCAGCACTGCTCCCTACATACCGGTACATGTTGTACATGTAGTTTACTTATGTTTACCTCACTTTTCAGTGGTTATACAGGATGTGTTAAAAAAACTAAAAAATGTACATGTATTATATGTGGACTACATATTTACTATGCCACCTCCTTGTTCATGGGACTTATGGTTAAAATAAGCTTAACAAGCGTTCTGAGAGTATTGCATAAGCAATACACGTCCCCTACTGGTTTGTATTATTCTATGAAAGCTTCCAAGCACACAACTATTTCAGAGCTATTGTAAACGAGATGTCATACTTTAATCAGAGATAAAAGAACAAAGGAAATTAAAACTATATAGTTGATATAGAAATTAAATACAAAATAGGTAAAATCATCTCCTGTAATTTCGCCAAGTCTTTTCTGTATTCACTGGTAAAATTTGTGAAAACAATGCACTGTTATGCAGAATATAATTTCTTACCGTCTTCTGTACCCTGAATCAAACCAAACAGTTAAACAGCCTAACCCGACAACGAACCCGATTGCAATAATACAAAAAAAAACCCTGCCGATTAAATTTACAACACGATGCTTGACACTATTTTACAGAATTTATTTGTTTGTTAGATATGATAAAAGGAATGGTACAAGTAACGCACGATATTATTACTGACTACATACTGGCCTCGTTTATTCAATACACACCGAACCCAATAATGAACCCGAACATTAAAAAATTGGAATATAAAAAATTAATTTTCTCGAAAATATGTCAATCAGACGCTACAAAAGTGTAAACTTGATCTGTAGTTTGACATTTTGAAGGTGTTCAGCAAGTTTCATATTATTCCTCAATTGCATAAAGAAAAAAAGTGTGGAAAACTGAAGTGGGACAGACAGACGGACGGACGGACGGACGGATGGACAGACAGACAGAAGGACGGACAGACTTACTGACGGACGCAGAGGAAAGCTATAGTCCCCTCGGGTGAAACCGGTAGGGGACTAATAAATCTAATCTTATTAAAACTATACATTAGGTTGTCTTGTTATATGCAAGATAATTTTTAAAAACATTTCAGATAACTTGTCAAACAATTTGATATAATATCTATCTACAATATCCCAGTATATGTGCATTCATGCGGGGTGCTGTTTTTATGATACATAGATTTTAATCCCACACATGTACCTGTTTTTGTTAATCAAGCATTAAGAACAACTGGTTAGTGTAGAGGGTTGTCAACCCCCCTAAACAGCTGCAGCACCTGTGGTCGCTCCCAGTTATCATGCAGCCAGCACTCTTACAGGTAACAATTGCTCCTACCAGTCTTCAGTACCTAAGATTCTAGGAAATCTTGGCCCAGGAAATCTGGGTGAAATCCAGAGCTCTGGAGAATCCAAAGACCTGTCTAACAGAGCAGGTGCTTGCAAACAAACTTGAAGAGTTATACATACTAGGGAACTCCAGAAGTGGTTACCTCGAAAAACTCGGAGCAATTTAGGAAACCCCAGAAACTCAGAACCTGGAAAACTTAGAAACTCAGAGTCTAGGAAATCCCAGACACTCAGCTCTCAGAAAACTCAGAGCAAAGGAAGTCTAACTGAACCCAGGAAAACCCATGGGACATCAAAAATCTTTACGTCCGAGGACTCAATGTGCAGAGAAGGAATCAAAATTCCGGAGTCCGAGGCCTCAATGTGCAGAGAAGGAATCAAAATTCCGGAGTCCAAGGACTCAATGTGCAACAGTCACGTCTACTATGGTTAGTTAAAATATTTGATGAATCAGCATAACAGACTTCACATTAAAAATATGTTTGACAACTTTTTAAAATATCTATACAGTAAGCTTATAAAATATTGGTAGTGCATGTCTTTACTGTTTTTATAATACAATATCACTATAACTATCACTAAAATGTGTGCTATAATATCTCTGACCGTTTACATGTACTTGTAAATGTTTGTAAGATTTGCAGCATTCTGAGATAGTCCCTTAGGCCAACTATTTAATACTGGTGTATCTAAACAATCTGCTCACACAGATACAGTTCACACCTAGGTCACTTGCTGACCATCAAATAAAACAGCATTACATGCATTTAATTATTCAATGATTACAAGTATGTTAGTACTGTAATGCTAGTTACATCAAAATACTAGTTACTTATATCATATGAAACCTGCAGAAACCACATGTTTATTGCCAACTTGTAATTAGACATCCCTTGTTATAATGTGATGTATGGTGAGGCGTGTTCACTTGTCAAACAGGTGTTGTGGGGTGAGACCTGTATTACCTGTTACGGCCCACTCTCTCCCAGTCCATGACACGGACCTGTAACTCGTCGGAAGCTGTGAGCCCATTTCCTTTTAGGTCAATATCAAATGTCTGAAAGGAAAAAGTTTCAAGGTGTTATGATCACTGCATGGAGAATAAATGTTCAATATATACACACACACACACACACACAAAAGCTCTCAATTACAGAGACTTTCATTCTCACTCAGGTGAGTGACCATGCTTGAGTAAACTTCAATAAGAATGTAGGGAGGGGATGGGTGGACCACAAATTGTAATATATACACAGAAGTAGGTCAACCTCTAATGAGGGGCCTTAATAAAAGTATATCATTGAAATCATTCATCAAAGAGTCCAAACCATTCCCTATGGTTCAGCATTAAAAAGAATTAGGGCAATTACTTGATGAAAAAGACAACTTAACTGAGAGCTTATCTTGCTTGTTAAGCATAAAATACTGAGGAGTTAAGGTGAAATCTATATGGTATAAGACAACCATTACAGAGACATCCTTTCGTGTGTTGTACCATTCAGTAAAGTGTTATACCGTGTTACCAGACAAACATTCCAATTCCTGTCATTCAAAAAAGGATCAAATATGCTGTATGGCTGGATTTGACATTTTCATTGACATAAAAGCAAATCTAGTAGCGTAATATCTAAAAATGGCAATATACGCGATATGCCTCAGTGCACAGCAATTAACGTACTGCTGAATCTTGATGGTACGCTGATTTGTTTGAGAGGTTGCTAGAGATACCCGGTTTTCCCGATGGAAAATCCCACACCATAAAGACTGTTGACCTCTCCTCTTTATTTCTAAGTCAATCACTCCTTTCCAATCTGGCCCTCCAGCTTGGTAAGTTACCTTACCTGTAGACTTTATATTATGTACATGTTGTTGAAATTTTAGAGCAAGCAAATGTCGTAAAATGCCAAAATGGTAATATCGTAATCCTATGTCGTTATTACATTTTACATCACAACAAAAGTAAATGAAAAAACAATATACCGGTAATCATAGGCGACAGACTGTGCATAGACTGTGTTGGGAAAATGGAAGTGTTCAAAGCTAAATGCCCCTGTCCCTTTCTTTCTGAATACCCTACCCTCACATTATGAACTTAGGTATATGATACTGTTCCTCCCTTTCCACCCCCCCATCCCCATCCATCCCCCCCGGCCACCTTCCCATCCCAATATCCTATCAGTTTCTATTTTACCCCCTAATCCGATGCATTCATTCATCTTAATTCAACTTAATTTAAACATCTATTTATAGTTGCATTCATGTATGGATAAACTCCTTGCGTATCAGTACTTAATGAACCTTGTATTTCAGATTAACTGCCAGTACATTTTTTTCTTTTGGGGGGGGGGAGAGGCTGGAGGGAGGGGTAATTAAATGCAACAAGAAGCATAGACCGTCATGTCACATAGACTCCAAACAGGCAAAGCCAAGGGTATAAATTATTGAACACTTTGCTCATAAAGAACATGAACATGACATGACATATAAATTATTCCTACTCAGCATATTAAATAAAGACCGCAAGAGTTGTGATCATCAGAGTGAAGAAGGGGAATCGGTCGTGACTTCTTCAGCTAGTTTGCCACTTTTCTGCCACTGACAGGAACAATTTTCGCATTGCAGGGTGGATATTACATAATTTTCGTCTTAGTCTACTTTCCGTATTCATTTGTTATTTCCCTGCTAGTATTTGACTTGCTTCCTGTACACTCACATCTTTCCCCTTCAATGATTTAAAAGAACTTTACAAATTTATGAAGTGCAGTTATGTAGTAATTCTCAGGTCAATAGACTAGCTGATCATGCAAATAGAGATGTCACAGCACTGGTATCTTTGTGATGTACTGATACATGTACCTAAATATCTTATCTCTGGATCTTTAGATTTGCGGATGTTATGTAATACCTCTATATTTACAGTATACATCCTTTGAACAGTTCATTATCAGTATATATAATATGTTACTGTACAGCATATCTAAATCAAATGCAAAATAGGATATGTGCCCATTTACTTAATAATAAGATACGCTGTGGTACTATGACACTCTCTCTCCCTCCTCTCTCTCTCTCTCTTTCTTTCTCCTCCTCTCTCTCTCTCTTTCTCTCTCTCTTTCTTTCTCTCTCTCTCTCTCTGTAACCAGGGGAATTTGCTAGGTAACATTGCTTCAATAGCTATAGCTCTCTCTCTCTCTCTCTCTCTCTCTCTCTTGCTCTCACTCTCTCTCTCTCTCTCTCTCTCTCTCTCTCTCTCTCTCTCTCTGCCCTCTGTTTTTTGGTCACATGATAACATGTATTTGAAAATCATTATTTTTGATAATAAACATGCTATAGGAAGATTGTGGTGAGTGTATTAATCATGTTCATAATTACTTAGGTCTGTACCGGTAAACTGAGGTTTAACATTTTCCTGTTCTTGTGAAATACAATGACAAAGCCAAATCTATTTTGATTCACAAACTGCAGTGCAGCATTATTATTTAACGAGACGGTGAAATTAAGCTGGATTGGTCGCAATGATTGCTGCAATAAATGCATACTGTTTGTGTAAAAGAGTATTTAGTGGATATAACAATGGCTGGTTTGTCGCGTCATTTTCCTATCCATTGGCCACAATAAACGTCCATTCAGGAGAGTCGCTGTAAGTGATGGCGGGGGACAAGTTCTGGACCCACTCCTCATCCTGACGTGACCAGAGTCAGTACTGAATTCACATGTACAGTAGTTGAACAGAGACTGGTGTGTTGTTGCGGTATAGATGCACCGAGAGATCTTGGTGTTGTTGTTGTACAGATAGAGCTGTAGATCTCGGTGTTGTGTCTGAACTCTAACGACAGTGGTATGTCATCGAGATATCGCCTCGCCTACCTCCCCACAACAATACACAATCCCCTCCACCCCTACGCAATGTTTCTCCTAAACAGTACGTTTTCTTTTTCAAATCTGAACAGCTAGCTTTGTACGTACTCATTTCTATACACTTATTTACATGTACCATTGTGGCAAGGTTTAGCCTTTTGGATATGGATTTTTGTTTATCTATATCCCTCCTGTATTTATGTACCCTACATCTGGGGTTTAAACTTGGACAGGAATATCCATCCTGTGGCTGCATTAAAGATCTGTCTATATATACTACATAGCATATATGTAGTCGGTCCTTGCTGACTAATCAAGCCCAAACAGTGTTACACTAGCCACTGCCCCCAAGCTTGTGAAATCTGACCAATAGCCTTGACATCGGTCTGGTCAGTCTGATTGATTGATAGGTTTAATAAGTAGGTCGTCAGTGACTAATATAGATTATAGCTGACATTCAAGGATAATCACTTTTATCAGGTTTTGCAAGGACTATGAAATTTTTTTCCCACATAACTTTGGACAAAATTTACAGCCATGCATTTCATTTCTAATCTTTTAATTGAAAAATTTCATGAAAACCAGTTTCCAAATACCATAGATCTTTTGACTTAGTTTTGATTTGGTTAGCTGAGATCTTGTTCCACAAAAAAATTATTACATTCAAATGCATAACAGAATAAAAATACCAGTTAATTCATTCAGGTATGCCTACCTGATTATTTAAACAGAGAGACATTTAAACCAACCATTTAAGATATAATGTGTAGGAGAACGATAAACACTCCTAGGCTGTTTCAAAATTAAAACTGAGAAAAGAAACATAGGTAATCATAGATTACAAAGCTCACCGAGACAGAGCATCACCATTATGAGACATCACCTTCATAAGACCACCTTTATCATTTTATATGAAAATCATACTTTATGATCTTGGATATTCATGGATTCTGTTTTGACAAAATATTGTACATCATCTGATAAATTTTTTTTTATGATAATCATATGTTCATATGTCAATCAATACAATGATATAAAATTAAATATTGTATCATGTCATATTTATAATATATATCATATAAAACAATAAAATACCATAATAAACAATAATGAGATATGATATTGTAATGTATGATATGACATTGTATTGTGTTATACCTTATTGTATTTGATCACATAATACAATATCATAAAATATAATACAATATAGTATTATATTACAATATCATATTACATAATACATCATAACAATGAAACATATTATATTGTATAATATAGTATGTTGTTATACTTTCATGTTAAATACTGAAATCTGATTGGTTAAGACGCAGTTAATAATATTTACTATTACCCTCAGCGTTAGCAACGCACTTGGCAACGGGTAACATTAAAAAATGTTACATGCGCGAAAATTGTGCGCGTACGGTTCGCTGTAGAATTCACGTTATTCCTATATAAAAGCAGTAAAATTTTCTTAAAATTTTTAAAAAAGACATTCAGTATAACAAAATAAATAGTGCCTGTTTGGGAGGGTAACAGTTGAAATTGACACCCCAAGAAAACCATTGTCAACCGACGCGATATATATATAATATTGTATTGAATGACACTGAAACATATTTGATACATTATATGATATTATATCATATAATACAATATAATTTGATTCCAACATTGTATCTTATCAAATGATACAATATTATGTGATAAAGCAAAATATTATAAAATACATTATTATATAAATTATACATATTGTATCATATGACACAATAATATATATTACAAT
The DNA here is from genome assembly GCF_963853765.1 of Magallana gigas. Lineage (NCBI taxonomy): Eukaryota > Metazoa > Mollusca > Bivalvia > Ostreida > Ostreidae > Magallana > Magallana gigas. The sequence goes on along the minus strand of NC_088860.1, from coordinate 2,645,196 downwards.
ATCATATAATACAATTTCATGTGATAAGATAATATATCATATAAACCAATATCATATCATACAATATCGTATGATACAATATTATATAATATTACAATATCATATAATACAATTTCATGTGACATAATTCTATATTACTGAAACCAATATCATATTATACAATATTGTATGATACAATATTATAGAATATACAATATTGTATCATAGGATACAATATAATATTTTGCAATATCTTATGTAATTGTATCATGTGATAAAATAATAAATTAAAAATACAATATAATATTATACAATATTGTATCATAATATACAATACTATACATAACAGTATCATGATACAATATCATATCATAAAATATCCAAAAAATTGATACAATATCATATCGTATTGTATAACTTTTTAAAATATAACATATGATATCATATTGTATCATATCAAACAATATTGTTTCATATCATACAATACTATATCATAGGAATCATGTTATATCATTTATCAACAAACACATCTATCTATCGAGATGGTTTGAGTGAGGTAGGAGATTTCTTTAGCATCCTTGATAATGGAGATCAGGCTCTGCTTCTGAAGCAACCTCTGCATTTAATTTATAATAAAGTTAAATCAACTATGCAAGCTATCATCTATAAAACATGTGACCTGTTCCAAAAAACTAAACCTCATCCAGCATCCGAAACCTATGGCTCAGATTCAGCATTCAAGCCCATCAGGTGCATTGGTATCATAACACGCATCATCCATGCAAGTTTGGTGAAGTTTGGACCAGTAATAACTAAGATATCATCATCAGAGGGCACTAGCAATTAAAACCTTAACTTCCTCCAGCATCCGCAACCTATGGCTCAGATTCAGCATCCATGCCTGTCAGGTGCATCTGTATCATTAGACAAACCATCCATTCAAGTTTGGTGAAGTTAGGACCTGTAATAACTAAGATTTATTTTTTAGCATCCTTGATAATGGAGATCAAGCTCTGCATCTGAAGCTACCTCTGCGATTCATTCATATTACAGTTAAATCAACTATGCAAGTTTGATATAGTACTATCATCTATTAAACATGTGACCTGTTCCTAAAAACTTAACTTTATCCAGCATCCGAAACCAGACTCAGCATTCAAGCCTGTCAGGTGCATCAGTATCATAAGACACACCATCCATGGAAGTCTGGTGAAGTAAGGACAAGTAATAACTAAGATATCATCAGAGGGCACCTGTTTCAAAAACTTTATTTAACCAGCTCTTAAAACCTTAACCTCCTCCAGCATCCGAAACCTATTGCTCAGATTCAGCATTCAAGCTTGTCAGGTGCATCAGTATCATAAGACGCACCATCCATACAAGTTTGGTGAAGTAAGGACCAGTAGTAACTAAGATATAATCATCAGAGGGCACCTGCAACAAAAACTTTAACCAGCTCTAAAAACCTTAACCTCTTCCAGCACCCGAAACCTATTGCTCAGATTCAGCATTCAAGCTTGTCAGGTGCATCAGTATCATAAGACGCATCATCCATACAAGTTTGGTGAAGTTAGGACCAATAGTAACTTAGATATTGCTATCAATGGGCACCCACAACAAAAACTTTAACCTGCTCCAAAAACCTTAACCTCCTCCAGCATCCGAAACCTATAGCTCAGATTCAGCACTCAAGCCTGTCTGGTGCATCAGTATCATAAGGCACACCATCCATGCAAGTTTGGTGATGTACGGACCAGCAGTAACTAAGATATTGCTATCAAAGGGCACCTGCAACAAAAACTTTAACCTGGTCCAACAACCTTAACCTCCTCCAGCATCTGAAATTTAGGACCCAGATTCAGCATCCAAGTCTTTCAAGTCCATAAGTAGGTCCAGATGCATCACCCATGCAAGTTTGGTGAAGATAGGACAAGTAATAGCTTAGATACAGGACCTGCAACAAAAACTTTAACCAGGTCCGGACGCCGACGCCGACGCCGACGCCGACGCCACCGCCGACGCCGAGGGTATAGCATAAGCTCTCCTTGACTTCGTCTCGGTGAGCTAAAAATGGATCACAATAAACCTGCCTTTTACATTACAACATGTGTACAACTACTTTTATACCTAATTCACGACAAATGCAACCTATACTCTTGAGGCTCTCGGTTTTTTTTTAATTAATCCATATAGAATGAAAATGTTTATGACAAATGACTTATGATTTTTTGATAGTGCTATGAAATTTTCATTTCCTCCATGTTTATTTCATTTACAATGAGCTGACCAAAATGAGCTGACCTGTTCACTGAGACAGGAATTTTAACTCAGTCATAATTATGCCGGCCCTACTGTGAGGTAGTACCGACTGTTCTGGTATGCCGTACAGATATGACCTGTACATATGTACGACACATTATGACAGTCGTCTAACATCACACCCACAGGCAAAATATCTCAGTGATTGAACAACGTGCCCCACCCACTCAACAAGCTAGATTGCATGCTTTGGAAATTAAATGAATGATTCATTATTTTATCATTATACAGCTTGTTTTGAGCAATGGAATGTGAATAGGAAAGGGTGGCGAACATAATCAAAATACATCAAAATAACCAGTCTCAGTAAGCAATGGTCAAGTGCATGGAATGTTTAGCATCTAATTTAGATAGGTCCTATCAACACTGGTAATGCAAGTTTCACTCCATTAAAATAGGGAAATGATACCGCACACTTTGTTTTTGTTTGCATTATTTTTTTCTGAGACAACTAACCTCATTCCAGACGGGGTTGAGATTAGACTTGATAACTTCTGTCTTCTTCTTTATGCCTGTAGATAAGACATTGCATGCTTTTTATCACTGTCCATAATATATAAAGATACACGGCTCACTTAACACCAGGTATGGTATATATAAGAACTAGCACCTTGCTTACCTTGAAACTCGATTGATACATAAGGATCGCTTTCTCCAAATTTCTCCGCATTTGGCAGGTTTGTGGCCTTAATGACCACAAGTTGCAGAGACATGGTGAATGTTTACTCCGTTATCACTCCGACATCTTCCTCGTTCACTCACTCACTTTCTCAGCACAGTTCACTCTCTTCTGCTTTGCATCGACTAGTCGCACCCTCTCTTCCGGAAACTTTTCGGAAAATACGCAGAGCTACTGTACCGTATCGATGTGTTCCGAATGAGACGACATTTTACCGCGAAAATCAAATTTCGGGCATACATAACAAATGTGTCTCCGTGCTATGTCCACTTTATTATTTATTCATATGAGAAAAAAATTAGATTTCTATAAAAGGAAATTAAAACTTGCAGACCTCTTATGTCTTTTACAATGTGTTGTGTGTCTCAGAAGGGTATTCATCGTTTTGAATGGTAAATCAAAACTCACTGCCAGGACGCCTGTGTATTATTCAATATAGATGTTTTGATACATTAATTTTTACTGTAACATTACACGTTAACTTTAAATATTACTTAATTTTATTCCCTGACCGAGACTTACACTAGACGTTTTTTTAAGCTACTTGTAAGTGCACTTGAGAATATTTGATTTGAAACTACATTGCACGTGCCTGGAGGTTCATATGAAGAATCAATAAATATTGCGCATTTCCAGACAATTGATTGCATGGGTCAGTCCATGCTGACCCCCTCCCCCGACAATATATATTACAATGTAGTCGTAAATTCAATGATAAGGTTAAATTATAATATGTCTGTTCATTGCTCAAGACATTCAAATTTCTTAAATTTTTTTTAAATACCTTTTACGGAATTTTATTTGATAATTGTATATTCTCTTGTGAAAATTATTATTTGTGAAGAAGTCGAGGGTTTCTTTGTGTACTAGTATATGTTGCTTAATTTTTTGGCTTTTTTTTCTCCTTTTCAAGTTTCATTTGACTTTCCTTGTGAGGAAAAATTGATTGATTATTCACTCTTTAGCCCCCCCCCCCCCCCACCCATTGATATATATATGTGAATGATGTATATATTGAATATGTTTAACATGGCACATGATTAGGGAGAAAATTAATATACATTAGATTATTTAATCTGGTCGTGTACCACATACTCACCAGAACACTAGTACTTGTGTGCAACAGTGTTTAGTATATTGAAATATACTAGTGTTCTCATTACTTCACTCAAGCCTCTTTCTACATACATCTTTACTTCTATCTATCACAGATCACCGCCCCTAAGAGAGAATTTTTACATCAATATCTCTATGTATAGAACGGAACAGATCATTTATTTCTAATTCAGATTCCAGACCAGTCTAGTGTGACATTATCATAATTACAAAGAAAGACATGTCAATGTATAGTATAAAAATGATTAAAGTATAACAATCCCAGTAAACGACAATATCCGTTCTAACAATATTGTATCATTTCAGTAAAAGGAGTACTATAGCATGTTATCATTCATGAATTTGCCCCCAAAAAATTAAGAATTTCTTTGTCTTCAATATTGAGTAGCAAAAAAGAAAAAATTGTTAATCATCTAAATCTAAGCATTCTGGAAATTTGCTTTAAATAAACTGAAATATTTCTTTTCTTTGGTGATCATATTTTTCACATGTGATAAAAAAAATGAGTTTCATTATCTATACTGTTATAATTACATCTATTACATAATCGATCTTCTCTAGAGTTGCTTGTAAATCTTCCTACTTCAATTCGCAACATGTGACGGGAAATTCTTAATTTACATAGAGATTTCCTGTGATCAAAATTTTTAACTAATGACAAATAATTGTCATAACCCCAATTTTGTTTGAGTTTTAGATATGTGCTTAATTTGTTATCAGTATAGCTTTGTTGACTTGCATTCCAATTTTTTTAAACAATATTCTAACCATGTATTAAGACAGACTGACTTAGATTTATGTCTTCCTTAATTAATTACTTCATCTTTAATTTAATATTCACAATTTTTCTTTATTTTTGTATGAAAGCAAACCATGAGTTTTAGCCAGTTACAAAAAGATTTTTACAACATTCATATGCATTAAGTAAAGGAAACTCTGTGGACAAATGTTCAAATCTATACCAGCTCATGATATTAACAATCTGACAATATCATAATGCAAGAAGAACGTTCCCAATTTAGACAACATTACAAAATTTATCCTTTTCCAGTGATGAACAACGAGAATATATTTAAAGAATTTGAGGTGTATTCTTTCACAAGGTAAAATTCTAAAACAGTCTCCAATTTCTAACTTCTCGCGTTGTGGGAATCTGATTGTAAATATATTTCTTACACCCAATACATCTGCTAGCGCATTGTATAAAAGAATACGTTTAATAGTGGAGGTAGATGCGTGTAGATACTGGTTTTAATTTTAGAATTTGAATTAATAAAATCATTTCTCAATTTGTAATATGCTTTTAACGCTTTTTATGGAGCTCGGATCTTGCTTCATGAATTAAAACTTCATGAAAACTTCCAGATACAGTCTATCATGATATTCTGGAACATTAGTTTTTGCGTGATATTACGACCAACTTTTTTAAAGATCATTACTTTAGTTTTCTGAACGTTTCTATTTAGAAATCAATCAGAACAGTACTTGTCATGCAAGTCTAGAAAGTCTTCCTTGTATCCATTTATCTGAGCTAGGATTATAAAATAACAATGTCATCTGCCTACATTAATCAAGTTAACAGTTTGTGCCTGAAGTGGTACTTCATCAATATATATACGTGAATCTAAAAAAGTTGGAAAATCATTAATATATATTTTCAATAAGGAAGGACTCAATTTATCCCCTTGACGAGCACCTACATATAGCAATCGGAAATGGATCTGAAAAGGCCCCTCTAAATTTCACATACATTGTATGACTATTCTTACATGTATACATGTATATTACGTTTGATATAATACAACTTAAGTCTCAAATTCATTAAAATTTCAGTTTTAATCCTTTATGTAAAACAATGTCAAAAACTTTATGAAAGTCATTAAAACAAGCATAGAAACTTCCTCCTTTTTTGTTACAATATTTATTAATTAAACATTTTAGCACAAATAAATGATTTGATAATCCTGCTTTTTTTGACAAAGCAAATTTGAGATGTGTGAATCTGATATGATGTGTGTAATATGTGTTTTTTAAAGAAATTTATCTAATCTAGAATTCAGAAAGCTGTTGAATAACTTGCAAAGGGTGCTAGATATTGTGATACCCCTATAATTTGCTAATGCAGGGTTGTTTGGATAATCAGACTTAAAAATTGGACTTATGTAAACTGAATCCCCCCGTTTGGATCAATATGATTTTGTTTACCTTGGACCCTCAGTCATCAATGGAGAATCTTAAAATTTTCTTAAAACTGATGTTATAGTTCGAGTTTTTAAAATCCCTTTTCTTCTTCTTTTTTTTTTTTTTTTTTTTTTTTTTTTTTTTGTAATTTTATTCTTCTTTTCTATATAAAAATATATTTTTTTTTAAGTAAATAGGTAGATAATACAGATTTAGAATACACGTACATGTTTTTTTTAAATAATGCATTTTTTTTTAAAGCTGTGTGCATATTGAACATAAAAATTCCCATGCATTATTATCAATTTGGAGGGTTTTTTTTATACATGAGTAACGATTAATGAGTTGTTAAACCGGAGACATAAATAACATTTTATCGTTATTTTTGTCTCTTTTTAACCCGACCAAAAAAATGAAAAGGTTCAGCCTAAACAGCGCTATAACTTTAATATTCAGTCTTTTTTTTATGTTGTTGTTTTTATATGCTATAAAATGTTAAATCATTGTACATATGATTGTAAAATATTGTGTAAAAACAAGTTTTAACTCAAACTTTTTTGTTAAAAACCGTATCCATGCGTGCCACCGTTTTCGGTTTCCAAATTATCAAGTTCTGAGTCACGTGACAAACAGTGTTTGTGGAAACATGGCGAATTTGTATACAATTACCAAATTTGCACGTTGTGGGAAATGTCTGTTATTTGAGAGTTGATATTCTGAAAAACAGGTTAGACAGTCTATTGATTTTGTCTTGTTCTTGTTAATTGTTATTGCGGAGATGCCTTTCTTCTCCATTGAAAGATTAAGATTTCATCTCTTGGCACTGTACCAGATTTCTTAACTCGTGGTGAAAAGGAGAAAGAGATAACACGATTTCTCATAACGCAACTTTTGTCTGTGAAAGATAAGAAACTATGTGCTATGTTTTTGTGAACGTTTCCACTGTTTAAACCGCCCTAGATTGTAATATGGATGTTTCTAATAGCAGTGTAAACAAACCCGTATAAGACTGACCCGGTGTTTGGCCAGTAAGCTCTGTATGTCAATATTGCCATAACGGTTGATCCATAGTTCTAGACAGGGATGGTCATTAATGGTCACCGTCAGTTGATTTGCTACGGTTATATTTTGTCCCCAGCTTCGGAGAGAACTGCCAAAATGTGAGTCAGTCTGCTGCGGTGATTAGTACAAGGTTATGTATACTTTGCTAATAAGATTAGTTCTGTGAGGCATCCCACATAAACCTTGTAAACAGCCAACTGTGAGCAGATAAACTGTGTAGGATGTCCACTAATGCTCTCTCAGTGCCATCTGCCAATACATTGCCTTGCTGCTGTATATCTTATTCATGTTTTTTCTTTAACATGGCCTAGTGTTTAATTCATTGTGCCAGACATAGGATTTTTCAGTGTATGTACAAATGAAATGGATGTTTGCATTTTTGTCTTAAACAGTGGATATAATTAAGTATTTTGGAATTGTATCAGTTGAACTTACAGACTATTTTAAGACATGCAGATCTCTTGAATATATTGTTACCAGCAAATTTCCAACACTCCTTCAGTGCTGATTAGTGACTAAGCTTCAGAGGAATTACTTTCTGTGATTACCAGATATGAAATAATATCATTTTTCCAATATTGTTTATGAACCTCTCTGTTTAACCTTTGTTTTATAGGATGTATGAAGAAAGTTTGAGTGAAACCCTATCTGCCAGTGAGTTGAGTCGAGTTCACGTCCCTGGGATGGATCAGGATTACGATGACACTGCAGAGTTCTACCGCTACTACTCTCCTCCCTCTTACAACACTCAGGTTTCTGCGGACTGTGTGTTCGATGTGCCTGACGCAGAGGAAACCCTTAAGCTTTTCCGCAAACCTTTCAAAATTGTCAACCCCGGAAATCACATTACCAAGAGGACCCCTGAATACTCCAGTATCAGCTTCATGCACTGTCGCCACCTCCAGGGCCTCGGAAAGCAGTACATGAACCTAAGGTCTGTAATGGAGGAGAGAGCAAGACTTGAATTCCTCAGGGACTGTTTGTTCAGAATCAAGAGTGTCACTACATTTGTCCATGATCTGGAAAACTTGGTGCAGGCGGAATACCGTACATACTATGCTATCATGCATAACTGTTTGATGGACAACCCCTCCAGTAAGATCTATTGTCTGAATGCATTATGTGAAGATCTGAGGACTCATGTTGGGCATTGGAATAACATTAAACAGTGTTTACACAACAACCGCTGGCTACAGCCCATCCTGGGCCGGCTCTATCTGGATCTGGAGTACGTCCGGAGGGTCCTGTCTCAGCTGTACAGTGACGCCATCTACTGGATGGAGAAACTCATCGTCATCGGCCTACAGGTGTTTGCTCACGGCAGCATGGCCACACTGACTCAAGAAATTGTGTGGAACATAGCAAGAGGACTGGAAGATTTCAACAATGTAGCTAATGGATTATTCAAGAGTAGATACATGAGCATCTCATATTTCATTCTGGAACACTTACAATCAGAGATGACAAATCTGACTTGTAAATCTGACCCCAGGGTCACAAACCACCCTGGTCATGTCTCCTTTTCTGTGAAAGCCATTCCCTTTTCTAAGATTCTCAACATAATTGCTGTTGAACGTGCTAAATATGCTGCCATAGAAACCCACCGATTTTTCACTGCAAACGAAGACTTCGTTCGGATCCTCTATTCTGGAAAATTACCAAATTATGTGTGGAACGATGAAGTGCAGTATCCTGGTCATATATCGCACCACCTTGATACGTCGGACTACCACACTGCCAGTGGAAGCATGACCTCAATTAGTGGAGCCATTCTCAAGGTCGGGTCGGTCCGAGCCCCTGATCTTACCCCCTATGAACCCCCTCTAAACGAGTTTGCTCGTCATGAAAACGAATTTGCTGAAAACTTTTTACTTATTGTGTGCAATTCAACCAATCTCCTCAGGAAAGGTGAAAGTAGTTCTAAAAGTAAACATAAATCTGGGAAATCTCCACGAAGTCCTTCCTCAAAGCCCCCCAAAGGGCAGGACACCCCCGTTCTATCTCGAGCAGACTCGAAAAGGAAGACAGTTTCCTGGGGGGATAGTGCGGACACCTCAATCAGGTCACAGCTGACTAATCGCTACATGGACGTGCTTTGGAGGTTCTTTGGCTCAGCCCTGGAGCAGTGTTTCTATGAGCCGCTGTGGGGTTGTCGTAGTAACCAGATGGTGGGTGAGCTGGGGAGTGTGGTTCTTAGTGGTGCTACCGTGGTGACAGTTGTCAGGAATATGATGGAGCATGTTTGTCTCAAAGGTACACACTGAAATTAAAAGAACCTTTAGAGCTTGCACTCTCTCAAATCATAAAACGCCTATATATTGATCCACATTATCTTGATTTTTATCAACCCAGTGTAATAAATTCAATTACATTTAATTCTAATTATTGTATATAAAATATGTTACATTTTGTTTAAAGTAGACTTTTGATGTTATATATATATTACATATTTTACAGACATGTTCCCCACCAATGCTGTCCCCCCTATCCTGGGCGTGGCCAGGAAACTCCATGCACAGACAGCTCTGCAGTCCTGGGATATATGTAAGTACTGGAAGTCTAAAACAGTGAAACATTGGACCATCCTCCCTTGACATTTCTTCTGTTATACCCCGAAACCATGGTAACTGTCTGACTCTGAACTACTGATAATATCTGTAATTTTTACAATTTTTCCAATCTTACTGCAAGTTTTATAGCATTCTGATCTTTGCATTCTAAACTGTAAGACTTTAATCCATGTGCTAATTTATAAAGTTACCTGACATGGGAATTTCTTACCATTGATTTAAATATAAACATTTATACTATCACTGATGTCTATGTAAAATTTCATTGATTTGTATTTCATCTTGAACAATATATTTCAGAGAATTGTAATCTTAAAAGACATTTACTGATATTTTTGCTCAGTGACCTATTTGATTTAATAGTGTGTGATGTGTTTACTTTGTTTTCAGTGATGTGTGAGGCCTTGGGCTGTCAGATGTCAGACAAGTGTTACCCCTGCCTCCTGGCGTCGGGGGACCACAGCACCAAGACTGGGATGTTACTGAGGGACACCTATCAGCCATTGTTTAGCCTCCTACAGGAAAACATGAAAGATCTCCCGGAATCTGCCAAAGGTAACAGTCCCGGGTCTCACTCAATTAGTTACACCCTCAACAATCAAAAATATAAAATTACAATAGTTAACAATAGATACTCATTAAAATCAAATGTACATGCATTTTAAACATATTTAGGTACCTCAAATACAATGCGAGTCCTTTTTTTTTTTTACATGCATTTCATTAGATATGTTTATTTTTCTATATTTTACAAGATGGCAGTCTGTTGTTACCCAGACAAGACCTTGACCTCTCCCAGGTTACGGGGATCGTCTGTCGTCTGCTCGCCAATGGTCAGGTGGCCCATAGCTGGTGCGTCCACAAATCTCACGGCTTCCTGTCGTCCTGGGCGGTGGGCAGCTTTCTATTGGTCACTCAGACAGACCTCAAGGTAATCCCCTTTCTATTGGTCTATTGGTCACTCAGACAGACCTCAAGGTAATACCCTATCTACTGGTCACTCAGACAGACCTCAAGGTAATCCCCACCAGGTGTCCTCTCTCTTTGGATTTGCTGTAAAAGCAATCTTTATTTATATATGTTAAAATTTCGCAAGGTTCACGAGAATGTCGTAGTTGAGAATATGTCTTGCAACTATGACATTCTTGTTCAGGTGGAAGTGCCTATGTAGATAGACATATACAACTAACTGTTATGCATCTATATTTGTATTTGTATCAATGTTTGATTTAATCTAAATATGCTCTGTTGCAAACTAATCTATGACCAATAAATTGTGAAGTAAAGTCACAGAGAATATAGGTTGGTTTTTGGAAGGCTAAATCTTCTCTTATTGATACTATACACCGTTTAAGAATGACAAATGTTGAATATTTCTATGAAGTTCAGTGTTATTGTATGATTCAGTCTTGACCTTTATCTCTATAACTACAAGTCAGGTATGCAAAGTTTTCAAATGTAACAAATTTTACAATGTATGCTGGGTAATTAACAAGGACCGGCTCTATCCAACTGTTGTTTTGCTTTAAAAGTGCCTCCAAGAGATAAGTAAATATTGACAGTAATATGGATTATATCTAGGTCAATGTTTTGACATGATTGAAGTGGTCATTTTTGTTCAAATATTTTGTAAAGCCCTAGATAAAGTGATTTGATATGTAGGTCAAAACAAAGGGGGATTGGTATTTCATGCATATCTTGGCAATTAAAAAGTGCTATGTTTGACCAGCCTTGTTTGTTTATAGAAGGTTCGATAAGAATGCATGGAAATAAACGTATGAATTATAATGTAAACATTTTTAAGGAGAAAGAAAAGAGAAATTGGATCGTGCCAGGCAGAGAAATAACCACTCATTTTTAGTAAACTAGATTGTGTGATACTGGATTGGACTTAAATTTTAAAACAATTTTTACAGAATTAAATAAACTATTTATTCAGTTTTGGTTTTCTAATCTAATTATGTTATCTGATATTTTTTTAACACATCATGAGAAGAACAAAAAGAAATGGTATTTATTAAACACATGTTTATTTATTCCTAATGTTGATACAGTTTTTACTAAATACTGCAAGTTAACAAAAGGGTATTGACCTGTAGTCTTTCAATCAGTGTACATGATACCGGTAGTTACACATCCTATTGGAAGTTAACTTGCCTTGATGGTCATTTTCGGTTTTACTAACATAGATTATTCTTTTATTTTTCCTCTGACAGATCTTGGCCGATGAAATGAAGAAAGCACTGCACAATGCCCAGCTGTTCAGCTCAAAGAACGTCAGTAAAACAAAGCTCTGTGAACAACAGATGGGTATATATCTCTCAGAGGTCACACGGCTGATGTCAGAGGTCAACAACCAGCTGCAGGTAAGGTCAAGGTCATCGAGCCTGAGGTCAATTTTATCAGACCAAGGACATCCAAACTAAAGTCCCGCTGTTAGTCTATGAATGCCTTAGCAGAAAACATTTGTAAAGAGTTAAAAGACATGCTATTGTGTTTGACAAAAATCTGAGGACTACGATAGCTTTCTGCATTATGAATACCTTTTTATGCATTTGATAAATGAATTAGTCGTTGGTGTGTGTGAGAGGAGATCTATGGTTTGTTTTCTTTTTCCAGTCTCTCTCGGGTGCCGCCATAAAGGTCTTCTCAGATAACTGTAGCAAACTCTCGATGGACTACTTCAGTAGTGAGATGCCACAGGGAAAAGTCTGGAGGAAAAAAGCAGGTAGGCTTACTAGCCAGTTGTTCTGCAACTGAATATTATGTGAAACAAATATACAAAGGCAATTCATGTGAAATGATGACTCAAATTTCATGCACAGTAATTTCATGTGAACTTCAATTTTGTGTACATGTTCTTGAGTTCACATGCAACATATCATTTGAAACTTGTGCATCTTGTTTTCAAATTAATTTTATGCTAAAAGTGACACATATATGCAAAATACCCGAGAAAAGGAAGGGTGACAGTGTAAAGAAAGGAATTTATATGGAGTCTTTTGATTTGTCCTCCCTGAGTGACCTACCAATGGCCCCAGTTTAATTTGATTTTCATCCTTAGGTGGAGATTGTTTAAGTTGCAGGGAATGGATTAGTAAGCCTACTTTGTTTACAATTCTTGAGTTTTTCTTCCTTTAGATTAACATTTGTCCTTTACATTTTAATATGCAGGATAAACGTCAAATTTGCTATTACCAGTACTAGTAGTGCTGTTTGCCTATTTTCTAGTTATACCTGTGTGTTCAAATGTTTTCATAAATTTGGCCCCCACCTCCTTTTTGTTACCTGTAGTTATAAATAACAGTGAAAGACTGCAGTTCTTGAGTGAACTGTTGCTTCTTAATGAGATGTCTTCATCAGTTGTCACATATCACGCCGTGATTTCATTGCCATTTTCACTTTTGATTTAGAATTAATACAAACCAATCAATTTGCTCCTACATGCTTGTTGTTGAGAATTTAACATCATTTTCATTTTATAAATTTCCAATTAATACTGATTCATCAGTATGCCCTTTATTAGGTGAGATTTTACTGTCATTTTCTTTATTATAAAGAATTAATATTAACAATTGATTAGCCCCACCCTCTATAACGCAAAAGTTTATTGTCGTCTTCATTTTAATATACAATTACATGTAATATTAACCAATCAGTTTGCTCCTACTGTTTAATACATTATATTTAATTGTGGTTTTCAGACCTGCCGGCGGAGCACAGCCTGTACATTGAGCACGCTCTGGAGACGATTCTGGAGCCGGTCATTGATGGCGTCAGTAAACTGAAGAAAGCCGCCCAGCTCGGAGTCGTGTCGCAGGCGATCAACGCGTTCTGTGAGGCGTGGAAAAACAACATCCTCAAACACAAAATCAAGTTCAGGTCAGGCCTCATTCACAAAACTATAGAACCTACCCTTACTTTGGGTCAGGCCTCATTCACAAAACTATAGAACCTACCCTTACTTTGAGTCAGGCCTCATTCACAAAACTATAGAACCTACCCTTACTTTGGGTAAGGCCTCATTCACAAAGCTATAGAACCTACCCTTACTTTGGGTCAGGCCTCATTCACAAAGCTATAGAACCTACCCATACTTTGGGTCAGGTCTCATTCACAAAGCTATAGAACCTACCCTTACTTTGGGTCAGGCCTCGTTCACAAAACTATAGAACCTACCCTTACTTTGGGTCAGGCCTCATTCACAAAACTATAGAACCTACCCTTACTTTGGGTCAGGCCTCATTCACAAAACTATAGAACCTACCCTTACTTTGGGTCAGACCTCGTTCACAAAACTATAGAACCTACCCTTACTTTGGGTCAGGCCTCATTCACAAAACTATAGAACCTACCCTTACTTTGGGTCAGGCCTCATTCACAAAACTATAGAACCTACCCTTACTTTTGGTCAGGCCTCATTCACAAAACTATAGAACCTACCCTTACTTTGGGTCAGGCCTCGTTCACAAAACTATGGAACCTACCCTTACTTTGGGTCAGGTCAAGTTCACAAAACTATAGCACCTACCCATACTTTGGATCAGACCTCGTTCACAAAACTATAGAACCTACCCATACTTTGGGTCAGGCCTCATTCACAAAGCTATAGAACCTACCCTTACTTTGGGTCAGGCCTCGTTCACAAAACTATAGAACCTACCCTTACTTTGGGTCAGACCTCGTTCACAAAACTATAGAACCTACCCTTACTTTGGGTCAGGCCTCGTTCACAAAACTATAGAACCCAGCCTTACTTTGGGTCAGGCCTCATTCACAAAACTATAGAACCTACCCTTCCTTTGGGTCAGGCCTCATTCACAAAGCTATAGAACCTACCCATACTTTGGGTCAGGCCTCATTCACAAAACTATAGAACCTACCCTTACTTTGGGTCAGGCCTCGTTCACAAAACTATAGAACCTACCCTTACTTTGGGTCAGACCTCGTTCACAAAACTATAGAACTTACCCTTACTTTGGGTCAGGCCTCGTTCACAAAACTATAGAACCCAGCCTTACTTTGGGTCAGGCCTCATTCACAAAACTATAGAACCTACCCTTCCTTTGGGTCAGGCCTCATTCACAAAACTATAGAACCTACCTTTACTTTAGGTCAGGTCAAGTTCAGGTCAGGCCTCATTCACAAAACTATAGAACCTACCCTTACTTTGGGTCAGGTTTCATTCACTAAACTACAGAACCTACCCTTACTTTGGGTCAGGCCTCATTCACAAAACAACAGAACCTACCCTTACTTTGGGTCAGGCCTCGTTCACAAAACTATAGAACCCAGCCTTACTTTGGGTCAGGCCTCATTCACAAAACTATAGAACCTTCCCTTACTTTGGGTCAGGCCTCGTTCACAAAACTATAGAACCTACCCTTACTTTGGGTCAGACCTCGTTCACAAAACTATAGAACCTATTCTTACTTTGGGTCAGGCCTCGTTCACAAAACTATAGAACCCAGCCTAACTTTGGGTCAGGCCTCATTCACAAAACTATAGAACCTACCCTTCCTTTGGGTCAGGCCTCATTCACAAAGCTATAGAACCTACCCTTACTTTGGGTCAGGCCTCATTCACAAAGCTATAGAACCTACCCTTACTTTGGGTCAGGCCTCATTCACAAAACTATAGAACCTACCCTTACTTTGGGTCAGGCCTCGTTCACAAAACTATAGAACCCAGCCTTGCTTTGGGTCAGGCCTCATTCACAAAACTACAGAACCTACCCTTACTTTGGGTCAGACCTCGTTCACAAAACTATAGAACCTACCCTTACTTTGGGTCAGGCCTCGTTCACAAAACTATAGAACCCAGCCTTACTTTGGGTCAGGCCTCGTTCACAAAACTAAAGAACCTACCCTTACTTTGGGTCAGGCCTTGTTCACAAAACTATAGAACCTACCCTTACTTTCGGTCAGACCTCGTTCACAAAACTATAGAACCTACCCTTACTTTGGGTCAGGCCTCGTTCACAAAACTATAGAACCCAGCCTTACTTTGGGTCAGGCCTCATTCACAAAACTATAGAACCTACCTTTCCTTTGGGTCAGGCCTCATTCACAAAACTATAGAACCTACCCTTACTTTGGGTCAGGCCTCATTCACAAAGCTATAGAACCTACCCTTACTTTGGGTCAGGCCTCATTCACAAAACTATAGAACCTACCCTTACTTTGGGTCAGGCCTCGTTCACAAAACTATAGAACCTACCCTTACTTTGGGTCAGGCCTCATTCACAAAACTATAGAACCTACCCTTACTTTGGGTCAGGCCTCGTTCACAAAACTATAGAACCCAGCCTTACTTTGGGTCAGGCCTCATTCACAAAACTATAGAACCTTCCCTTCCTTTGGGTCAGGCCTCATTCACAAAACTATAGAACCTACCCTTACTTTGGGTCAGGCCTCATTCACAAAGCTATAGAACCTACCCTTACTTTAGGTCAGGTCAAGTTCAGGTCAGGCCTCGTTCACAAAACTATAGAACCTACCCTTACTTTGGGTCAGGCTTCATTCACAAAGCTATAGAACCTACCCTTACTTTGGGTCAGGCCTCATTCACAAAACTATAGAACCTACCCTTACTTTGGGTCAGGCCTCATTCACAAAGCTATAGAACCTACCCTTACTTTGGGTCAGGCTTCATTCACAAAACTATAGAACCTACCCTTACTTTGGGTCAGGCCTCGTTCACAAAACTATAGAACCCAGCCTTACTTTGGGTCAGGCCTCATTCACAAAGCTATAGAACCTACCCATACTTTGGGTCAGGCCTCATTCACAAAACTATAGAACCTACCCTTACTTTGGGTCAGGCCTCATTCACAAAACTATAGAACCTACCCTTACTTTGGGTCAGGTCTATGGGGTAGATTTTAACAGTGTAAGAATCACAGTAAATAAAAATCAAAGAAATTATTATAGCTTTGATTAAATGAAGTTTGGCAGAATTTAAGTGTGTCACAGTCATTGAAAATCACAGAAACTGACCGAGCATTCAGTGAAGTGTGATTGATTTTAAGTGTGTTACAATCGTAGTCTTCCTGATGGATAGTTTCAATGTCGACCATTTTTCTTTGCAGCTATGTGGGAGCGTATCAGCTGGGAGTAGATATAGGTTACATGAGGGCATGGCTGGGGGAATACGTCACTGACCCTGAGGTCAGACAGGCTGTCCTTGACCTCCAGGTGTTTAAGTATCTTAGTGGAGCTGTCATGATTCTGAAGAAGCAGCCGTTCCGCAGGGGTGGATCTAAATTCCGGGAGCCATGTTCTATGGAAGATCTCAGTAAGTCGGAGCTGTATGCAGCCTGTTAAGAAAAGATATTTGTTCTACATATTACTGTTCAAAATTATCAAAAAGTTAAATTGATTTTGAATGATTATGTTATTGTTTTGAGGGTTTAATTATTTTGATACACAAATATTTTCCTGTAGCCCATGTTGGTGATGGTAAGGAAATATGAATTTTCAATGAGATTGCTTTAAATTTGTTTTTTGAATTTGAACATTTGGCAAGTCAGTGAATAGTATTGCAGCTAAATTTAAATTCATTTTAAGCTTTGCTTGTGAAACCATTTATATCCTTGTGAAATCCTTTTTGCCTCTGATCCATAGATGTGTATCGACTTTTTCTTATGTGTGTTTGTAGAAGCTACTGGGTATATTTCACTCCTGATTACTTCATACACTTGATATAAAGGCAGCAATGTTTTAATTTCGTATACATTAATTTACACTTTAATTATGAATATTTATCATCATCACAGTAGTATTTGAGTTATTTTTCATGTCAGGGCTGTTAGGTTATGGATACTGGTATCCATCTGATTCTTTACTTTCTCCTTGTAGGTTGCAATGGGCATGCTGACCTTGAAAACATCAAAGTGGAGCGGAACATTTCCCGCTCTGTGGATACGGATCTTCCACCCCCGATGGACGAGTCAGACATAGAATATGTAAACAACATAAATGAGTGGCTGTCGCTGCGTGTACAGGGGGGCTCACGGGCGTGGAAGTTATCTTGTCTGAATGCTCCACAGACCAATGATTAGTGACTAGTACAATCGTGGAGGTGGAAAAATATCCTAATCGTGGAGGTGGAAAATGATCACAATCATAGAGGTGGAAAAAGATCACAATCATGGAGGTGGAAAAATATCCTAATCGTGGAGGTGGAAAATGATCACAATCATAGAGGTGGAAAAAGATCACAATCATGGAGGTGGAAAAATATCCTAATCGTGGAGGTGGAAAAAGATCACAATCATAGAGGTGGAAAAAGATCACAATTGTGGAGGTGGAAAAATATCCTAATCGTCGAGGTGGAAAAAGATCACAATCATAGAGGTGGAAAAAGATCACAATCATGGAGGTGGAAAAAGATCACAATCATGGAGGTGGAAAAAGATCTTTTATGAATTCTGCACAGAATACATTTACTGGGTAGATTCAGGCAAGATCTCGGTCATGGAAAAAATACAGACACAAACGAATAGATTTGGTTGTGGGAAATCCACAGGAAATGACAATTAGTAGACTTCAGTGCTTTAATCAGATAAAGTGTCCATAGAGAGAACCATGATGACAGTGGAGGTTATACTGCAATACCAGAAACCCATTGGGAATGATTCCCACAGGGAAAAACACCACAGCCTCTACAAAAGGAGATAATTCCATGATTGCCATTGGATTGACATGAGATGTAGAAGTAACAAATCACTCCATAACAATTACCATCCATTGGGAATTTTCTCTGTATCAGTTTTAGGTGTGGATAGCATTTATTTTTTATTTTTTTTAGAAACGCTATCCATTATGTGCTACATTTGTACCGAAAAGTGCTGAAAGTTTTAACACAGTTTTTCAACTCATCTTTTTACATATGCATGTATGTGTATCATGAAAAGTTTTTGTTTAACATATAAAACACCCAATTTTTAGCATTCATTTCTTGGTAGATGTTCATGGTTTTATCCGTTCCTATTAATGGACCCACTCAACTTCCCAAGAAAAGTTTATAGTAGTATGATACCATTGACATTAGCCAGGGAGTTTTATTCCACCCTGTCCAAGGGAAGTTGATGAAAATCCTTTGCCTTGTGAAGATGCATGGTACAGACTCTGATATAAGCAAATAGGTCCCTATGTATGTTATGTATTAGTGGGATAGCTACATCAGCAGACATAATGGCTGGTATTCCATCATAGACCTTGTAATCTCTTTCTTGCTGAATTAAGTCAAAAACTATCTTTCCTTGTATTGTTGTAGCCGATTCATAACATTCATTTGTTGATGTAATGGTCTCTAGTTCTGATATTTATTAGACATTGTGTAAAAGGAAAATATGTTACAATATAATTGGTACCTGAATCACATGTTTCACCACTGCCAGATGTTTTCTTTCACTAAACTAAATGTACACTTGGGTTTACGTTTCATTTTAGTCTCCAGATTGAAGCTGGAAACATGCATTGTTTTGTTGGATTGTAAACATGTTGTTTAGCTGTTAAAAGAGTTTGAGCTTCAAGTCAATTAAAGCTGTTTTGTATATTGCATAACAGCATTGATACAGAGTGAGAATGGAAGAATGTTAGGTTCTAAATGAAACCAATCTACAAAACTTGTGATCATGTTTGTCAATGTTGAAAATCAAAATCTTTACAAGCCCAGTTCTTGTCATGAACCAGCTCAGGAAATATTGAAGAATGGCAAACATTGGTACCTATATTTCGTTGATGTTTCTGCTGACAAGCACATAGATATATGTCTAGTAGGAGAGGCCGTTCTGCCAATCACCATAGGGCAGAAAGCTTCGTTGTGTTGTTTTGATACTTTTATATTTGCTATTGTCTGCAGTTATCGCAATTGAACAGCTTTGGCAATTTGTCATGACACTAAGTATGACTTTTGTTGTGCAGTGTGCCATTTGTTACAAAAGTGATTGTTGTCCTCGAGTTTTGACTGTTGTACTTGATGAAGATAGACTTTCATTATTTCTTGGAATATTTCTGTCCTGTTACATGCCGTGTACAGAGTTACTCCCCCTGGGAATGTGAGCTGTTGTTTAGGTTTGGTTGTTTTATTGTCATTTGTTCTATCCTACCCATCCCTTTTGGTTTCGCTGTGTGTTTTGTTCACACAACGTTCGGTCATCTTTCATTAACTACAACTCCTGTTACAGTATACTCAAGTTACTGTAGATGCAGGAAATGTTCTCAAATCATTGGGCATTGAACTCTCAGTCATCTAGCTTTGAATCCATTTGTTATTTGTTATAATACAATGTAATTCATGTAGATAGTGCTAGTATTTCTTTTGACTGGTGTTCTTTAAGGTACATTGTACAGTTAAAGTTTCTAAAATAGAAATGATAATGATTAATGAGTGAAACTTGCAGGAAATCAGTTGTGCGTTTTTTTTTATAGGTATTCAGTCCATAGATTAGAGAATTTTTAAAACAACTGTGAAACTTGTTGACCTTTATAAAAGATAACTTATCAGAATATTTTTTTTAACAAGTGATTTATGAATAATAAATCCAAAAAACAAGTTGTATATGATAATATACTTCTCAAGTATGTTTACAATTCCGATTTAATATAATGGATTCTGTATTTTGTGCCTATTTAAGTTGAATACCATTAGATTAAGTGAATGATATACGAAGTTTGTTCCCCCCACCGATTGGTATTTTGTTCTGTGATAATCCCATGTGACAAAAAGATGAATTATGTATCCTTTGTTATCGTCAGAGTTTACAGGCAAGCTCTGTGGCCTGATGGCCTCTTTATATCTTTATATATTCTAGTCAGTCTTATCGATTATTTATATTTATTTATTATTTATTGATGCGTTTCCATGTCAGATACTGTTGCTGAGTGTAATCTGTAAGTCTACACCTGTCAAAAATAAATTATAGGTACCTGTTTTCTCTCAACCTATTCCTAGATGCATTAGAGGGGCAATAATGTTACCCTGTCAGTGTCAATGATCTTTATGGTCAAAAAATTTAATATTTCAATATTCTGTTGTAATTAAGATAGGTAGAAATTTATCTAATTTAGACAAAGGTGTTTTAGTTGTAAACGAGGGTCTCTCCAATGTTACTCTGTATTTGTCTGTGATATTTGTTTTGTCTAAATTATTTATTATTTATTTTTACACCTATTTGTTTTTAATATTCTGTTTACACAGACTTGGTTTTTTACTCAGCAATAGAAGAGAATGATTGTTAACATAAGTTATTTCCCCTGGTTCTCTCCTTCCGTCCTCTGAAACCAAATAAAGGATCTTCTATCAAGTAACTAGGTGTGGTCTTGGAATTTCTCAGAGAGAGAGAGAGAGAGTATCTTCAAGGAAGTGGTAATGATAATTGTTCCAGGCAAAAAAACATTTGATGAAGCGGACTGTCCGCTTCATCAAATGTTTTTTTGCCTGGAACAATTATGTCCGGGACACATTTCTTTCCATTTTTTTTTTGGTTTATTACGTACAAAAAATCAAAATACGTGTGCTTCAAAGCAGAGGAATTTACTACATGTATATATTCCATTCAAACAATTATTTTAAAATAATCTTTATACATAATTGTGAGGAAATGTTGAAAAGTAAAGAAACTGTGCTCATCTACCAAATAACTTAAGTATAATTACTCTTTGGAAAAGATATTTCTTATATTTAATTTTTTTAGCGACTTTGGAAAATGCGTACAAGTTGAGCATCAACGCAGACACGCTAACACTAGAGTGGACGAGGTTTATCTTGAAACATATACCTTCTGAGTTCTTTGACTAACTAGAGTTATCGTTCCTCTCCCGTGAGCGATGGGTGAAGCATCACGTTTTAGTAACATTCCTTAATAACATAATTATAAAACCGCTAGCTGCTCGGTGATTTTAGCTACATGTATATATTTCTTCATTTAACATTCTGATCTGCCCTGGAAACATTTCGACATTGATCATTCTTTAAATATAGGAATTCCCACCATGAACGTCATATAGTTTCAAAAACCCGAAATTTACAATCTGAATTTCAAATTTATCAAAAAAAGAAAAAAAAACCCTGATAACTTTATCAAATGAAATGTCTCTTTTAAATTGACAGTCTTTCTTCCTCTTTTTATTTTTCCACTTTATCGAAATTCAAATGAAAGGCGTGTGTCCCAAAATCATTTTAACAATTTTAAGTTTATCGATATAAAAATATTCTCACGTTTTTAAATATGATAAGAAACCATGAATCAGTACCGCGGGAATTGAATTATGTACACCAAAATAAGTTCGGGTTCAAAAAAGTCGCCCAGCAATCTCCCGTTCTTTGGGAACTCAGATTTGACCGAATTAAATCAGCCGTGCTCTCCATTAAACTTCTTGTCCCGAAATTCCATAGATTTGAAAAAAAAAATGCCTTTCTATATAAAAGTCTATACGTATATTAAGTATGTCGAAAATCGTACATGTAGTTTGTATACTTTGGACGACATAAGACACAATACTTGAGATACGCGTCTCAAAGTCAAAGCAGATAGCGCTAACTGGAGTGTACCATGGTATATATAATATAATAATAATAATAATAGTTTATTTCCAATTTTGGGCCCAGAGGGCATACAAGATTACAGATATTAGATAGAAATGCCTAAATAATAGATTCAACATATAAAAATAGTCCATACACATACATGAACTTGTAACAGCCGGGCAAATGTACACCAGTATGTCAAAACATATGAACAGTGTGCATATAATATATAGTCATAAAGGTAATTTATACAAATATAAAGATAGTATCATGATTTGTATAAGTAATTCACCGGTCATTTAGATCTCAAAGTATTCTGTCTTTTTTTGAAAGCATTGATCAGAAATTCACTTAACTTTGTAATTATTATTTTGTCTTCATTCGACATTAACCAGATAAATTTGTCTTTCTTTGTTAAAAGTATAAAGTTTTTGTTGAGTATTGAGACATAATGAAAAAATGAATTTCTTTCTTCTTTATATAATAGACATTCAGTAAGAAAGTGACTTTCATCTTCTACACAATTTTGGTTACATAATAAACATGTCCTTTTGTTTCTTTCTAAAGGAATTCTTTGACCAGTATTATTTTTTGTAAATTCAAATCTACCTCTTTCAACTCGTAAGTCATGTGCACTTATTCTGAATCTACAAAGTATTTTTCTTAAATTATGAGAATGGATAAACATATATGATTCCATTGTAAAATTTTCTATATTTCATTTCAATTTACACAGCGCCAATATGCATGTGTTCATAGCTATTTTGCGCCCTCAAGTAACCCTCGATCTACACCATGCACTAAGTAAACATTACTATAGTAATTAATTCGCACCATCTAAATTTTTTCTTCCAGTTTACTCAAATTCGTGTAAAATACAGGCACCTGACGTTAAAAATATTTCTTTTAATACTAAAATTATCACTGGATAATTTTCTTTTAATCATAAAATTATCCCCTGTAGTATAGTAACATGCGTCATCGATACCCGCGTCTTCCTATTTCGGGTGCTTCAATGAACGTATTCAAGAAGCCCCTACATTTGTGGATGAATTTCACTTCCAAATTATAATACGGAGCTCTACTATCTTTTGTCTATTTCAATACATACATAAATACAGCTTCACTTCAACATGTTTTCATGTATACACCAAGAATGCGTCCCACCATATCAATGATCAATTTATTCTTATTATTTAGTTAAAATTTAAACGTTTCCTTGGCCCCCCACCCCAGAAATGTTATGCTACAAAACACCTACAGTGACGTTTCCTTGTATTGCAACTACCGTGATCGCGTAGTGCAACAAGTGGCGCTATATACAATGCACATTGAAGAGTTTTTATTACAGACAATTTATTTTATTTTCTCTTGGATGCAACGCAGTAAAATTTCTATAGGAGGTAAAATTATATCTTCAAAACACTAGTACTGTTACAGCGAATTACAGAATACCGGTAGAGTTTTCAATAGCTTGTTGGATTGCTCAATAAGGTATTCAATTTGGTCAGCAAGGTATCACATCAGGTTTAAATCTAGGTCCTGTGGTTACCCAAGTGTAGATTGTTATTTTGCACTCAACCAATTCATTTGGCACAAAGAAAACCTCTAGAACACTCTCTCCTATTGTTAGCTATTCTATTCATAGACCTCTAAAAAGAATGTTCACCTGAACAGCACTGGATTCTATAGAGCATCAATTCTGCTTGGAGTAATTTGAATTTTGTTTTTCAAAAAATGCAATTCAAAAGACATTTCTGAAGAAACAAACAAAAGAGAAAAACATAACTTTAAGAATTATGGAGATATTTTTTTCCTGCAAAAAATCATTAGACATTTTGGTTCCCCAATTCCTGGTGCAACATACAGCACTAAGAGTATTTTTGTGCTGTGACTGCTTAATTAGTTCAGACTTTTATAGCAGTAATGTAGGACAACAGGGAGAAACAAAAAAGGCTTAAATGTGCAAATGTTTACTAGATTAACTCACTTTATCGCTGTCATACCTGAGTAATCACATGACCTAGATTTAAACCTGATGTGATACCTTGCTGACCAAATTGAATACCCTATAGAGCAATCCAACAAGCTATTGAAAACTCTACCGGTATTCTGTAATTCGCTGTAATGGCAAATTATTTAAGGCAAATTGAGCTGTATTTCTTAGAACTTTATTTTGCCGAAAAACCTGCCGTATAATAATTCTATATGTGATTTAAACTTTTATTTAAAAAGTATGAGTAGAATATAGAAAAATTAAAAAAGAAAGATATCTCTTCTAAGCAACCCAGATATTGCACAGGACAACAATTCTGTAATTTTACTTCTACATATTTCCCCCAAACAGGCACGTAGCATCGTTTTTAAAAGTGTGGGGGGGGGGGGGCAGACTCATCCAAAAAAATCTTGACACGCAAAAAAACCAAAACAACTTTTAAAAATCCTAAGGGGGGGGGGGGGGTTGTAGTATAGTATATCTATAACTTTAATTTCACACTTCATTTCCTTATTTTCATTCCAATTTTTTATATACTCCCAAAAAAGGGGGGGGGGGGAGGGGGGCAACTCCATGATAATTGAATTTTTTATATGTAATTTTAAGAAATTTTGTTGCTGCGAGGAAAAGTGGGGGGGGGGGGGGTGCGCTGCCCCCCCCCCCCCTTCCGCCCGATGCTACGTGCCTGCCCACAAATACATGACATTCAGAAGTCTTCTGTCATTTTTGTAGTCAATTGCATTTAAAATTTCGACGGGAAAATTGCAGCTCATATTACTGTAAGGTTAACATTTTTAAAGAGAATTTAATCTTTCATTGTATTTTCAAATCTAAACGTTTATAGTATCATTTTTAAGTCATCATCTTTGATAACTGTTGATCCTAAAAAGGAAAGACCAATAGAATAACGCCACGAGGCCCATGGGCCTTAATGGTCACCTGAGTATAACAGCTCGGAAGGATCCATAGAAAGGCATTTGTTAGATTATAGGTGTATAGACTATAATATGCTTTTTTCGATTATTCAAGCGGGTTACGAAGGTAGCGATCACTGCAGGAAAAAATACATAACGCGCTAACGCAGGTTACTAGTATGTATTTTTTCTGCAATATCGCCACCTTCATTCCCCGCATGAATAACCAAAGAAAGCATTTTATTGTTTAAGTAATAATAATATTATCCTGTGTATTATTTAAATGTTTATGATGCAATGGAAGAAAAATGTTTGCAAATTCGCATATTTGACCAGCATTCCGGATACAGAACAATTTTTGAAAATCTTGGGATAGTAGGTATTATAATAGTCCTGAGGCACTGTCGGGAATATTATCAGATCAATATGTGTAGTAAATTTGTATTCTGGGAGTAAAAATGGCATCACTTGATCAATTAGGCGCAAATACCAGTACATTACCATTTTCTCAACAGAAATTGAAATTATAAAGGCTCTATTCTGTATTACCACCCAATACATACCAAGGTAAGTATTTTTCAAAACATAAAAGACAAAATGGATGATTGTTTAAATTGTTTTAATATAACATGGCTGGTACACCTGTGTACAAAGAACTCATCAACTTTTACCCTGTTCGCAAAAAAATCAGAGTTAACTCTCTTTGAATAATGCTAATATAAACAAGTAATAATTACTTGCAAACAAAAAATCCCATTGAAGTAACGTGGGAAAAATTCAAAACAAAGCACTGCTTTGCATTAAAAATGAAATCAGAATTTTTTAACAGATCAGCTAATTTGCTCATAAACTAAAATATTCTTTTTAATTAAACTTAAACAGGACTTGTGTCCAAACATAACTAAGAGCCCCAATAGAGCAGAACCCGTACCCCCCTCCCAGATATTTAAACTCTTCAGAACAATTATATTGAGGCCAAGTTAACCCGATATCAACATAAAATAAAGAATGAACTCATAAATCACAGGTCTCCGTCAAAATTTCCACAGATGACCAACTCCCCCCCAGAACTCAATATCACCAGTATTATAGGACGATATGTATACCAGTAAAGAGAATGTATAGCCATAAAGGTATGTAGCCCAGTAGTATAGAGACACCTTATTGAAACACCTGTAGAACAGGCAGTAACTCAAATTATTTTACCCTCAGCACAATCCCCCGTGCTGTATCAAAAAGTGAACTTAATCATTAATTTATGTACAAAACAAATCTAGAATCTCTAAAAATACAAATCTATGGACAATCTCACGTTCACTGAAATACAGCCAAGATCATAATGAATAAAGATTGCACTCTGGTAGGGAAATTCCTTGTGTATATCCCCATAATAACACACACAATAACAGTGCCAAATCACATCATTTATACACACAATCATCAACCAGTCAAACAAGCTTTATAGTACTCACTCGCACAAATTAATTATACAAAACTATAAAATGTGCTTCTAAAATATCCAGGCATGCCATAAAGTATCCACATATACAAATCGTTCAGATACACAATAAAGTATCCATTCACACAAAATATCCCCATACACTCAATAGTCTTCATGTACACAAAGTATCCTAACACTCTCATTCATAGACTGGCACAAAGTTTGATTGGAAAACTGATTAAAGTGATCGCTTCACTTGTCTCACACGGAACAGAGTGTTTGTGTAGTCCCAGGGCTATGGCCATGTTCTTTGGTTTCTCATATTGTCAGCCTTCCCTATATCACAGAGAACAGTGCCCCAGCACAGAGTTGTTTCTCACACAGAGGTTTGTGTCTGTTCATGTCCATGCATCACTGCCCGACACTACATTATTTACCAATTGTAATACCAAGTATTTCCAACCAAACACACCTGAGTATCAGCACCATGTTGTCAGTGACTCGTAGTTTGTATCACAGTCTCCTTTGTATCAATGAAATGCCTTATAGTACAATCACAGCTGTCTTTCATGACTTAGTAAAGCTCAAAGCCAATCAGAATGACTTATTTGTTTCACATGAAATCAGCCAATCGTGTGACTTTGTTTGGAGGAAGTGAGGTATTGATAAGATCTGTGGAGCCCGCGGTTCACGGCCCGTTATAGGAATACTGTTGCATGTGATGATGAGGATTATGATGGCTCTGAGACACAGAGGAAATGTCTGTATAGAAGTCTATACTCTGACTGTTCTTGGAAAGCTTTTCCCGACTGGACAACATATGATGGGGGCTGGGGATGCCAGCGTACAAGTTCTTGTGCTGTGTCCCATGTATGGGGTTCACATGAATGTTTGTCTTCACTTCGCCGGAGTGCATGCTCCCTAGGTAAGGTTCGGGATCCTGGGTGGGGACCCGGTTAAAGTGGGGACCATTGACTATCGCCCCCTGGTGGTATTGGGTCTTCCGCCGACGTTGGAAGAAAAGGAACGCCATGATTATCACCACAAGTAGAATTCCTCCTGGTACGCCGATCACCAGGGGAAGATTCAAATTGCTGCGCTCGATCGGGTACGAATAATGGTTCTCATGATGCTCTGGAAAGATTGAACAACACGCAATTAAGAATAATTCATTCATAAAAACAAATAAAAGAACAAAAAAATTGGAGCAAATTGCCGAATCTCCAGCAAAAAAAAAATTTACAAGCATGCAAAATTGAGACTTACTGGATTTGACTATGAGATGAGCGCTCCTCCAGCTGAATCCCATTGTGTTCGCGGCCAGACAGATGTACATCCCTCCGTCGGCCTCAGTCACGTGATGGATCACGAACTTATTGAGGTACGTGCCGTCGGATCCGCTCCCGATCTCGCTGGACTTCAGGATGATGAACGGCTGTTTACTGATCACTATGGTGTTATTGGACTTGAACTTGGGGTCATCCACCCGCTTCAGCCACTGTAAGCAAACACAGAACATTTCACTACTGTTTAATCGAGCAAGCATACACCATGCAAAGGACTGGTATTACTACTATATTTCCATGTTAAAACTTATTTAAGATTCGCTGACTGCCTGTAATCATTGCATTACGCGAAAGCTTATTTCTTAATTTCACATTCTACCCAAAGTTAATTCCTCTAGTGTATTTTGAATTTGGAAGGTACACTGACACCAAGAGAATATTCTTTCCTAATGGGTAAATAATTCTGTTTAACTTCAGCGACAATCAAGAATCATTGCTATCTATATGTATTTGTTTTGGAGAGATTTGTGCAGCATAAGCAACAAATAATGTCTGCATTAAAGCCTTGACAGTCAGCATCCAGCATATAAATACTGAACCTGCCGCGCAGCGAGGCTTCCTGTTCGCAATGACCATCTGTTTGTCTGTTATTTACCCCGGGAAGTTGTTATTACAGGGGCTCATTTCAATGGATCATGTTTCTTCATTATTAAAGTTAAAACAAACAGACGTTCCATTCCACAAACAGAAGTAGACACACCAATTTATTGATCAAGTGGCAATGAGATGTATCCCAGCATTCAGTGTATATATTCACAACTGTTCAACATTTCAGAACCCGTCTCCATTCAGCACCACCAATCAGAACCACAGGATTCTCTTCCTACACCCCGCGCTTACATTAAGTGATTTATTCTTTATTAACATCCCATCACTCTCTATATCATATCTCACAATTACACATGAACTCTTTTAATGTTGAACTTTTTGAATTATCTCGTTACCTGTATGTGAGGCTGCATCTCACTGTTGATTTTACACTGGAGGGAAGCCGTCTCTCCAGCATTGACCGTCGTGTTGAGGGGGTGGGGGGCTAGCAGCTCTGGCTTGGACATGATTTTGTCTGCAAAATTTAATTTTGTTTGTAAATACCATATAACTTTGTCTGTTGTATAAAAATACAATATTATGTAAAAATGGTGGTATTCCCTGCATGTAAAATAAAACAAAGAATATTCTTGGGTCTTAAGTGACATTTCTTTGACCATCATGATGGTATCAGAGCATTAATTTGAAACAAGGTAATTTGAAAAAAAAGGCCTTTTTTCTTTGACAACAAAAGAAAAGACTAAATGGTATGTTTCAATGAATTAATTTGAATATAAAATTAATCCATCAAGCAGAAGAGATTTGCCTCGGGGCAGAAATCAGTGAGATATGTCTGTAGGCACGACCATAACAACTCATTCCCTGACAAGCTCCGAGGATGTTCTAACAGACATTCTATTACCCTGCGCCACATATTTAGATTATTAGGATGTTTAGAGGTATTCTTAGATAATGTAGATGAAACTTAAGAACCAATTTTTATATTCAGAGATTTTTTTTAGAATAAGTAAACATCTTGATTCTTACAAGTTCTAAATATATTATAAATCCTTGGCAGAAAGGTGTTTGAGAGATAAATAAAATAAAGATAGCTCAGACTTCTTATTCTTAAACTTTGTACTTCTGCCCAAAGAAAAGATCGCTCATACAAGACGTTAATTTTTGGTTCCTTACCGATGACCTCAATGTGATAGGTAAAGTTGACAGAGCCCAGACGGTTCCACACGACACAGGTGTACAATCCCGAGTCCATCTGCTGTAGGTCGGAGAGTCGGAGGGTCCAAGAGGATCTCCGTCCACTGTCCCGGGAATACAATTCCTGGTGGTCCTTCATCCAGGAAATCTGGGGGCGAGGGTTACCCGTCGCCTTGCACCGGAGACGCAGCGAGCTGTTGACCGGACGGATTATCTTCTGTCGCTTCATCTTCTCTGGACTCGTGAATCTAGGGGGCGCTGGTAGAAAAATAAATGTAACGAACATTATCACAATGATCACCATGGTAAAATGGAAGAAAAATTGTTTGAAAATCTTAGATCACAATATCAATTACAGACTTATATTATAAAAGGAACAAAAATGTTATTTTAATTGACTAAATTTGGCAACTTACAAAGACTACACTACCCTCAATATTCATGAGTAAAACTAATGGAGAAGTGTTGTAAATTGGGGATATCATGGTTAGGACAGGTAGTTATGGATATGTTGTCTTTGAAGACATTTGTGGTAAATTTTTGTCACAGGTGTCAAAACAATGTTATGCTTGTATATCTGTGGTGGATTTTGAGACTACAGACACATGATGGCATCAATCCATTACCTCCTTCTTTAGTCAAGTCCTCTTCGTGCGACTTGGCGTATACTTCTGTACCATCGACTGAAACCACATCTTTTTCTTCATCTGAAAAAAAAAGACATAAAAAGTGAATGATAATCTACAGCAGATAAGCTGTGATGATAGTGTGTACCATTAATATAGGGTAGAGTACCGGCAACTGATAAACGAGAAATCTCTGTGAAAATAAATCTGTCATTAGTTCAATGTAGATACACCAGGAAACATCCATTAAAACTCAATATTTACTACATTTCCACTAAACAGCAGCTACACAAAAAAAAGAGAAATCACATGCCAGGGCACCAGCCCTCCATATGCCTGAATTACCACAAACCTTCCAACAACACAGAGGGCATCCTTTATTTCCTCTTTTCAAAAAAATATATTCCTGTTAAATTTTAATTCAAAAAGTACACCAGCTCCCTGCCTAGAACAGCAGGGGCTGATCCATTTCCCTCCCCAGGGAAGTCGCAACAATGTGCCAGTGTGACTGCCTGGGGCGAGGATAAAAGCCTTCAAAACATTTAAACGTTTTTATCAACCAATTTTTATATGGGATGGTAATTTGTACATGCAAAGCACTAATATCGCATCCACGGGAGACGAGATAGTGCTCGGCTCGTGGCAGCATGCAAGCTTGTCTTTTTTGCCAGCGGCCGGCAATTCCATAAATAAATGGTGGGTCTCCCTTGGAATCAAGCCATTAAGGAGTTGATAATGAAAAGGAGGCTGATTTGTGTGACGGTGTGATTCCGAGGAGCTGGGAAATTAAGTCTGATTGGCAAGTTGGTGCGATTCCCAAAAATGACAGACTCTCTGGCCTCAGCAAAAGAAAGAACATTCAAAATTTTTCGGATCTCGAAAGTTTAAATTGAAATTATTAATACTATAGACAGGGCACAATATCAGGAAAACCCAGCCAGCCAATGACAGGAAAGTCCAGCACGGGCTAGCTAAAATACTCGCAAAAACTGTCACTGACTTTTTAATAAATAAAAAATAATCGATATTAAATGAATGTTAACAGTTTTAGAGCCCTTTAAATGCTATCAATCAAATCACGGAAGGGGGCATACCAAGGTACAATAGAAAAGTTGTTTTAAATTGGGGAGATCAGCCGATTACAACAAAAAGAAGTGTCCAATTTATTCCGAGTCGATGATCTTTGATTGTATGTCACCAGTTCCTGTATGACACATAATAAAACAGGTCGATTAGTCGAACGCTGGAGTACAGCAAACATGAAGGTGGCCAAAAATGTCAAAAAATATCCCAAAATGAATGCAAGGTTAAAACAAATGGCCTCTTTTTCATTCATTTTGCGTTGAATGATGAATCTGCTGGTGTTCATTGATATTCCTAAGTGATGGATGGAATATCCTAATATACATGCTATTA
Organism: Magallana gigas; assembly: GCF_963853765.1. Classification (NCBI taxonomy): domain Eukaryota; kingdom Metazoa; phylum Mollusca; class Bivalvia; order Ostreida; family Ostreidae; genus Magallana; species Magallana gigas. The sequence goes on along the minus strand of NC_088860.1, from coordinate 2,613,274 downwards.
TCAAATTTAAGGTAATTAGACCTAGCTCCCTCTTTCAGGATGGTTTGATCTGAGGGTTGGGGACTCAAGATGCAATTCAATAGCCTTGATTTCTAACCGCAAACCCCATAGTGGCAAACACTTCTAGGTAGACTGGTTTTACTTTTCCATTGTTGCCCGCTTTATCAGGTTCAGCAAACAATGGCCTTTCGTGGCTGTTTTTTCTCCCAACTTCCACCCGTCCACCTCTGGTTTGGGTGGGCCTAGGTTTCATCTTATTCCTCCAATTACAGACATAAATAAAACCCTTCACCCCTTTTTTTAAATTGATTTTTATTTCCCTTCTCGTATCAACAGTGTTTTCTCTGATAGAATATAACACATTTTTATCTTTCCCCATTCAAAAAATGATTACACATTAAATATTCTTCTCAATGTCCTATGACAATCTTTGCAGCGGATCAAATTACCTGAACATAAATCATTAAACTCTCCACACAGAAAAATGAAATTCTACACAATTGGTCTTTTAAGCTTATGATCATTAAATGGCTAGGATAACCCTGATCAGGCAGTCGTTAACAGATCTTCATAATATTGTAAACATGGGGGGAACCTGGTAAATATATGACTTTTATCGCCCCTTTCAATCAAAGACAGCCCTTTGCATTTGCATACTGTATGCTCATACAAAAGCCCGACTAAAGAATATGACGAAATATGACCACGCGAGATCAGACTTCAGTGGTTCCGATACACACTCGCTGATAGTCATCGCCTCTCTACCCAAATAAAACGGCCCTCTGAAATCGGAGAGAGAATGATAGACATTAGGATCTTAATACCCTCATGAAATATTCACACCACTCTCATTCCTCTGTGTTAAAAGACGGTTTATTTCCACAATATGATGACATTTTTATTTTCAGTTTCAAGTTTATATGAAAAAAAAGTGGCATGCCTTGAAAAAGATGAATTATAAGAGAGTTGGAGGATATCTACGCACTAATTAATCAAAGTCAGTTAAGCCAAATAGTTGGCATCATGTTACCTCAAAATATTATACATTTCAATCATTTCATAATCCTTTTAAAATTATGCATATTAAATATTGAGCTTGGAAAAATCATGCGCTTGCAGAAGTCACCGAATAATGAAATTCAAGATTTCCTACAAGCCTGATACAATCATAGAGAGCCGACTGACAAAAATTAAAATCAATTAGAAGTTTAAGTTGTAGTCTTTTAGAGGAGTGAATATTGACAGACGGTAGCAACACAATGGCGAGATGAGAAAACATCCAAACTGTCCGGAAACAGATTCTCTGGAACTCGGTAGCGGGGATTTTATCGCAGTGGCTGAATCGTTCCCGCAAGGGATGACACGGTGAGGATAATTACTGCATAATACGTGTCAACTCATCGCACACGGAAGATGTCAGTCTAGCTACAGTCAATATCAAACTACTGAGCGAGATCGTATCAAAACGTTCACAGCCAAATCCGTGTAACGTGTGGAACCAGATACCTGGCCGACGCTGATTACCGGTAATTGAACATAAAATAAAAACGGCCTTTCTGTATCTGTAAGCTCACCCGCTTCTGTGACATACTGAACTGTCTCCACCATTTATATATACACACCAATGTCAAAGGCAGATCCACGGACCACATTGTATGCGAGGGATACATGGACACCATTACTGACATGGATTCTATGTAAGGACTTTATTTGGGGTTTGCGTTTGGTTATATGTTAAAATAATTATGCTCACTTAAAGGGAGATAATCTTGGGAGATATTTAGGACTGATTTGTATCCTCGTTAAAGGATTAACTCCGTCATTAGGAGCAGGCAGGAAAGGAGATGATTGGACGACTGAATTTGTCTAGTTCTTCTGCCCTGGCAAAGATGACACTATAAAGCCGACTTGTAAATCTCCGGGATTATGCAGCCCTAACAATGGAAACAGGGGTCAAGAGGTCATACAAACTGACCCCCATGACTAACTAAATCAAATTGATTCAAGATCTAAGGTTGGAATTTCCGATGAATTCCGCTTCATTCCTATGGCTTTTTCTTTCTTTCAACTATTAATCACGCGATCAGAAGGCCCTGTGAATTAGATACCCCTGATTTGTGTCGGTGTGTCGACACTTCGCAGAAATATCAGCCCCGCAAAGAAACCACAGACTTTCTACATTGTACATATGTCATCAACAACAAGAATCCAATTTTCCGACTGCTTTTTGTATTTATATACATCTCTGATTAATGATGATTGCGATAGAAATCAGATCCAGGAAAAAAGAGAGAGGCTCTTCAGCCATGGTAGTCAGTCTGTGTTGTATATGATTCTGCTGTGTAAGGAGCTAAGGGTACATGCCTGCTCTAACACAGCACTCTACCCCCAAGGTTTAGTACAAACTACACTGATTTTATCAGCTGGTATCACTCAGTAGTGCCAGAGAAATATGAAAAGTCAATATTTTGACAAGACAAGAGAGTGGGGGACAAAGAGACCTGGCCCCTTTTGTAGTGGACAGCTATGCCATGGCCTGAATGGACAAGAATGTTTATTTATAATTATCCTCTCCACTCTGACCGTCCATCAGGTCCGAGGAGGCGATAGGGGACTAGATTAAACAGTCAATCAGGTACGAGTTGATGGGGGCTAGATTTCGGGTGTGTACCCGGTGGTTGTTTATTCAGAGGTTTGACGTGACATGTAGGAAGCCAGAATTATACGCTGTGACAATCCCTGCCAGTCTGATGTCCCCGACCCTCGCGTTCTGTCGTGTAAGGTCTACCGTCACTTGTTAATTCTGTTAATAAAATCAAAACCCTCTCCACATTCACAAATCAATATGACACAGAAGGAGTTTTAATTTTGGGATTAGATTTTTTTCTTCCCATTTGAATTCTATGAATCTAGTTAAAGGCTACTGTCAACAGAGGCCATTGATAGGCCAGCGTTTCTTTTCAGAGAAAACAAGACGAGACATTTACACAATTGGGGAAAAAGAATTCCTGATGCCAAATTCTTCACTGTAGTGGAACGAGCAATTGTACAAGTCCAGTCGATATAAAGTTGGCAGTTAATAATAAAAGAATTAAAGATTATTTGCCGTTTTCTCTGCCTGCCCTGTGATCGCCTTTCATGATTTAGTGTAGTTGCCTGTGATATTAACTCCCAAATGTACACAGGTGGTAATACATACCATAGTATGCATCTCTGAATTCAAAGATCTTGTAACACTCAAATAGAAGATGTCTGCATCCCTAAAATTCTTGATTTATGCGAATTTTCAACAAATATGGGGGTAAAGAATTCTGGACTGCATCACTGTATCTTTAACTTCTGTGCTAGGAATACCTGTTTTAACATTATCTCGTTTTTTAAAGGTACTGCCATGCTTACAAGTGGGTATTCAAGAGTGCAATACTAAAAATAGCTAAATTTGACAGGAAAGACAGCTTGCTTAATCAGTGCTGTGGGTCCTGACATCCATATAAATGATCTTCCGTGAGGTGTGAGGCTACACAGTGCCACAATCCACTCCAGATATCACAAAAACCTCGGCAAAAACAAAGGGTGTCACCCGCCGCAGCCGATAACGGCTAATAAAGTGTGTTTGACTTTCTCAACTCCAGAACCTTCAAACGTCAACTCCACCGTACCAAATGTACAAATGATTGTCCCTCGTCTGATTCCGAAATGTTCATTTTCATTAAATTAGCAACTAGATGCTTGAAAAATACTTAATTTGGTCAAAGGAATCAAAATAGAGTTGTGTCGCTGTCTCTCTGGCCCTTGACATCTGAGGAATTGATCGAGCAAAGTATGGCGATCTCGGAATTTGGTGTCGCGCAAGGAAGATTTTGTTTACACACCAAAAAACCCTAGGATCTTCTGAAATCCGGCCTCATCTGTTACAAAATTTAATATAGAAATCTTGCTCTGACTTATTAAATTTCCTGTAAGAGGAGAAAACCCTAGAAAAAATCCCAGCAGAAAGGGGCACTACAGTGATGACAATAAAGGGGGATCAAGTGAATTTGTTGAGGTGTACAGATCAACATAAATCTAACTACAGTAAAAAATAGATGATAACACAATCAGTACCAAGTTTACGGCTGATCTGTAACCAGAAGGTTTTGACAGAGCTTGGTGTGACCTGTCTCCAGCTGATCACTGTTTACATTGAGTCGGTCAAGGAGAGCTCCGTTATTATATGACAGATTTATGATGTGTCTCTGCTAATGACCCGCCACTTTACAGGCCAATAAACCCACGACCCAATACACACTCAACAGGACTGACCAATTTAACAGGAGACCGCTGAATAGGAATAGAGAACCGGTCATAAATCTCGTCCCCCTTAATCATCCCCTGCTGGTGAGTGGGACGGGAAGGAGCGGGGTTAGCTGAGGATAGACTGAGCTGCTCGCCTCCTGTGTTTGGGTCAAGTCAGGATAACCACTAATGTTAACAGCTCCATTATGATGAGCCAACAGCAGAATGGTGTACATTATCTAGAGTTCCAATGAAAAGCTAAACCCCAAGCTGTAATGGTACAACTGCCCCCTCCCCCAATGACTATCTAATTCAGCATCTCCTGACTAGAGGATTACACTGTACACCATTTTCATACTCCAGTGGGCTGACACAGCTTATAATTCTTAGGTGACCCCGTTTTCTCCCCATCCTAATCTTAAATCAAACTACAATATTTGTTTGATAAACACAAAAAGAATAACACAGTAACACTCCAACTGAAATAACAACTGGAGGGATAATTGCCCCCATCCCTCCCAAAGCTCCTCATGTCAAATAGGCACCCACAGAATTCTGACCCTAAAACAATGTTTGCTTAAGCTCAAATTAGTTTCGTTAAAATGCTTACGATTTGTGGGAACAACGAAGACCAATTTCTTCAATTATAGTGATGTGGATGGATGGGATATCTGAGGGAGAATGATTGAAAAGAATTGACCATGTCCGGAAAAAATGTGGGCCTCGACTCAGGTGCTGAGGCTCAAGTAATTGGTTCCAAATGCTCCAATCAGAACCGATCAGACGGACCTGAAACAGTTCTACAAGACAGTGTTTATGACAGAAGAAATCTGTAATTTCCTCTCCATATGTAGTCAAGCAATTGATTTTCCATCTTCAACTGTAATAGCTTTTGCTTTGGTAAAGTCTTATAATGATGAGTTGATTCCGTCTGATTTTCACAGGAAATGGACGTACAGATGATGAGAATTTTGGCCCTCAGTGTAAGCCAATTAGTGACAAGAAAATGCTGTCAAGGAATGTTTATTACTCAGCTTATAGCTTCTTATTGCCACCTAGCTCAAAGTTTAGACCCATTTCCCAATCATTTCATTAAGGAAGCTCACAGAATTGGTCAGGGTAAGTGCAATGGAATTGATGGACAGCCAATGACTAATCAAGCCTATGCTTTTGCCCATTAGCAGGTGCCCTAGTCAAACTTGGACCAACTCTGTTATTACTTTTGCAATATTGAATTCACTAGCCAAGGAAGTAACCCTATCTATCATCAATTCTCAAATTACTCTCCCAATTCTGTCTGGGTCAGTTCATAAAAACACAAGCAGGGAATTTGGTTTCTTCAAGTCTAATTAGAAAAGGAAGCCTTATTAGTCATTTCCAAGAGAAAAAAGAACCTTGAGCCTCTTTTTGGTAATCAGTTTCATCCGATGTCCATTATAAGAATGGTCATTCACAAGACCTCACCATAGAATCACCAATCTATCAATGCCCAAGCTAACTCCAACCCACATCCATTTTCTGGATGTTCGTCGCATTATATATCTTTGGAACCAAGACAGATGGATTCTAACAGTAATCTAGATACATAAAGCATCAGTTTCTACTGTCTGTAAAGAATTTGTATTTGAAAAATCAAGATCAATTTTCATATTGTTTTCAGGTCAAGATTGAGTGATTGAAAATTGCTCAGTCTAAAGCTGTTAATATTGGCAACTTGTCAGTCTTTTTTTTGTTAATGTTATGGCAATAACAGAATTATGTAGAGAATTCCAACTATCTGACCAATCTATGAAAATTGAATGCTTTATTTCCATCTTCACTTCCTAAGAAAACGTTGCAGGAAACATCCCATTCTCTCTCTGCATTGATAGTATTTTTCAGACTCTTTAAAAGACTATAAACTTACCAACAACAACCAGGGTATAGTTCACTGAGATGCTGCCGAATCCATTGGTGGCTTTACACACATATTTTCCGGCATTCTCCACTTCTATGTCTTTAATTCGTAAAGATCCATCTTTCATCACTTTGTGATTGTCCCACAGTTCATTGATACTTTCACCGTCTTTTTTCCACTCAATGAAAGGAAATGGATCCCCCTCCACTGGGCACAGTAACTTCTTGGTGTGGTTCACTCTCGCGATTTGACGACTCCTTCCATCCCCTACATACTGGGGAGGCCCTGCAAGATTTAAACATTGGACCATTAGCAAACATATTCCAGTTACAATACATTTAATTCAGAATTATTCATATTCTATTGCAAGTTTAACAAATCTATATAGACATATACATGTCTTCATGTTGCCCCTTGAGGGCCCTTAATTGGTAAATAAAGAAATTGAAAATTGAAATTATACAGAAACACATGGAATTCAGTACTTGGATTTTTCATATTCTATAGCAAGTTTAACAGAATTAAACATACATCAAATGCAGGGCATTCAGTTTTAGAATTAATTTATTTCCTATGCAGTTTTTAACAGTAAAATTGAAGTTTTTACAGTAAGTTCTCATTTTTCTACGATGCAAGTGCAACATAAATAAACTCTTTATTGACATGTAATAAATTTACTGCACAAATAGTGTTTTTCATTTCACAACCCATTCTCTAGGCTGTCCAGCTAAACCTACAGCTGGTGTGTTGTACCTCAATCAGAAATTAAACGAACAACAAAAACCCAGCCAGGCAGAAAAAATTTATCTCCTCGAACCGATGCCTCTCCATAAAGATGTTATGTGATACAAAATGACATAGTACATTTTCACATGAATGTGGGGACAGGCTCTCGTTCATTTTTCTGGTTTGTTTTACAGACGGTAAATCGTTGGGCTTACAACGTTTCCTCGTGTTTTTGTTGTAGGACAATGGATGGTGCCCTGAGCTTTTTATCTTCGACAGACATGACCCACCATCTCTGTTTATTACAATACAACACATGTACATCACCGATGCACTTTTATCAATTTAAATGTTGTTTTTGTAACATTTTTTCTGTTCCGATACTACAACACAAGCCTGAAATTTTATCACTCCTGATCCGATTTCTCTAATTCCTCGGGTTTTTTGCCGCAGCATTGTTGAACAGAGCAAGTTTTGGAGCCATACCAGGCCCCTGTTTTCAGTTTTAGTCTGGGTTGGTGCCTAAAGTGGCCTAAAATGCTGATAAAGTGTAAATAGCCAATTATTCCTTTCAAAAAATATGAAATTAAAAAGTTGTGCAATATAATGTAACATGTGCTATCTGAAAATTACGCTCTCGAGAAGCTGCTACTTCTGGGCAGGTGCTTTAATGGAAACATGCCCCCCGCTTCATAAAACGCTGTTTGCAAATCATAATTCTCACCACTAAATCACAGGGGAAGGCAGATGAAGTTATAATGTATCAAAAGTTTAACAGGTTTAAGTGCAGGCAGCAGGCCTGAGCAGCTAGCCTGGACATTCTCTGGAACTTCAGAGAACATCCAGACTGACTGATGGCTAGTTATTATAGACATCTTTACAGAACAGCGGTGAAACTGTCAGGTTATGAAAACCTTAAACATTAAAAAAACTTAATGTAAATTCAATGAGTTTTTAAAAAAAAAAATTATCTACAGACTAAATGACATGTTCAACTTTGGTGGAAAGTTGGTCCTTCAGAAACCAATTATTGCCGATAGCAAATCGAGCACATCCTTAATTTATTCAAGGGTTTAATTGAGTTGAGGTGATTACGAGCAGCCATTATGGCATGTTCCTCTCAGCATGCACACCTTCCTGAGAGGACTGCAACAGAGCAACAATGGCTCACCAGCTGTCCTGGGGAGCAGTTGTTATTTACTTATACTTCGTGTGTCAAGGAATTACCCCTCTTCACTTGGGAGAAATCCTTATAATTATTTAAGATCTTAATGCATTGCTAATGAGTCTAATGGATAAGTTATGTTTTTAGTTTTCATCACGATGTGTCAGGCTTAGGTGTTTTACCTCCTAAAATAAGAAGGGGGTGTGCTAAAACCAAACAACAGCTGAATTAAAGCTACATTACAATCATCTTCTGTACTTATGACATGGAAAAATATTCAGAAAGTAAAACTCTGACAAAAAAATTCACTTAACAAAGACTTTTAAGGGGATGGGGTAGGGGGAAGGAGGGGGAGGAGGAGGGAAGTGGGGGTGGTGGCCATCCCCTTCCCAAGATAGAACTTGTTCCCTACAATACTACAGGTTATATACATGTATACTATGGTTGTAAATCCAGTGAATCACTATCGTGTGGGGCTCTCTGGTTCGTCTCACAGTAAAGAGAAGATAAAGCACTCAATGGTTACAAATCAAAGATGGCAGAATTTGATATCTAATTCAGGAAGCAGTGTTTGGAGTTGTGCAGTCCTGAGCTAATGGCTGCTAAATGATATTTAGTAATTAATCGCACACATCTCAGAACATCAGAAAGATCGGCCCCATCAAAGCCGAGATGGTAACAGTTATCATTATTTGATAGAAGCGCCTCTCTCTGAACACCACTGTCAAACTACTCTCTCCCCAGCGATGAAACAGATTCCTGTGTCGAGCCTCGGTCTTCCACAGTGACACATAAAATTTACAAATACTTTCCTCGAGTTCTTCATTGAGGCAAGTCCTAAAGCTGCCACTGTTTTACATGTGTAATATTTCTCATAAACTAATCAGCGAAATGGGTCCCTGTGATATTGTGATATTGATATACAGTGATCAGGTTTATTTGGATTTCCTTCATCCTTTAATTGGGGTCCAGTGATGGTCAGAGAAACTCATTAACCCCTGCATTCTGAGGCTTCCTTTCGTGACAACTCGCTGTGAAATCCAAGCCTTAGCCTGACCCTAGTCATCAGAATCAATACGTTTTAATAAACCTATAATATTCTTCTTTATAGCCATGGTAATGAATTCTCTCCATAGAAATGAAGGAATCCAAGATATTTTATAGATGGGCACTGCTATAGTAACGTGATCAGGGGCATTGTTTTATCTACATCCGACAAATCATTATATACTTTAAAGTTCTCTCTTCAATTTTACTCTAGTGTCTTTTTGTTATATTTAAGAAAAAATATCAAAAGCACAATAAACTGTTTTTCTTTGACAGAACATAAATTATGTTTCATGCAAATCAATACAGATTAAGAGGTTTTTTTAATAGTTTTAACAAAATTTTTACTTAAGGTGGCTCTATACACCCACAGTTTATTCCAATTTTCAATAGAAGACCACAACACATATACTTATCAAATATTAGAATGACGATAGGGATACTATAGGTATTTTTAAAGAATTTTTTAATGTTTTTTCGTGTTTTTGTAAAATATTTTTTAAAAAGACAGCTATCAACAAAATGAGAGAAATTATCTTGTCATATGATGGATGTTTCCTTCGGAGACATAAAAAAAAATATAACACTTCTTAACATTCAAAGATGTTATTATTGCAATTTTTTTTAGTATTTCCCCAAAACATATTTTTTCATATTTTCTTACTCTGTGACAAATCATCTGAAGAAGTTGCTTGATGTTATAAGAAAATGTATTTTAATAAATGTGACATAATAAAAATTGAATGAAAACCATTGCAAATCAACACAAAAAATATTTTAAATTTTATTTGGTATGAAAGTTCCTCATGTAAGGGTTATCGTTCCTAAGTCCCAAGGCCCAAACACCTTGGGGACTTTTCATTTCTGAGTTGAAGAAAATTTCCTAAATATAATGTTGGAATGATAAATACATACATATTTCATTATAGACTTTGCCTTGTATAAGTGAATATATTCGCTTTAATGCAAAACTAAGTCAAATAAACAAAGGGGAACATTGACTATGCTAATAGGATTTATCTATCCCAACCAGAGAGAAATTCAAAGCAATCCTCTCATCCCCGTTAGGTGTCGGTATTAATGCGCATTAAAGTATATTACAATTGAATTATTTTCACCTGTTTAGAATTTTCTTTCACGGTATTCAACCAAAAAATACGTTTTAGAAATTTTTGGAAAGTTCAAAAAATTTATTGTTCTCAACGGGAATCGAACTCATGATCTACTGGTTTGTAGGGAACCCACTAACCCACTGCGCTACGGTGTAATATATCGAAGATGCTAAAGAAACTCTTTAAAAATTTATACTTGATTTTATTGTTTATTTCGATAAATAATACCACACAACGTGAAGGTGTCACATACCACATTACTTGTAAGTAATGAATTTTCCAATTATCAAATTTAAAAATCTATCCATTTAACAAATTTTTCAAAATAGCGGTTCCCATACAATTCACCTCAGTTTAAATCAGCCAGTACCGGAAATGCATGTTTCCAGATTTACTTTTTTGCGTACTGCGTCATCAAAAAGTGGTGTATAGAGCCACCTTAAATCACTCTTGAACTCTTACCCAGTCCCGTCTTTGAGACTCAATGGTGTCCTTTCAATGAGTCTTTATTACACCATTTCTGAAAATATTTGGACCTTTTTTCTCCCTTGTATCTGTAGTCAAGTTTGTCTAGAAGTAGGTGACCTATAATTTGATTACTCAAGCTTCCTATCCCCTTAATTCATAGCCATATTCATGTAATTCAATTACTAACGGAACGGATTTCCAAACTGCTGCATTTATCACTACATTACATTCAGATCATAAACACACTAATCAAATTTCTTGCAATTCGATTACTGGAAATTATTTCGGTACCATGCAGACATTTCAAGAAAATTAAATGAAAACAATAGCCCAAAAAACTTCATAGGGAAACTGAGAGAAACATTGGGAACATTCACGCAAACGATGTCTTTCATACTATTGTTGATGATTTTGTCTGCATTACTCGTCTGTTCATGGAATATTGGTATGTACCCTACACATAATATGCCTCTAAAACTGGATCATAAAATGCTGCTTATCTGTACACTCTGGCATCTAAAGTACTAAATGTTTCACCAAAACACAAACCACGCGTTTTCTGCAACAAAGCAGAGACACGCTTTAACATGGCAGGTTACACGGAAAAGCCATCAAACGGCATTTATAGATCATAAAAAACAATGCCACTTATTAATCTAACTTGAACATTGCCGCTTATCCACCATATCAATATTTTTATGAAATAAAAATGTCTCAGGAACTCAGAAAGGAGGCAGGAGACCAACAATGCCCATCAATTACTCATAAAACAGCTTCCTGTGAAGTTAAAAACATGTTACAATTAAACAACACCATTTTTTCCTGCTCCCCAACTCCCCTATGGTTCAGAGACGACAGGCCACAGCATCAGAGTGTGAATTTGTCACTGTTTCTGTGTAGGTCTGGATGCCTCGACTTCATCCATCATCATTCTTCTTCTGCAGCCAGTGCTCTAAAGATTCTGACCACCCAATGACAAATGCTTAAACCAAGTGATGAAAGCAGAACGGGAGAAACAGGCAGAAGATACAGGACAAATCAGGCTTTGATTAACAAGCAGGCAAAGACTGAATATAGTACACCTCAGACCAACACCTCAGAATATAGTAAACCTCAGACCAACACCTCAGAATATAGTACACCTCAGACCAACACCTCAGAATATAGCAAACCTCAGACAATACAGTACACCTCAGAATATAGTAAACCTCAGACAATACAGTACACCTCAGACCAACTCGCAGGTGCTTCCAAGATAAATGAGTCCTTTTACTGACAGCCTGTATCTTATTACAAATAATGAATTGTCCTTATTTTGTAACAGTTAGTTTATACGTTGATTTTTCCTGTGTGAAAAGAATTCAGAGACTTCAGCATTATATGAAGATAAATGATAGTTTCCAGGAAATTAAACAGAGGCTGGTAAACTGTGTGTAGTTAATTCGACCACGTTTCTATGGCGTTTGTCATGGGAGATGTCCTTGACCTTTGACCTATTTTCCCTTAATGTGTCACACATCCCACCCAGGCTGCGAGAATGGTGACAGAATGAGACCATGATCCTGGCCAACTGTCACAGCGATTACAACACCTGCTAACACGTTGAAATGTTTCCTTTTTCATCGTGGCTATTATGCAAGCCAACTAAAACAAATTCAGAGGTTTTATTTAAAAAAAAAAAAAAACAAAGATAATTAAATATTCACCTGAATTACAAATTCAGAACATTTGCAAAAGTTTATTTTAATTACTGTAAGATTAATCATCTTAAATGTATTCTCACATTACATATCCATATACTGTACATACAGAGCTATCAATTTCCATGAAAATGAAATTTTTCGTTATATGTGACTCAAAATCTAGAAACATTTTGTGACTTAATTTCCTGCATATCCTGAAAGTTATCATTATCTTTGACAAATGGTGATTGCATTTCATAATTAATCTCTCCTAATTAATATATGTTGTTCATTCTTGCTCTTAAATAAAAATTTCTATGAAAATATTATATTAGTACGAGAGCACATTACGGTTGAAATTTTATTCTTTTATTTTATCATATTTTTTTGGCTTTTTGAATGTGAAGTGGTCAAAGAAGCTGGCCTAGGAGGGGAATCAAGGTAAAACTTGTCCCCAGCCACGAGTAGATATACAGGTGTTGTTGCCCAGTAAATCAGACTCAATGGGTGTTGGCCCCTAGCTCGCCTTCACAAACAACCGAACGCTTCCCTCAAGCTACGACAACATTCCTTCTCTCTTGTCATCTATAATTGTTATGTGTTTTTAATTGAATCAGACATTATCATAAATCCCCCTGCCATATCTGCAATCTATTGCTGCTTCGTGTAAAAGTATGCACAGTTTTTATTTATCTAACTTAACCAACTTTTCTTGTAACAATCTTTTTTTCATCCTTCAAATTTATGGCATGCACATGCATATTTTTAGAATATTCAAGCCAATTGTTATATCAATATTTTTTTCTCGGCGATATTGAAAGATTCTGCGGAGATTCCCGACACAAAACCGGTCTAGGTTCTAAGCCTTCCCGACTAGTTACAACCAAACATCTGCTGTGTTACACAGAAGAAGACCATCTGTCCCGAGCTAAGAATGTTTACATTTATTTCTATATTGATTCCATTTATTTCAATCTGACATACCCCCTGTATACATACTTTTTATCTACGCTAACCTTACTCTGAATTTCTGAGGATCCAGGCATTTAGCACCACCCTTCTTTTATTTGGGCATTCAATGGTACGTTATTGCGTATTCCAGCCCTGATAAAGCAGCCCAATAACTTGAAATTATTAATATTTTTTTTATAATAAAAGAAAAGACTTAATTTATGAATTGTTCCAACTGAGTGTATCTTTATATAAATGTCATGCCAGCAAGATTACTTTGCTCAATATTGTACCCTATGTAATGTTCCCGGTTCCTTAAATAGAAGAAATATTTGCCGGGCTCTATGGAAACTTTCATTGCATGCCTGCATTCAACAATAACTAGGATCTAAGTCTGTTAATTAAATTTGCAATAAATTCCATTTTCCACACCCTAATATGACTAGAAAAGCCTTCCATTTCTCCAAGACACATATGAAATGTCACAAATAATGATTGCTAAAACACTCTCAACCTCTCTAAGTCATTACAAATTCCAGAAACTTATGGTAATTAATAAAAAAGTGTGATTCAAAGAATAAATTCAGATTTATGCATGTTTTTTCAGAAGACATCAAAGAAATATATTAACCACAAATGCAAATGTTGAAGACAAACATGATTCATATTGCTACATGTCGTAGAACAATGGCTTTAATTCTCTACCAACTTAAACTCCCACCTAAATTAGAATTTTTCTTCTGACAAATCAAAAGAAGATTTTGACAACTTCTTAAATTTGGGTCTAAAATTAAGACAAATCTGCATTACAAAAATGACAGCCAGACAACCTTTAAGATACAAGAGGAGATAAATGAATGCCCAACTCGTTAGTCGCCGTGGCAACTGATGAGTCAGGTCATTACTTGACCACTGGTCATTAAGCAGTTAAATCTGAGGTGACAATTATCATTTGTAGTCTTCATCCCCTCCGTAAACTTAGAGATAGATAACAAGAAAGGACCAGTGAAAAATGACCCCGCTATGGGGCCGCTGCCCTAAGATGCGTGGTTCTTGTCCTGGTTTAGTGTGGGTCCGTTGTATATCCAGGGGTATAAACTAAAGTGATTAATCAAATACGATAAAACAAAACCCTCCTAAAACCTCCCTCTCACATTAAAATAGACAGTTTAATGGAGCAGATACAAAAATGAAATTGCAAATTTTGTTTTTTCTTTTTTTGCTTTCATAATTTTTTTGTTGCCTCGGAACATATCTGTATGCAGTCTGACATATTAGTTATCAAAATTTTTATTACGAACTCCGTTTCATCTCAACGAAATAGAGGTAACCCTATGACCAGACAGTTATTATAAATGACTTATTTTTATACAAAATATTACCTAAAAAAAAAAATAAACGCCCATAACTTTGAACTTTTGTGGCAGCAGTGATTTCAATGTACCGAACAAACCAGAAAAAAAAGACGGGGAAAAATTGTTGTATATCTATGTGTAGCCTATAGGCTACAAAAGGTGCTCAAATGAAGGATCGCTAGATCTTAACAAGTAGCCACACCAACAATATTTTTTACTGTTTGACATATCTTACATCAACAACTTAATGTACTCCATTTTACACACCAAAAAAAAAAAATGAAGCAAATCAAACAAGTGGGTATATATGCCATAATATTTTGCAAGATATTTAAAACTGAGAAATAAAATTGAATTTTTGCTGCCTATAAAACCACTGGCTCTGTTATAAGCCGCTAGGTATCATTAAACCAGGGTTTATGTTGCGAGAGGCAGCTACAAGATCTTGATTTATCTGCTTCATATGCTGCTGTAATCTTCTGTGTTGAAAAAATATTTGATTACGATGACTTGTCTGACCAATCGTACAAAAAACCCGAAGAGATGGAGAAGATAGTCGGAGATAAACAACTTAAACGTGGAAAATCTGTTCCCTTTTCACTCTCACTGTAAGAGGGAGAGAAAGTGTGCTAATGTATAGACATCTACAATCTTAAGTATATACCCTACTATGTGGAGAGCAACTGTCATTATAGTCTTAAGCGTGCAATGTACTTCTCTTAAATTTCTACTAAGTACCTCTTACAAAAAAAAAATCCCATAAAAAAGTGTTTTTTCTTAATGGTGGTAGAAATCTATTCTTTCTTAAAAACCAGTTTTTCTTGGAGTTGTTTCCTATACAAAGATTTCTGTAAAATCCATGATACTACTGCCTGTGACAGATGCTAAGACTTCAGAAAGAACCGCAAGAGGGAATGCCATAGCGGAAAACAAAATCACAAACTGTTGACAATGAAACTAACCAGTGTCCAGGACTAGGCTCTGACAAGCTCTTTATAATATATCTACGATATTTTATCAGTAAAACACTGTATAGTTCAAGATCTGCTGTCTGTCAATGCCGATTATAACAGGCGAAATCTAAACGATAGAAAAACCATCTGGCAATTAGTGCTGACCTCCACTAAAAAAGAAAAACAAGGGTGCTAAAACGATAGGGCTAAGGAATGGCAAAAATACACCAGTTCTCTGGGGAAAATCTTCTGTCTCCTCCGACAGCAAATAAGGGGAGCCATCTAATATAAACCTCTAAAAGTGGACACATGTGCTGGGGACTTCAGTACAGCAATTAGAAAATGTATAAGATGAGGAGATTTTTAACTGTAAATTCAACAAATTAGTCATTATTTTTTTAATAAAGACAAGAAGACTTTAAGAAGTCAGGTTTTAAAAGACCATTAATATCATCAATAAACTTGGAAACATGTCTCAAAGAATTCGTTTTTCCATGTCATTTGTCAAAACTCATCGGCTTGATTCTCTTTGAGCAGGAATAAAACTGTCTTGTTATTTTTCTACTGTCTTGTTATTTTTCTACTGTCTTGTTATTTTTCTGCATAAAACAATCTACAACACATTTCACAACATTAAAAGCTCAATCCAGGTGAGAGGATGACGAAATTACTAAATAATATTGTGTTTCTGCAATCATTAATAAAACCCTGCGGCTACATTTATTATTCATGAAAAAGATTTAGATTTCCATCAATTTTCTGGGTTTTAAATATATTTCATAGAAAATATAACAGAGGTGATAAGAATCTCACAAATTTAATTGGAATTTTAAGTTAAATGACAGCTTATTCAATTAAGGTGATCTTTCAATCAATTTTCTTTCAGCTAATAGTGTTCATGTACCATCTTTAGTCAAGCTATCAAATGATTGGCATGTCACTTTATGACCCCAGGGTCACAACGAATTGATAACAATTAATGAATTTTCACAGATCCGCTGATGACTACAAGGAGAAAGCTTCCCTCTGACAATGATTGCAGTAATTAGCCACTATTTATTCACATGTCAAAAAGGAAATCACACCAAATGATCAATATCGGGACCAAAACAAAAAATACATATCGATTTACGAAACGCTGAAATAACCTTCTGGCTTTTTCTGTTCAGAAAGATTTTACACAAGTTGGTGGTAAAACCGACACTTGTAACTGAAGCATGCAGAACCTTGTATTCTTTGCGACAAGCCAAGACCTTCTTTGTCCTTATTTTTTTTTTCAATGAATAATTTTCACTAATCCTATTAAATTTTTCATTTGAAAATTCTGCATTTTTTTTCCATAGTCAGTCGGTGCGAGTTCTCACACTAAATCCTGTATCTAGTTTGCGAGAACAAAAAATCGTCTCAAACAGCCAAAATCTAGCTCTTATAAAAACATTGATTTTAGTTTAAAAAGTTAATTCAAAAACCTAATCTCATTTACAGCATTAACTTGAAGTATTCACACAAAATGCGACAGCATATGAAGTGACAAAGGCTCAGAAACTCAATCAATAGCGACTACTCGGGGAGAGGAACAACACGATTAGAACTGGTCCGCTCCAAATGCCCCGGGGTCAACCAGTGTACCCAACCTCACAGAAGTCACCATGGCAACCATGCAAACCAAAACACATCGTCGCTACTTTTGTAGCCTATCCAAAGCCAAAATTGATGATTAGGAAAAGAAAATTGAATTTATACCAAATTGGGTTTAGATAATTTCAATAATGAATATCAGATAATGTGAATATCAGAAATTCAACGAATTCAATGCAATAAATTGCTGGAATTTTTATATTCTGAAGATGAAAATCTCTGTCTTTTGAATTAAATCTCAAGTTCCAAAAATTACTAATTTTTTACATTATCGAGATTGAGGACCTTTAGGATACCCCAATCTTAGGTTCAACAACATTCCCCACTTTCAAAATATCACCCTTATGATGTTTAAGGGTTTTTGAGAGAATTTATGAGACACATTTTTCTGAGAGCAGGAAGAGAAATTCCTCCCGACTTCGCCTTTTTAAAGTCAGAATTGTAGGATGCACACTTGTTGTATTTCCGCGCGGCCTGTGAAATTGACATGGTTTAATCGTGATGAATTGTGATCCCGTGTCAACTTACTTACTGCCTATCATTCATTACCGCAATTAAAATCGTGCATTCGTGGGGGTAAAATAACACACCATCTTGAATGCCATCATTTAAAAAAATAGGCTTACTTCTATCATGATTTTCAAAAAAAATAATTTCCCCATTTCCTAGAGTACCTTATTTTCTAAGCTTACCTAGTGCTGACACAGTCACAGCAATCGTGGAAGCTAGTAAAATCCACACCACCATCTTCTCTGAACTACCTACAACAAAACAAAAGAATTTGAGACATTAGCCTAAGCACGAAATTCAGCGTCCGGAAGCCAGGTTTCCCGCCAAATTGTCACCTCATGAGATATAATGCACCGCCATACAATATTCCAACTTTTTCCAATTCAATAATTTTACGGTGATTTTTATTTTTTTTAATCCGACAATTTTACGCGGATGTTTAAACAATCACTGCCAGTGTATTAATTTAACAGCGTTAATGGATTACAGTAATATATTATGTCGGATGTAGCCGTTATCATGACGTTTAGAAATCTAGTCGCTACATTAAATGAACATTATTTCCGTTAAATCGATTTTTCCCTTCTGCAAATTAAAAATCGGCAGTTTGATTCCAGCGATCCAAATTTACATGTCAAAAATCGGCCCGAGGCAAAAAAAAATGTCGCTTTTTTTCCAGAGCTGAAGAAATCTTTGACGGATTAGGCTGAACGAGCGTACACATAGTCACTTGTTGGTGGTTTGTGACTGTCCACAGTTTAATTATTGGTAATCACGACTAACCCACGGACAATATTGTACCTGTGAGGCGGACCTGCCTCTGTGACCTCGCAAAGACTAGCGGTCCGCACCGGTGCTACACTCTCTGATCGCTCTTTTCATTATCATATAAATTAGATTTTGACCAAGAGAAAATGTGGTTTGATTAATCTTTAAACGAAATATGCGCTCAGCCTTGTATGTCTAAATAATCCAAATTGAGAGAGAGAGAGAGAGAGAGCACATATTAAACTTCTCAAGAAGTCAGCATGGAACCGTATTTTGGTTCATTTTTCGATAAAGATATTTCTGGGCGGCGAAATTCTTACCTAATTTTACACGTTTGTCGATTTCCGTGGTAAACTTGAGTATATATTACGGATCAGCTTGTTCCTGGAGCAAAGTTATCTGTATCCGAAACTCAGTCAATTTCCACATGCTCTCTCATAAACTTGATAAGACACAAATCATGTTCTAGCACCCGTTAAAATCCGACAAACGTCACCCTTAATTTCCAACAAACACCAAATTAACGGGTTGTTGATAAACAATAAATTCTCTCCTCCTCTTTCCAAAGATCAAACTTTTTAACTGCCGTAGTCGCGTGCGCTTTCGCTCGGTCTCATTCATAAGGGGGTGGCGCTTCAGTTTATGTAGAAAAAGAAAGCTCCACGAGAGAATTGGAATAACCCACAATCAACACAGCTATTTTGTCCTGTTTAACGTTTACCAATTCTAATTATTCCTTTTTTAAGCGGCCCGATCTGTCGATCTGCTGTGTTTCGCTCTCTAGCCATTTGACAAATAACACTATTGAGATCGTCTCTTCGCCGTCACTCAAAAGAGGCGCACAGAGCGAAAAGTGGGCGGGGCCTTAGCTCAGAATATACATAAGTTCCATGTGAGAATAAAACGCTCCCCCTCCCGGATAAAAATCTCTGTTGATAGTACGGATAAGTTTTATTTCAGTCCAGGGGTTATTTTTGTACCTAAACCTATCAAAAGGAAAGCTTTTATGTACATGTCGAATGCAAATATCACAAGTTAGGTTTTTTTGGTTTTGTTTAAAGAGAAGACGGCGCTCTCTGACCCAGTGTTTACGCCCCGGTTCCCTGGTCCTTTTGTCCATCAGTGTGCTATCACAGTACCCTTTGATCCCCCATCGCGTAATTCTAAACATTATTAAGATGGTCCCTGATTACTTCATTAGTTAATCTGATTAGGACCGCACTAATATACCCATGTCGAAAGATGGTTCGTGTTTACGAGTAGATTATGTTTGTGTTACAAAAGTAGGGTAGGTTTACGGGCAGTCAGTGCGTAATTTGAGAGAGAGAGAGAGAGAGAGAGAGAGAGAGAGAGAGAGAGAGAGAGAGCACAAATTATTTCATGCATAATATGAACAGCAATTAACATTTTTTTTTAGAATTTGGATGATATTGATTATGTTAAATTCAAAACAATAATTCAGATTTTACTGATTGAGTTAAAATAAAATGCATAAATGTTCACACACTAAAATGAAGTTTATGTTAATTATCATGTGAAGCTATTGAACAGAATGCTATCAAAATGATTTATTTAAAGAGGCTTTAACATTACCAAATTATTATTCAATCGCTGAAAATGGCATTTCCTCTCGTGGATTAGAGAAAGGCGTTTCGTCAACACTTCAAATGATTTCTAAGGTAAATATTGTCCCTTCCCCAAAGACCGGAGTGTTAGCCAGGTGAAAGCTATTACGTCACCGGTCCTCGGTATTCTGGAGTTCTACCATTGTCTGAGATTATCTAAGACCGCGGCATTCTAGCGCCCGAGTCCCCTGACCAATTCCTGGCACACCTGGGGAATGCCTGCTACGTTCTACAGACCGCCAAAGTTTGCAAGTCCACAAGACGATCGATTTTTAAATAGAACTAAATTAAAAGTCGCAAAGAGGACCTTGATTTATTGACACTATTGCCAAGTGGTCAATTAACGAATGGCGCTCAACTACTGAAGACGAAAAAATACTTACCGATATAAGAAAATCCCTTATGCCAATAAAAGATCTCGACAATATTGAAAAGAAAGGGCTCCCTCCGCTTTCAGTGAGTCACAATATTCTCAACTTTTCTGAATTTAAGTAAACGGGGTTTTTTTCCTAGATAAACATGCATTTAATATTTTTCCTGTTTGACAAATTACATTACATGGTCGTTGTAAAGTTCATGCCGAAAACATGTCTAAAGCGATGTAGATATGATTTTCGAGCGCGCCTCTGGGATGTTAAAGGATTAAACAGGTAAACCTGGTAGATAGTTTTTACGACAAAGGAAACAAATCTATTATCCGAGCTGACAAATAACATCATATTTTGACAGATAAAACGTATGGTAGTCCACTGGGTATTTTGCTACACAAGCGAGAGCTGGCTCGGCCTGATTGGGCTGTCATATCGGCCCACCCCCGGGGGCATGATGGGATAGATGCCAGGAGGGGAAACGGAAATACAGGTTTTATGTAACTTGAAGGAATACTTGTATTGTATTGTAATGATTTACACGAATCGGTCAAAGGCAAGAAATGTTTCTATTTATTTATTGATAGGGGAGATAACGCCGACCGATTAAGAGATTATCTACCCTGAATATCTATATGTACAATAACTGTTTTGTTGTCATAATAAATCCAAACTCTACTCGACGGACAAAGCGATACTGTTTCACAAAGTCTTTTTAAGGAGTATTTTTCAATAAAATCGAAGCGAAGGTTCTTTGCACCTGTTAAAACTTCATATACAGGAGTAGGGATTTGTGTGTGTGTATTACAGTGTATTTTTTTTTTTGTTTGACCAGGAAACGTTTTTGCTAGCTGTTCGTTGGCCCCTGGTTGACACTATAGAACAGTTACGTTGAATTACGGTAACATGAAATAAATGTGATTTTCTTGTTCACTGTTCATCAACAAGCTGAAATTGACATTAAACAAGTCTGCTGGTAAGAGTCAAGGAGAGACAGAAGCGCCAGCTCTGTTTACGACGAAACACGCAAAATAAAAACCGACACAAAATTATAAAAAATTTCTATATCGAAATATTAAAAATAAACGCGCAGTCATCGTAGATTCTTAATGATAAACACGCGTCATGTCAACTTCTACAAAGTATATCTAAATTAGCAGGGGTTTTTTTTTTAGCTTGCAGGATATTTCTGTCAAAATAAAATTTTGAAAGTTCGTAATTTGCATTTATATAAAACTTTACAATACAAATCAATTGACTTCAGTTCCACGAATTTGAAAACGACCTTTTCCTTAGCCTTGAGGTTTTAATTTTTTATCAGTGACATATCTACAATCGGTGTCAGTTATAAATTAATCGTGAAATTATCATTGAATTTGTTCTATACATTTAAATGAAATATAGAGAAAGCATTACTCACGGGGATACCTGGGTATGGAGGGTATAGAAAATATGTACGAATTTCAACGGTGGGGCCTTGGGTTGGTAATAAGCAAGAACCGGGTACAGGACGAATTTATGTATCTATCCCTGACCCCGAATCAAAGTGACAGTTAGTCAATGCTGCCCTGTCAACTTGTTACAAACAGAAAATTCTGTGAATTCTTGTGATCGACTGAATCACAGTTCACGTGTCATCGTTATTTCTCAGCGGTAGTCCGATAATTACCGCGCGCTCATCAACACCCGGCGACTAAATTACTACTAATTATTACAGTTCATCAGTGGACTCATTGTCCAGTTTCCGTTAATCCAGCTACCTGACGATTTATGAGTTAACGGTAAATTCACAGGTGTTAAAGAACATAGAAGTTTAATATACTCTTTTTTTCTATATGCACATGAAACAATGCAGTGTTCGTGATCAACTACAGGTAAATCAAACGGAATGCACTATTTTAACATTAAAAAATTCCCTTGCAAGATTGAATGATAATTAATGCCAGCTCATATAAAAAAGAAATAATAAAAGATTTACAGACGGGGAAACGTCGCTATATCTGGCCCCTGTCATATATCAAAGATATGAGATTCAATTAAGGCAGGACAGGGTTTAATTTTTACCTAATAAATCAAAAAGCACAGAAACCCTGCCTTATTCGGAATTACGGTGAACAATTTCCGCGTATCAACGGATGCACAGTGCACTTATAAATCTCCCCCCGCCATAACTCACGCTTGCCCCCGCCTATCAGGTCCCTGTTTATTTAGCTTTTAAGTTCGCAGACTTTTTACAAAGCTATACAAACTGTAATAGCTCCATTAAGATAGCACCAAAGAATCGTGTTTACCTTGCAGTCAGACGTCCAATATAGCCAGAATTTACTCCGATACAATGTGTAGAGAACTCCTGAATAACGGGGCTCTATCTCCAATACCCTGACACCCTATAAGTCAAATTTCCCGACTTTTATTTTCTTTCCACACACACCAAAGTGCCGTCAGTTTTCAGGGTTACATTGATTACAGGTAAAATTCTTGAACAGGCAAGGCGAGAAGGTTTCCCGGTGTATGTCTTCCGCAGGATTCCGCAGGCCAAAATCCATGCGTTCGAAGGAAACACTCCAACAACGAAAGAAAACTAATTACACCACTCGCGTGTTTTCCATGAAGTATCCGGTCCCTGGGAGGCTCTTGGTCTGTTATATCCAGACACAGAAAACTGACTCTGAGTGTGCAGATCTCAGTTGTCCGTTCCCTTGGTCAGAAAAAGCACCGAGTTCTGGGGGAGCTTCCAAACAAAGGTTCGTGGCCGTTAGAAGTCTTCACGTGATCTCTGAATACCAAGTTAGTTTAGATGTGACCAGGGCTTAGAGGCTTAGCCAGAGAGGAAAATTATCAACAGTCGGTCTAGATAAGCTATCGGGACCATATCTACCCCTGCATGCCGAATTATGTCGAGGACCGCCAATACAGGCACGTCATTTTGAGGCGCAATATTTTTTTTTCGACGGGTGATAAATTAATTTTAGAGATAAAGTTTTGAGGTTTAAATTTATAGTAAGGCTAAGGTGTTTTGGGACCTCTTTACAGGTTCGTTTTTTTATTGGAAGGTGTGTGTGTGAGGTTGGGGGGGGGGGGGGGGGTAATCGAATCAAGTTGATGGACCATTTACTCTCATATGCATCCTACATGTATAATCGCTAAAGAAGCAATTATTATTCATTGAAACAATGTTTTATCAGACATTGTTCGGTTGTGGCGTTATTTCATTATTATTTAAGGATAAAATATTTTCAGCATCTAGTAAGGAAAGGAAGACATTGAATCTTTTAATCCTTACAATCATTAATGCATTGCACGCACGACCTTGACCTTTTCTTTCACCTTGGTATGTACCAATCCATTAACTTAAAATTATAGAGGTATTTAGAACCACTATAAAATAATTTAAAAAATTCAATAAACGTTGGTAAAAAAGTAAAATAACATCAATTATATATTCGTTACGTTTATTAGGTCATTTAATTTACACAACTCCTTGACCAAATTATTTATTCTTGAATAAAGCCATCTTGTGCACGTTAAAATGATTATGATTTTCATTGAGTCGTACACTCAGTAGGCCTCTCGTGTTTATGTGTAACATTCATTGTTTAATAATTTTTCGTTTACCGTAATTCTTTCCTTTCTAGATTGAGTCTTTCATTATTAAAATTGTTATATATAGTGTTAAATTCTCCGAATTTTAAAACTTTAATGTAACATATGTATAATCACACACAAATATGTTTTTAAGGCGAAGTGCCAATGGCTTGTCGTCAGAAAAAGGGAAGAATCATCATCGTGCCAGGCTCGACTGTGACAAGGGAACCTGGTTCTAAATTTACATTGGAGAAACCCGTATTTTGGACTTCCTTTGCCAAGCGTTTGGCGAAGAAACAGTTAAAGAATTTAATGGCGTCTGTTACTGAGGTATGCAAACCTATGGTGGGTAATATAACTCTTCTCTCTCAACAGCTCAAAGACTGTACTAAGCACTGGAACTACACACTGAAGTGAGCCTTCAAATTACGTCAAGTCAAACACCAATGTATACGTCGATTGTTGGCGACTATTGGTGATTAGAAAATCATACACCACTTGTTCCGCGCGATTATGGTTGAGAGTTCAAATAAACAGCAGCATTTCCCCCATACATATTATAGAATAAAGGTGTAAAGTGGGTGGTGCGCTAGATATGATCGTGTTTATAATTATATCAATTTAAGAAATATTCTGAAACGAAGTCATGTCGGCCTGTCTCTGTGACAAGACCCGGATGTTGTAGGTATTCACACTGACCCTAGTACTCACACCTGTGGTTTCATTAATTCATCTTTCACGCGGGGCCACCACGGCTGTGAACCTATTACGTAAGTTTATATCAACGCTGGATTTCCACACCGTTGTGGGTGAAAGATAAACAATAGCTAGGGTAAGGCCGAGCAGGGTTACAAATATTTAGTGGGCTGCTGGAGAGCTGCTCTGCTTCTTTCGTCGCCGCGGCTGCGCACTTACTTGTGTCACTTCCTGTTAGTTACGTAAACAGCAAACTAATTCCGGCTTCTTTGTCCGAGAAACAATTATATTTGAATGATGAAAAAATCGTACATTTTTAGTTTGTTGAATTTACGATGCCAAATGAATGTTAAAAATCTCCCCACCCCATAAGTAATATCTTACCGAAATCAAAGATCAAAGCTTTATATTTACAAACTTATCATTAAAAATACTCTCAGCAAGGCAAGTTAGTGGGTGCATCACGACCCATCATTAAACGCATGATCTTTCTTAAAGGGCTTGATTGTAAAATTCTTTATAATGGACATAAACCCTTGTAACAATTAAAATCTGAGTGTCTTCAAGTAGAAGTTATTCTTAAAAAATGAAATTTGATTTTCATAATCAGATGATGGCGCGAACAGATTCGACAACCCTTTCTTTCAAAACAATAACTGTTTGTCAGGGGTATTAGGGATTCCTCTTTGAGATCCCAAACACCATCATATTCATAGTGAACTGTTCTAGAGCCAACACGCACCCAATTCTGATGCGACGCAACGGAAGAATGGAAAGAGACGACATTTTGTCCAGCGGTAGACGCATCGTGGCTAATAAGTAACCATAGCAACACCACTGTCGCCAAGGTTACAATACATTGATTGTCACGAAACACCTTTCAAACTTCTTACTCTTTGCTATTTTTTGCGTTAATATTCAAAGAATAGAAATGGACGAGATATTGAAATTTTTGATACGATCAGTGCTGAAAGCAAATAGAAGATTTTATGTAAACAATAACGTAATATATATCGACTGTTTATATTGACCGTTAATCCCCCTGTATGGAAATGCATGGAATGCAAATCTTCAACACGAACGCGCCGCTTTGTTTCCATTGCAGGGCGTGGATTTTGTTTCCATGCCAGGACGTGCGGACGTGCGGGATGATTGCTCGGCGCATTTGTTTGGCCTCCAATCAAGCTGTCATATTTATTGATAATGACTGAGATTAGAACCCGTCCGCTGACCACTTATGGTAACACCAGAACAAACGTTCGTGGGACTTGGAGCTCCCTTACGGATTACGTACCTTGCACCCCGGCGTCTAATCTCGTGTTGTCTCACGTTATCTCATTTCAAATTTCGTTATCTCGGAATTTTGAAGCGCAATACAGAAGTGTCAACCAATTTTCACTTAAATTTATTTATTTTTTATTTGCTGATTAAACATGTCACTGTTGTTCATACTTGTCACTCATAATGACGTCATATCAGCCGGCATGTCGTCTGCTCACCTGGGCCAAGTGTTCCAAGGTTATGGGACTCAACAATAAGTAAACAAGCTTTGCGGAGGCCGTGGTACTTTAAATGATAAATATATTAACAAATGTATTGTACAAGAAAATTCAACCGAGTACATGATTCTCTCCATCAATATAAATAAACAATTTATCTTTATTCTATTTATCTACACATGTCACAATTGGTTTCTCCAGAGCCAACTGCGACATGTTATACACGAACTCTACAAAACAATAGTGAATGAACGCCTATTAAACGTTTCCTCCGCCCCTCTAATGATTCCCTGCGTCTGTAGCCAAAAATTAATTAACCGAAATGGAGGCTTGTTCTGTTTACCTGGCCAAATCATGTCTTTTCCATTCAGATTAATTTGGGTGTAGAGGGTTACAGGCCGTGATGAATTTATTTTACATAGCATAAAGGCTACAGCGCGCACCTGTTGCCAAGAGGCCGGAATTTTTAATATGTAGTAGGAATGTGGTCAACGGAAGGAGAAAACACCGTGCGCTGCAACATTAGCCAGGGTCATATCTGAATCGTTCCACAATTAATGCTTAAATTAACATATATCGGGAAAATATTTACATGTGGTATCGTCAATAAACTATTGAATCTTATCTCATTTGAAGTTGAAATTTTGAAGAAGACAACTTTTTGACAACTTTGAGTGGTGTATTACTCGGGGGTTAATGAAGAGCGGAACCAGCAGCGAGAACTTTATAAAACAATTTGCATGCGATCTTTTAAGCATCCATGTATATGTAGATGCATTTCACATAAATGTTTTTGTCTTGCTCAAGTTACTTTTCAAATTTCAAGGACAAAAGTTGTATTTAGCTCGTTTGTGTCGTGACATATTTTATTTTTTTCAATAAAAATGGAATTTGACTAGAAGTCATGTTTTATGCTAAAATAAAATCTGCAATATGATTGTGAGTCATATTGCAAGTTATTTAAGACATAAAATATTCTAGAAAGAACATTAAGCTATCCAGCCATCCGTGTTCCCCAAAGTAAATGTAGATTATTTTGCGAAACACAACAAATTATATATACTGAAGCAATCACCCCCCCCCCCCTTAAAAAAGAAAGAAAAAAGAAAAGAAAAAAAACCCAACAAAATAATAAAAAACACACAAAAACACAAAACAACAACAACAACAACAATAACAACAACAAACCATAAACAAAAATAAAACAAAACCCAACAACTACTGTTTGTAACACAGAATTGAATTTCTTGATATAGTTCTTGATGTCTTGATGAATTGATATTCTTTACGTTCACGTTGACCAATGACCAACTTCTGTCTGTCTATTCTTATGTTCACATCTATCTATGACCTGTAGGATTGATATATAATATTATTATGATATTTTATCTGATTCTGGAGAAAATAAAAACAGTATTCATACGTAAAAAGCCAGATAGACTTTAGTGGATTTCAGTACATAATATCAGCACATCTCACCCGCTTATGGTAAATAACAATATATGTAATCAAATTTACATTTTGTCAGATCTTCTCCCATTCAGCGTCCAGTCAGCGTCAGAACTCGGGTGATTCTGGGGTTACAAGTTCTCTTTGATGGCCGCAGATGGAATTATACCGGTCCAATCTTCCAGGGTTGTGAAAACACTATTAGATTTATTACTTATCTTTCGGACGGCAAGTAAATTAAACTGCCCGTTAGTACGCTTCACCCGATTAGAAAAGTTTCCACAATTTAATAAGGACTACAGATATTGATCGGTCCGGAGATTTCCGGAAGGCAATGGGGGATTCGTTTGTTTTAACTCTCTGCCAGTCGGATTAGCGTCCGCGGTAATTGAATAAAATGAAATTAAACATCTTAGGTTTGAAAGGTACGGTCGGACGGAATCACGCGAGGCTTACATTAGCAATGATTCTGTCTCTGATAAATTTTTGTTGTACAAAATAGACTCTATTGTTAATACATCCAATATACTTCGATTTTTTTCTTTCTCATATCTACTTATGGGTAATTCGGCGCCTTAGAGTCTAATATAAAACTGATCCCATGCAAGTCCTTCCTTAGGGTTATGGGTACAGAATATAATATAGAAAAAATCTCTCTCTTCCTTCTCTCCACGCGTTATTTTGAGTTTTAGATTTAGTTGTAATAAATTCAATGAAACATAATTATATTTACATTCTTAGAATAAATTTAATACTATAGAATACATTATATAAAAATTTATAATATTTCGATCAAATTGATAGACAATGAACGTTCTTGGGTGTCCGACAAGGTATGGATAAAGTTATACACATGTACGTGTAGTGTTCCAGTTCTCTAAATAAAAAAAAAAATAATCCAAGACTTCTGTAATTTTCAATACAATCCTCAGAAATATATTTGATTGTTTTAATTTCAAAATTATAGGAGGATCAACTTTGGTTAGATATACATGTATTTGGTATTTATAGGGTTACGAACCGGATACAAAGTATTACGAACCATTCCTAACAAAACCATCTACACATTACATATTACATATTACTGCGCTATGGCTGACTTCTGATAATTCGAGATTAACATTTTTTAATTTTCAATTATTTTTGACAGATGATCTCATTAAACATCTAAAGAGACAGCCACTTTCACTTCGTATATGACCAAACCATAAATAATCTTTTAATTTGCATTCTCAATCGTTTTTCAAAATGGCTGTACCAGAGTGCAAAGAGGTCATGTTTACATTAGACGTGACAAAACCAAGTCTGGTAGACCTCTAGTTTTCTCATTTAATGAGCGTCATCTCCACAGTGCCGTTTTAACGCTATCTGGGAAACAAATATTCCAATATCAGCGTAATTTTCTTCTCCATTAGTAATGGTATGCATCACGTGGTATGTTCCTCGCGCTCTCCATGACAACATTAACAGGCGCGCGCAGCAGGAACAGTTCAACATGGCGTCCGTTTCAATCCCACCAACCGCTTGCTAATGGAGACTGCAGTTTTTGCACTTTTTGATATGTTAAGCTAAACACAAGAAGGAATAAATAGTTAAAACATTTATACTTCTTACCAAGTTACCTGTTCCAAATTCGATATTTTCAAAAAATTATCTATCGAAGTTCCTTCTGAAACTATCTAGCAAGAAGAAAAAAAACCTCTTCAACATTTAGATTTATGATATCGCATTTGTGTCTGAAAATTACATATAAAAGTTTTGAACTATTTAGTAAGTAATCGTGAACATTTAATGCTATTTGACATCATTGGGATAGTATATTTAAGTTAAGTGAATTTTATTCAGAGATTTATTCAATTGTACTCTGTTATCTATTTGAACAAAAGATATAAGCTAAAAATACCTATTGTTTAATTCTTCTGAAATTGTGATATTTCGCTATTTGAAATTAAATCTATAAATGTATGTAAAATTAAAAAAAGTCCGATCTGACAATTTTCACACACATCGCCTCAAACCTACCATTTGAATCTCCTTTCATGCCTTGGAATGTTAAAAGAAAAAGTCATTGTTTGAATTTGCTATGCGAATAAGTTACTTTTTGAGATATTACGTAATATCATGTGAAAATAGCACACGTAATCATCTTTTAAAAAGAAAAATTTCAATTTTGCAATACTTAACGTTCTTTAAAAAATAATTTTTATGAGTCAAATTTGAATAAAATTTAGCAGTGCAATTATCATGTCCCCGTAATTAAAATCTACCAAAATAATGAAAATTTGACTGTAGGTTTTATATAAATTGAATATTTAAGTATATTTGTATATTTATATATTGTAAATAGTAGACATGTTTTAAGTTTTATTGTTATACTTTCATGTTAAATACTGAAATCTGATTGGTTAAGACGCAGTTAATAATATTTACTATTACCTTCAGCGTTAGCAACGCACTTGGCAACGGGTAACATTAAAAAATGTTACATGCGCGAAAATTATGCGCGTACGGTTCGCTGTAGAATTCACGTTATTCCTATATAAAAGCAGTAAAATTTTCTTAAAATTTTTAAAAAAGACATTCAGTATAACAAAATAAATAGTGCCTGTTTGGGAGGATAACAGTTGAAATTGACACCCCTCGAAAACCATTGTCAACCTCCGCTTCGCGTCGGTTGACAATGGTTTTCTCGGGGTGTCAATTTCAACTGTTACCCTCCCAAACAGGCACTATTTATATAATGTCATCATATATTGAGCTTCAGAAAATGAAACATTAATGTTTATTTGATGAATCAAAATATTTAAACCAAAGTTGCTATAACTATTTAAGGAATGAATTCAATATTTATTTGTTTTATACGATATAAAATGGTTTGGGGCAGTTTACGCTTTATAAACCGCGAAGCGGTTTATAAAAAAGCGTAAACTGTTCCAAACCATTTTATATCGTATAAAATTAATAAATATTGAATTCATTGCTTATAATTTAATTTTTTTACTCTTCATTGTAGATAAAAACGGTCATTTGATCTTTAAAATGACGTAAAATTGTACAAAATTCAAACGTAACGTCAGGCGTATTGATACATTTTTGACGTTAGTCTTACTATGACGTAGGCAACATTCTTTATACGATATAAAATAATTTTTTAACCAATCAGAAAGCGCGTTACAACCAGAATTAAATTATTCAGAAATCAAACTAATATCAAATGTCAAGAAACTGTGATAAGTATGTAATGAAAATGTTAATAAAGTGTGATACGTATGTAATGTAAATGTTAATAAAGTGTAATACGTATGTAATGTGAATGTTGATAAAGTGTAATACGTATGTAATATGAATGTTAATAAAGTGTAATACGTATGTTATGTAAATGTTATAAAAGTGTTATATGTATGTTATGTTAATGTTGATTAAGCATGATAAGTATGCTATGTAAATGTTGGTAGATGTGATACGTATGTTATGTAAATGTTGATAAAGTTTGATACGTTTAAGTAAATGTTAATAAAATGTCATACGTATGTTATCTTAATAAAGTGTAATACGTATGTTGTGTGAATGTTAATAAAGTGTGATACATGTGTGATGTAAATGTTGATAAAGTGTGAAACGTATGTTATGTTAATTTTAATAAAGTATAATACGTATTTAATGTAAAGGTTAATAAAGTGTGATATGTATGTAATGTAAATAAAGTATGATATGTATGTTATGTTAATGTTAATAAGGTGTGATACGAATGTAATTTAAATGTTAATAAAGTATGATATGTATGTTATGTTAATGTTAATAAAGTGTGGTACATATGTTATGTAACTGTCAATAAAGTGTGATGCGCATGTTATATTAATGTAAATAAAGTGTGATACGTATGTTATGTAAATATTAATAAAGTGTGATTTTGTTCCATTAGTGTTAATAAAGTGTGATTTTGTTCCGCTAATGTCAATAAAGTGTGATTGTGTTATGTTAATAAAGTGTGATTTTGTTCCGTTAATGTCAATAAAGTGTGATTTTGTTATGTTAATGTTAATGAAGTGTGATTGTGTTATGTTAATGTCAATAAAGTGTGATTTTGTTATGTTAATGTTAATAAAGTGTGATTTTGTTATGTAAATGTTAATAAAGGGTGATACTTACATTATATACGCTGGTTGAATTTTTGATAGATACTAGTATGTAAGTGTTGTATAAGTGTGATATTCTTATTACTGTATGTGTTAGGGAGCTGTGATATAAAATATATGTTAGTTTTATTTAGATTTTGAATAGTACCTTTAGCTAGTGTTACACATATGTGTTTTACGTGTAAATAATGTGAGTGAACGGAAGGTAAGATACGTGTTTATCACAAAAGTAGTAGTGCATCAGACCTGATTCACGTGTTCTGGATAGGTGAGACAGCAACTGAAAGCTAAGACTGTATCGCCCTCAGTGTTTGGGATGACACCCACTGCTCGGGCTGATACCAGGGCCGGAATCAAAACAATAGTGTGACATTCTATATATCATGGTTATATAAGTTGTGGGTGTAGGAGTGATGCGTCTGTATCAACAGATATATCAACCGTTTCACGTTATCTGGGGAGCCTGACCCCGCGTGGCTTACGATTGCTGTCAATATTGACATCAGTGGATGGAATGTGACGTCTTGTCAGCAGCAGGTAAAAGTGAGCGCGCGGATCTCCAAATATTTCAAACATCTCCCTGTTCATTGTGAAATCGTTTTTGTTCGAAGTGGGTCAGTGTTCGTGGGAAGCACCATTTTTCCTGGTTCATGAGGACGTTGTTTCGTTCGTAGCCAAAATTCGAGATAATTCTAATGGATATTTAAGAAAATTTATGCTTGTTCATATATGTTCGTGTGCAAGGGTTACCCACGAAAACCATGAACATTGGTTTAATACTGTAGATTCCTTATTTTACGCGAGTACTTAATTCCGCGATTCAACAGTTTTCAACAGATTCAACAGTTTTCCTTCAAATCGTGAGAACATAAAATAGTGAATGTCGAAATTTTATCATAGTTTCATGTAGTTTACATATGTTTGAAAGTTAATAGCGAGATTTTAATATTCGCGAGACGGGCTATTCGCGATTTTACGCGGATATTAATTCCTCGCGTTTAATTAGGAATTTACAGAAACAGCAAATTATGACATGCAGAACGACTTGATTCCTGACTGATGCATTTCTTTATTAGTTTTGTTCGTCCCTCCAAGAGGTTTCATCGATGTTTTATATTTTGTTCTATTTGGTAATGAGAACAAAAATTGGCGTTTTTAGTAGATGAAAAACAAGTAAAATTTTTATTTCAACAAGGAAATCAACAACAACTTTGGTTCTGTGTTAAAACAGGGATTATCCTACATCTTATAAAGTAGGTAGAAATTCCAGGACGTTGTTCAAGCCTTAATTTTGTTTTTAATATTTCATTACAACTAAGCTGTGCTTTAATGCTAGAATTTGTAAAACACATGGACACCATAGCATGAGTTGATTTGATTTCAATTTATACATGAAATCTGGTAGGCATAAAACACAATCAGAAAAATGAAATGACTTTAGCGGGCAACCTTTAGATAACCTATTAAAGGAAGATTCTAACTAGTCGTCACAATTTAAAATCAGACGTCAATAGCAAAGGCGAGTTGCTATACCGTCCGAGTATTTACTCTTCATACTTCCATACAAAACCATTTGCACAATAAGATAAAACCATTTCAACCTTAAGATTCACTTCAGTGACGTCCTCTGCTCAAATGGTTAATTGAGGGTTTTCATCAAAAAGCCTATCTGTCGCCTATGCCAGTACATGTATTTTAACTGTCAAGGTAGATAATATATAAATGGGTGGGCATGTGGGCAGGTGGGGGGGGGGGGGGTGTCAGGACAACGGGGTTAAGATGGCGGCTTTGGGTGGACAGGAAACCAAGGGCCCCGGACACAAACGGAAACCAGACCACATTCAAGTGCACACTTACGATTGACGAAAAACAAGATCATTTCTTCAGACCAACACTCGAGGATCACTTCTTTTTTTCAGACAAATAAATGTAAACAAAGATCAAACTTCAATTTACTTCCATTAACCGGTCTACGAGACGGGGGGTACCTCTCAAGTGTAATCGAAAGACGTCGCAGACGATTGCCAGAAAGCGCGGGAACTTTGTCAAGTGTCATTGAAAGAAAAGACCCCCTTACTCACATCCAAGCTCTAACCTAAGCAGTTAGCTAATCTGTTTTCAGTTTGTGGGTGTTAATTTAAAAGATATGAGAGAGAGAGAGAGAGAGAGAGAGAGAGAGAGAGAGAGAGAGAGAGAGAGAGAATTTTCATACCCTCTCCCTTCACTTTCAACGATGTACAACCTGCCGACCCTGCGTTGTTTTTTGCTGTTTTACAGACATGTATCAGGCCGAGGATGAAACATAAGAGCCAATTACAGCAATATAACAAGTTAAAAGGAGGCTGCTAAGACGGGCCCACCTGCTTTTTGTTAAGCCGGGGTTTGTTTTAGCCGAGGTAGCCAGGTGTGGGAATCCGATAACGAGAGCCTTACAGCAGAAATCAAAATTCTCGTTTTCCTAATCAAAATGTTTTTGGAGTATCGGACTCCGCATTATTCCGGATCTAGTTATTCCGGAGTGACAGCTCCTCTTCTTGCCTTCATGACTGTTTCATGTAGGCTATATTCATTGGTTAAATAAAGGCTATTTTCTAACACTGGCGTTACTCAGCATTGATAAGTTGGGAATCTTATATGTAAAGCCTGTCATAGTCAAGATGATGCGGATAAATCAACTTGTAAAACCCTGTAAAATCAACCCCCCCCCCCAAAAAAAAAAAACCCACCAAAAAACACAACAAAAAAATAAATGTACGGAAATTAAAAAACTTTAAAAAGTGGAAATGAGTTATATAAGTCCTGAATTATAAATGATTTTCTTTTAGGCATTCACAAAAACCGGAGTAAATCAGTTATATTTATTCAAAGGCTCAATGTATTTACAATTTCGACATATACATGTATTTATTTTTGGTTTAAGGTCTTGAAGCAGGAATGATAGTTGTAAAAGTGACGAAACGAAATTATTGTGAACAAAAATAAAATAAAAATGAAAAAAAAATTTAACAACAAAAATTTACAAGCATGATATCGAACATGGTAAAAGTATATGAAATATTTGGTGAGAAAACCCAGGAAGCCACGCGTCGCAGAAAAAAAAGTTTGATGCAACCTTCCTGTCACGAATTGATATGAACAAGCAGTACATGTATTGGAATTTGACGAAATGAAATAATGTTTAAAATAATGTATTGCAACAAATATACATACACTGTATCTACAAACAATTACAAGAGAATGGGAGAGTGCAATGACCAAGAAATCGACGATGGCGGTTTATATCAGGACTCTGGCACTCTGAGTGGTCCCATATTGTTTGTTTTGAATAGCGTGTTCATTTCCTCGCTGGATTTCGCGGTTTTTCTGATTCTTGTCACAGATTCTGAAATTAACCAATTATGCCCGTCAAGGCATTCGAACCCCACGCTGCGCTGAAATCCAGCGAAACTCACGCGCAACAGATGTCAAGATAAGCGAGCGATAAGTAGTCTTATTATTTTACGTAACGAAGATAAGTAACGTTTGATTTCGATTGATACAACACAGAAAAAATCGGTTATGAAGTTAATTTGAAATGGGACAACTTCATAGTGCTGAAAGCGGGTAAAATAGCATTGATACATAATATGCACATACCAACAACGCGATAACTCTGACATCGTTTGATGAACAAAATTTTGGAGCCATCCTTTTCTCTGCCAAACAACTCTTTGTGAGCATTGTTATTTTTTCTTTTTGCATAGATTTAAGATTATGAAAAATTAAGAGAGAGAGAGAGAGAGAAATTGAGAGAGAGAGAGAGAGAGAGAGAGAGAGAGAGAGAGAGAGAGAGAGAGAGAGAGAGAGAGACTTTGAACGTTCACGAGGAAGACAAGGTTGATATAGACGTCTCAGAGCCAATTTTATAAACCATGCAAAATTGAGTACGTTTTTCATGTTCATAAAAATGTGAGTTTTCTTAAATGGATAAAATTGAATATATCGTAATACAACTTTATTTTCTTTTTAGAACCTACAGACGCCCTTTTCTAATCATATTTTGTTAACCGATACCCTTTTACAAAAAACGAGGAGAAAAAAAATTATCTCCCTAAATACTATCTCGCTACTATGTGTATTTATATTCAAAATAAATTTCATTAAAAAACATTTAAAAATTGAAAACATGCAACAACACATAAACAAAACAAACGCAAAATATCAAATTAACATTTATTGTTTGAAAACGAGGCCAGTTGCGGCGGAAGTCTCGTTCTCAAGAACCTCTGACATTGATACGGTCAATGAAATATAATTTTACACATCAGAATGAAGGTCATACAGCAATTCTTACTGTAATGAAACGTAATACCGCAAGGCGTGGATTTGAGATCTCAAAAATATCAAAATGACTCATGAACTACATCAGAAATACAAACTGTGTCCATGGTTTATCAATGCCGTGTACACTCATCAAAATTTTGTTGAATGATGATTATTTTCCAAGAATTTTAAGTGAAAATTTAAAAGTGCTCATAATCAGCATTCATTACTTTCAAATGTCAAAATTGAAAAATCTACACTTACAGAATTAATACAAACAACAAAATTTCCCCCTTCCTTAATTATACAATTATGTTATATATAATGTACAGTAGTTAATATGAATGAAGTGATATTCAAAGGCGTTGAGTCAGTACCCTATAACGGTCACTGGTTCAAATCCCACTGCTATATCCTTGGACATGGCCTTTTATCGCATTGTCCCAGACCATCCAACTGTGATGGACTCAGGCACGTACATGTAGTGGGGGGGGGGGGGGGTGCCCCCTCCACTTCTTTGCAGCAAACATTTTTCTTAAATGCATTTATAAAAAAAAACCGAAGCAAGATGGAGCTGCCACCCCTTTTTTTTTTTTTTTTGCTTTTCATGTTTTTTCGGATGAGTCTAGCTGCCCCCACCCCACTTTCAAAAACGAAATGCTATGTGCCTGGGACTGGTTTCCCATCCAAGTGGGTGTGTGTGTGGGGGGGGGGGGGTAAATTATTCTCATCTGCTCAGCATCATCTACAGAGACAAAATGTTCAGG
Source organism: Magallana gigas (assembly GCF_963853765.1). Classification (NCBI taxonomy): domain Eukaryota; kingdom Metazoa; phylum Mollusca; class Bivalvia; order Ostreida; family Ostreidae; genus Magallana; species Magallana gigas. Next base: position 2,576,300 of record NC_088860.1, on the reverse strand, counting down.
TCCTTTATTCATTGATGTTTCCTCAGAGAGAGAGAGAGAGAGAGAGAGAGAGAGAGAGAGAGAGAGAGAGAGAGAGAGAGAATACACGTAAGTTTCGGAAAATCCTCTCTCAGCGCGGGAGTTATCTCGCTTATTAGAGGGACGTTGACAATCATGCTAGGTGTATATGGGATTGTTTAAAGAAAGATAACTCTCATTCACATCAAGTCATGGTCATGTAACGGGCAGTTAAAAGCTTTTTTGGGTCTAAATTCCTGTAAGGTTCTCCCCACGTTAAGCAGACATAACAGGAGACCTTACAATGCAGCCACCGTAGCATAATGAAATATTGTATGCAAACGAAGTTACACATTGACAAACAATACATACTACTACAAACATTATTATAATATCAATCCTAATAATTTTATAGTTGTTAGAATGATATCCCGGTATATTGACCACTATAGAGAAATTACAAAATCATAGTATATTTAATAATAAAAAAAAGGATATTGATATATGTATATTGTACTTACATTTCGAGAGGAAAAGACTCCATATTTAATTTAAAGAGGAAAAATTGTCAAGAATAAGTTACAGAGTTACACGAGTTATATATGCAATTCAATTCATTTATTGACAATTACCATGTCAGCATACAGTCATGAATATAAGTTACATAAAACAAAACAGTAAACATAGCATGCAAAAGTTAAACATTAACTAATAAATCTACAATGGACAAAACATTGGGTGAACAAAACTAGGCTGGTATGAAGACTATTATTGGTATTCATAAAACAGTATAAGTGTTCATTGTTGACTTTCCTTTCTAGCGTTGAAACAGTTTTTTTTTTTTTTTTTTTTTTTTAAGAAAACAACATATCCTTCTAGCAGCTGTAATATTTTAAGGATTAACAAGTTCCTTAATGGTCATATTTTGAACAATACAATACAAAGTGTTTCTCATCTTCAATAAACAATTTGCAAAAATTTAGAATATCTACCAGTTTCAATGTATTTTAGAACATAGTTTACCCCATTCTGGGTATTAATTATAATGCTTTCTATTTATTTCATTTTTTTCTTTTATTATACATATCAAAGTTGCAATGAATATTCAGTTCAAGAGGCCACCAGGGAAAAATACATGTAGTTTTGACTTTTATAAAAAGTTCCTGACTCATTGTATTTTTGTTTACAACCAGAGCAAGTCTTTTTGCTTGTAAAGCCCTTCACTGTTTACTTTTCCTATAACGTTTGAAAAAAATAAATTATTACTTTACTTAACTTACTCTGCCTCAAAACTCTGGTCTAAGTTTATCATTTAAAAATGTATATTTACATTTTCCAGTGTCTTTGCCTGTGATAACTCTACGTATCGATTTTTTACTATATAACCCATAATACAAATGACGCCAAATCGAGGTGCCAGCAGAGTTTGCTTATTAATATTTAAATATATAATCGTACGATGGCTTAAAATTACATAAATATAAGTAATAAGGAATCATTCTTTGAATATTATGAGATGATATTTTCGGTCGGGGTGTGATCAAATCTATCATAAAGCCCTTCGGACTTTATTGGATTTGATCACACCCCGACCGAAATTATCACCCCATAATGCTCAAAGAATGATTCCTTATTCCTTATTTATATACAAGGACTATCTTTTAAGAAATTGCAAATATTTAACTCTTTTCCATCGATAATTTTACCGTGGCGGGGACAGGTAGATGATGAGTTTACCGTGATGGGAACGCGGTATACCTGTCTCACCTGGCCGATCACCTCGATGTGTTTATACCGTGACGGGGCGCGGGAAACACGGGATCCGCGTTGCCTGTATACTGTAAATACAGCCTACTCCGGATATATTGAAATTCAGGGGACCATGCAAATTATTTCAATATATCCGAATTTCAATATAAGAGAAATTGACTGACGTGAAGCCGCCATTTTTGAAAGTTCAATCCCGATGTAAGCATAGAAAACCAAACTCGAACAAATTATTTGGTCATCATTTATCCTATACAATGAACAGATTACATGGAACAATAGTCCTTGAAAGTTTGATTAAAAATTATATCCGAAAGTTTTGTAAGTTTCATTTTGTTACTTTCTTAAACCTCATCATAATCTCCGATCGCATTCTTTTACGTTTTAGAGAAAAATCACCAGACTCAAACGCTTCAAATATTGCTGAACGCTTCTTGTATACCATAGTAAGTGTACACGCGATTGCTTTTAAACATTTTCTAAGAAAAAAACTTCATGCGAAAGAAAATTATCTCTGTTCGAAGAATCAAATGCTCATTTTTTATGAATTATGGCAGCCAATATTAGTTAACTTATAAACTGTAGTCTTTCAGTATTATATGGATTGTCTTGATTGTTTGAAGATTGCTGATTAATGCTTTCTACCATGTTAAAACTTAGATGCACGTATATTCTAGATCCATGTTAATATTTTAGCTCCATTTCCAAGGTACTCGTATATTGATCTGTTTCCATGCCATTTATCATTTATTCTATTGTGAAACGTTTTGAATTATGTTCTAAAAATATATGTACCACAATTGTTGAGCCAATAAAATATTCACTCGCAAAAAAAAAAAAAAATAAATAAAATTCTATTTATATTACGAAAGCCCATTGAGCTTATTTTCGTAGGTAAAAAATTTTTTTTTTCGCCGCGAAACTTTCGCGATATTACGCGTAACTTTCGCGAATAAACGCGAAACTTTCGCGATATAACGCGTTAGTTTCGCGAATTAACGCGAAACTTTCGCTAATAAACGCGTAACTTTCGCGAATAAACGCGAAACTTTCGCGATATAACGCGAAACTTTTGCGATGTAACGCGTTAGTTTCGCGAATAAACGCAAAACTTTCGCGATTAAACGCGAAACTTAAATATAAATATTTTTGTTTCATAGAAGAAACACTATGAAGAATAATTACTGAAAACAAATATATTAATTTAAATAAAACAAAATAATATTATATAAAGATGTAAATGAATTAGATTTAACCTTATACAAATATAAATTCAAACGTAGGAAATCTTTAAAATCTTAGTATTTATTTTCAAAGAACATAATGCATCGCGCTTCTCACATTCTAATGGGCGCTGTATTATTGAAAATGGGGCAGCAACATATTTTGATTATGACAATTTTAATTCGAAATAAACGTTTTATTAGGTATCATTTTAGAATTTAAAGGATATCATTGTTTAAAACGTTATAATATATATTATATCGCTGCAACATAACTTAACGTCTAGTTTTATATCAGAAAGATAAGTCAAGCTGTGAATTGAAATTTTCAAGCTTTTGTTCAAATCTAGATGACGTAAATTCGCCCTCCAAATTTATCACATATGTCATTTAAAAATTAATACTAAGATTTAAAAGGTTTGTGACGGTTAAAAATTTATATCAATTTTTATAAGAAAAAGATCATCAATGAATGCCTGTTCGAACACAGGGTCGGCGAACAGCTGAAAATCGTAATATGATGCTCAAACTTATTATCTACTTTGGACATATAACATATAAAAATGTTATGATAAAGTTTTATCGGATTTATTAATATCTATATGCAAAAAGGAAATTTTGTCTTCATAAATCAACATAACACGGATATTATAATGATAATGAATAATAAGTATTTATTATATAAAACTTAAAATGTGTTTGTTTTCCATCGTTTTTCTTCATATGGGTTCTGTATGAAATGACAATATTTATACAATAGTTTTGCGTTTATTCGCGAAACTAACGCGTTTATTCGCGTTATTTCGCGAAAGTTTTGCGAAATATCGCGAAAGTTTCGCGTTTATTCGCGAAAGTTACGCGTTTATTTGCGAAACTAACGCGATCTATCGCGAAAGTTTCGCGTTTATTCGCGAAAAAAATATTTTTTTTACCTACGAAATTGAGCTCAATGGGCTTTCATATTATATAGATAATTGAAATAAAATTTCAAAATTTAAAAAAAAAAAGAAAAGTGTACACGCGATAATCTCAAAATCCTTAGCTATTTCGAATTTAGGCTTTGTCCTTTCATCAATAGCCCTAACTAGTTTGTATTTTTTGCTCTCGCTATGGTATTCTTTTCCGTGGGGTTTCCATATTACGTCTAGTCTCAATATATCCGTATTCGTTGAAACAAAAAATTCAACTGTGAATTCATTTTACTTTTTAATAGAAGTATAAAAACACACATGATGAGAACTTTATTCACACCTTTGTATATCAACCGGTCAGTCTGGCATAATTACTGTCACCAACTGTGACGACAGCCGCCAGGGAGTACTTCATTATAACCGTTATAAAAACAACTAATTATCACCTGTGGGGACCGATCAGTGGCTTCAATATAAGCCGATTTCATTATATCCGTTAAATCAATGCAAAGAATATGAGAGGCAAAAACTGGGGATTTATTTCTATTTCAAAATAAGCGGAATTTCAAAATAAGCGATTTCAATTTAAGTGGAGTAAGCTGTACAGATTATTTTTGATGTTCATGTTAGTGAGAAACATGTCTATAATTGCATTTAATAAAATCCCACACTTAGAAAGACAGCTGAAACAAAACGACAGTACAAAAATTACTGCAAATATAAATAACATGAAACTTTCCACAGATGTACAGTAGTACTGGTACTGTACCACTTATCGGCTAAGACCAGTTATCGGCTAAACCGAGAGTTCCGGGTTTATAGCACGCGACAATCCTATTTTTTTTAATTTAGTCGTCTTTTTCAAATAGAGAAAAGTAACTTTGCTTGAAAACTTTCTTGAATATGTTTTATACATGAGCTTAAACGATCATTGTTTACCGCTGATTTTACTTCTTTGCACTTTCAGCAGTGGGGGAAGTGACGTAATAAGTTAAAAATAGAATATTACCTCTTTGTGATATGTTATTGATATCCTTTCATTGATTGGACATATAATACCAATACATATAACATGTATAAAGAAAAGGAATTCACTAATTTCCGAGAGATTCGTAGCGCAGTTGAATGCCTGGTTGCACAATTATGTATTAAATAGTCTACGATTTGGTGTATTACCGTATGATAATAAACGATTTAGCAGAGTATAAAATCAACATGTACAGGGATATTACAATGTAATTATTACGAAGCCGATAACTGGTACAGTAAATCGTAAAAACTCGGCAAATTCGGGGCGTGCTGAAAAGCACAAAACAAGATGTTTTGGGATCTAAATAATGATATAAACTAACGAAGGACTGCGAACGATAGCATTATCTAGCCGCCTAACTAAAAGTCATTTTTTGAAAGTTGTCTAATTAAAGTTAATTTTTTATAATAATGTAAACATTTATGTATATTTTCATTAAATATAAATGATTTGGTAAAAAAAAAAAGCGAGATAACTTTGTATTTTGGGTTAAAATAGCTCATTTTATAATAGAAAATAACGGAAAACGGAAATGTTTTTTAAAACATCTTTCCCCCCCCCCGTGAAACAAAAATTCCTTTTGAGGGGTTTTAATTATTGTTATTTAGCATATTTTTACCAAAGGGTTTGTTGTTTCACGGGCGGAACATATGTCTACAGACCGAAATACATTCCAAAAAAGAATTTTGCTTTGTAAATTTTCGAAAACTAATTAACAGATATGAATTAAAGTAAAATTTTACTTTCATACATATCGTAAATATGTTATTATTAAGTTTTTATGCACATATTGGCCGCTAAATAAAATTTTCCTCACTCATAGAGACAGATTTCAATGAAAATTTTTTTAAGACTCCGCGTTAGCAAAACATTTGTTTAAAGATAAATAATCTTATTAAAAATTTTGTTTTGATATGAATTGATTAGGATTTGATTATACTTTTTAGTAGAAAACTTAGTTTTTGAATATCTGACAGAAATTCCGAAATATTTGGATGTAAAATGTAGGCGGGAAACGGGCGTTAGCGTTCGCAGTTCTTAATAGATAAGGAGTTCACTATTTAAAGTATGTCAAGTTTTATCCAAAAATATCAAGAAATAAGGAAATACGAAAAGAAAACGTTAAATTTTAGCCGATAACTCGAACAGTGCCAGTATAGCTTAAAATGGAGTCCGTTCGTCAAGAAATGTAAGTGCATTATATCAATATTGACATTCTTAATCAAATATAAATATAACGAGTACCATTTTAAAGAAGATGGATGGATAAGGCGTGTAAAATGCCCATACGCGGTCGGACAGGCTACTGAAAAATTAAAGTATCAATAAATCTGATGGGTTTTTTAAAAAATCATTTAAAACAATATATATTTAACGAATCATTGATTTTTAACCTGTAGGTATGTTCAATACTTGGAATATGTTGACTCAAACAGGCGTATACGTATCAAAACCAGCAAATACTGTCATTTTTGGAACTTCAAGGCATTTTCTTTTACAGAGTGGGTCTGTGCTCCATATTTTTCTCATAATCTAATTAAGGTCTATTGGAAAACAAACCGATTTCAATCAACAAAAACGTGGAGAGATGACCCACTATACATTAAAAATATCATTTTGTATCCCAGCAATTGAACGTTTTGAAAAAATAAGTAGTTCGTGGCCTTAGTCACACATAATATTTAAAAAGCACACTTTGTTGTGTCTGAAATGGCGCAGTGGATAGAGTACCTGGCATAAGCTAACCTTATATATTTAGGGTTTTTTGTTACGGGTTCGGTACCACCAAAATTCCGACAATATTTTTTTCCTTATTTTTTGTTAAATATATTAAAAACTGACTATAGTTAGAAATTTTGCTTTTGTAAAGTTGTATTATAATATATTTGAATAGATTTAATTGGGGAAAAATAAATTTAAAATTGTATTTCACTATTAAACCGAATGGGCATTTGCGCCATCTTATTCCCCCATCTTCTTACTATATGTATATAATTTGAAACAAAAAAATTACAGGAGATTTAAGAATTTTGAAAATAATGACAGATGTGAGGGAATGCAGCACATCTCGGAGTCTGTGTTTGTGGGACTGTGTGAGATAGTGGGGACCTCACAACTGGTGGCCCTCAGGAGGGAGACAAAGGACATTGTGGAGATGGTGAGGAGACGCATGGCACCTGATGATGGGGCCACTCAGATGTTGAGTGGGAGCAGAAGAGAAGGATTCAGACTGAAGGGATCAGATGTTGATATTATGGTCTGGCCAAACGACCACCGAGTGATCATGGACATGTCTCAGTCTGAGTATTACAACACAGCCAATACAACCTTGATTCTCTCTGACAATTCTGAGAGTCCACCTGGATTCACTTTACTTCAGTTACTGACTCCAACAACAAACAGAGAAGTCCAATTATCATGTGTAAGAATGAACGACAGAGTCTATATATCTTGTTCTATATGGAGACAGTTAAATTGTTCACGGTTAATTTCTAATTCTACTGTACATGGACCCTGTGGTAGTGGTGTCCTAGCAGGGAGACTAGAATATGACACTGCTGTGTGTTTTGTTTGTGACTTTTGGCCTCCGTCTGCTTCCTCATGGATAGATAGATGCCACTCATGGCCTGATCCGGAAGTTGTTCATGACATTGTTAGAAACGGATGTCATTTTGTACCAATAGGACACCCATTAGGAGCAAATGAAAAGGTTGAATGGAGAATATCTTTTTCTCAGGCAGAATATAAACTTGTGAATTCCATGAACCACTATCAATTTTTGACCTATGGATTGTTAAAACTGTTCTTAAAAGAAGTCATAAATTATCAATCAGAAGAAACCAATAAACTGTTGTGTTCCTATCACATGAAGACAACAGTTTACTGGGCGATTCAGCAAAACATGCTACCTCACTGGTGTCCACAAAATCTCCTGGCCGGTTTCTGGGTTTGCCTTAAACTCCTTCTAAAATGGGTGTATCAGGGATACTGTCCAAACTTTTTCATCCCACAAAACAACCTGTTTTTGACAAAGGTCCATGGCTCATCACAAAACAGATTGTTCCTACAGTTACATGAATTGTACAAGAAAGGTCTGGCCTGTCTGTTACAGAGTTCCTCTATCAGGGCCTACATCATTGATGTCCTATTAGATCCTAGAATTTCTGTTCAAACAGATGAGAGACTCATCCTGTCTGAAGTTGATCATGATGTAGAACTTGTGAATGAGGCGGCATCTGAATTTGTGTTTCCAAACGGCTTATATAGCATTTCCAAAGCCATACTCACAATTGAACAAATGTTAGATTCACCTCTGACAAATAATCAAGCTGTTACATTACAAATCCTTACAGCCTCTATCCTTCAGAGAACTGCCTTTGTATTACATACCATTTTTACAAACACAGGAGTCAACAAACAGATTTATATTGCAGACAGAATCTTTTTTCACATGCTGAAATTAGCAGCCAAGTTTGGGTATGTTTCTGATGTGTTGTACTTTGCCATGTATTATTACAAGACATTCAGATACAGGGAAGCTTTATCTGTTATAGAGATGATAAAGTTCAAGCTAGCTCAGCCATATCTGATGTATAGAAATGTTGTAGACAGAGAGAGGTATATTGAGATTGTAGGGGGACAGTCCTGGTCTACAAAGATGAGACTGGCTATAGCAGAGGATATCGCACTTTACGATGAAATCTGTTATATCAGTGAACTGATACCAGAACAACAGTCTATGTTCCTGAGTTGGTATTTTTCATTGAAAATCCCATTGTATGTATTGTTACACTTTTTAGAGTTCTTGTGTTACAGACACATTGATTCAACATTATCACAAGCAGCTCTAGACGATCTTCAGGTCCTAGTCCACCATGATCAGGGAATGTATATATCTGCTATATTCAGAGACATCTCCTGGGAGATCCTGGGGATCTGTCAACAACCTACAGGCTGCTCTATACTCATATCAACAGTCGCTCACACAGCTGCCAATGAACAGAATACAAACTGCTACACATAGGAGAATACAAGATGTTGTCAGTCAATCAAACATCACTAATTGATGTTGGATTGTATTATTTTATCTTTGTTTGATTTCAACAGAGTCAGATATAGCTCAAGTGAACAGCGATTGCTTGGATCATTAGTAAACAAGCATGTTCTACCTGACATAGCGACCCTGCCATTCTTTAAATCATAATTTGTTGATTAGTGCTGATATATGTTGATATTTCATAGCCATTACAACGTAAATCGTAATAAGACATTGTGTTTAATATTAATTAAGATACAATGATTAAGTGAGATTTCGTTCTTCTTATTGACCATACATTTGCTTTCTAAGACAGTGTTGATGCGAGTAAGAACTTCTTTGTATACAACGACCTTGTCAGCAAAAACAATCTTCCACCAGGTCGCATGCTGACGAACGTTCTTCATACTTTTATTGTTAGACCATAATTAATCACCTAATTGTCTATAGATTTTTCCGATTTTCCTGATTACGACAAAGAGCACACGGCTGGTGTGACCGGCCGGCAGAGGATGCTCACTCCTCCTTGGCACCCGATCCTACCTCTATCTTTGTAGTGGTCTGTGTTTGCTCTGCTCCTGTTTTGTATTTTTCCTTTGGATTTTTTATTTTGAACACTGTTTGTTATCACCACATTTCTTATTTTTTATAACGGTATCTATTTTAATTACTCTTTATACCAGTATTTAATCATTTATACTCTATATATTTATATCATGTTTATCCTTTATTGAACCACATATTTTTGTAGATGTTGTTGATGTTTTTTTCATGTAAGTAATTTGTTTATTCAACTGAGTATTTTGAAATGTTTAAATTGTTGTTTATGATGATACAACAGATTAAAGGGTGTCTTTAAACTTTCACTTTTTTCTTCGGCTAATATTTTGAAATCCAAGATATAATAAAAACGATTAAAGAGAGTGGTACTTTCCATAGAATTCAAGAACGTCGCATACACAACCACAACTTTTGGACGAAAATTCACAAAGACACTGCAATAAAAGCAGTGAAAAAATTTGAAGTACGATTTTTTATTGAATTCGTTTTCAAGGCCATTAGAGTTATCATTATTACAAAAATATAGATCCTTATAGTTATTTTGTAAGACATACATGTATTTAAGATATGAAAACTTGCATGCTATGGTAACAAGAAAATTTAACGAAAACTTGAAAAATCATGGTGATTCTGAAAACGTGGCATACTTACTTTTAACACATTTTAGAACTATTGTATGTTATTTTTGATATTCTTTAATAAACTGTTAAATCAATCCTGTTAAAGCATTATCAAACAAGTGTTATTGCTACGGGATAAAAAAAAATTTGAGAAAGAACAAGTGCACTTAAGCTATAGAGAATGGGCCTTTTTTCAGTGCCGTTTTTATGCAGAAAATATCAACAAATTGCTTTTTTCTCGTAATAGTTAAGCTCTGATGGATACTTCTGATTTATATGCACACTTAAATTTACCAAAATTAGCATACAGTTTTTAAAATTGAGGATTTTTAAATCCCTATAAATAATCTATATCCGGAAAAACGATGCGAACCTACTTGAATTGTGTCTATTTTTATCAGAGGGAGGAGACATTTAAATCAACATTATTCTGTTGGTGGATCGATTGGCGCGTTTGCAGAATTATACTTTATGCATTATTTTACGTGTGAAAAAAATTTAGAATAAAGCTTTGAAGAATTATATTACCATAGTGACCAAACAAACATTCATGACCATACAAAGATGATGGAAAGTGATTTAAAACGTATCAGTTTTACAGTGAGCACATTTGACGAACGTTTACCTGGATAGAACCCACGTGATTGTTTGAAATAATTGCGTGGACCCTGAGGTCCACGCAGAAAATATATAAGCGAGGTTAAACTGGATGCTATGGGGAAAATTTAGCCTGCGCATGAGCTAGCCTGGTTCCTGTGGGTAATGGGTAGCTCAGGGAACCAGGCTAGCACACGTTTATCTGAATCGGGATCGGGATTCCGTGCCATATGCACACGTAAGTTCAAAGGCGATATAATTGGTTGTAAAGTTGTCGGTAAACAGTACAGAAACAGTTTTCCTTTTAAGGTGGCTCTATACACCACTTTTTGATGACGCAGTACGCAAAAAAGTAAATCTGGAAACATGCATTTCCGGTACTGGCTGATTTAAACTGAGGTGAATTGCATGGGAACCGCTATTTTGAAAAAAATGTTAAATGGATAGATTTAATTTGATAATTGGAAAATTCATTACTTACAAGTAATGTGGTATGTGACACCTTCACGTTGTGTGGTATTATTTATCGAATTAAACAATAAAATCAAGTATAAATTTTTAAAGAGTTTCTTTAGCATCATCGATATGTTACGCCGTAGCGCAGTGGGTTAGTGGGTTCACTACAAACCTGTAGGTCATGTGTTCGATTCCCGTTGAGAACAATAAATTTTTTAACTTTCAAAAAATTTTAAAACGTATTTTTTGGTTGAATACCGTGAAAGAAAATTCTAAACAGGTGAAAATATTTCAATTATAATATACTTTAATGCACATTAATATCGTCACCTAACGGGGATGAGAGGGTTGCTTTGAATTTCTCTCAGGTTGGGATACATAAATCCTATTAGCCTAGTCAATGTTCCCCTTTATTTATTTGACTTAGTTTTGCACTAAAGCGAATATATTCACTTATACAGGGCAAAGTCTATAATGAAATATGCATGTATTTATCATTCCAACATTATATATTTAGGAAATTTTCTTCAACTCAGAAATGAAAAGTCCCCAAGGTGTTTGGGCCTTGGGACTTAGGAACGATAACCCTTACATGAGGAACTTTCATACCAAATAAAATTTAAAATATTTTTTGTGTTTATTTGCAATTGTTTTCATTCAATTTTTTATTTCACATTAATTAAAATACATTTTCTTATAACATCAAGCAACTTTTTCAGATGATTTGTCAACAGAGTAAGAAAATATGAAAAAATATGTTTTGGGGAAATACTAAAAAAAATTGCAATAATAACATTTTTGAATGTTAAGAAGTGTTATATTTTTTTTTATGTGTCCGAAGGAAATATCCATCGTATGACAAAATAATTTCTCTCAATTTGTTGATAGCTGTCCTTTTAAAAAATATTTTACAAAAACACGAAAAAACATTAAAAAATTCTTTTAAAATACCTATAGTATCCCTATCGTCATTTTAATATTTGATAAGTATATGTTTTGTGGTCTTCTATTGAAAATTGGAATAAACTGTGGGTGTATAGAGCCACCTTAAAGAAATGATTGACATGTGATATGAACTATCAGTATTATGAAATAAGTTTATGTTATGCCGAAACCATAACATGCATCAAATAGCATAATTTGCAATGTGTTGTTGTTTTCCGAATACACATGTAACTTAACTTTACTTTTATAGTAGGCAAGGCTAGAGAACTTCCCGATTAAATTTTTTTTAAGCATTTAAGTATGATTGAATAATTATGTTACTGTATTAAAGTTTAAATCTCAAGAAAATGCATCAAAATATGAAATGTTTAATTTACACAAAGCTGTCATTGCATAACGTTAGTTAACAAAGTAGTGCGAATCGTAATGTTTGCGCAAATAGTAGAATCCACCGAATGCCTGATACTAAACATGCAAATTTCATTCATAGATAGATCATAATTATTTTAGAAGTATGAACCCTTTAAATTATGAGATAAAAAGTCAGGGCTATACATACATGTATACGTAATACAACATACAAATTTAGTGGTTAAAACCAGAGGGATAGAGTCGGTGGAATCTCTGATAATCTTAAGGCTTTCACGTTTTCGTTGGAAACACATGCAAATGGTCCACGTATTGTCGTCCTTTTTTTAAAGGACAGCAACTTGTTTATTGCATGCGTGGGTTCAAACATGGATCACGCAGGTAATAACTTTCGCTTGCTATATGAAAAACCTTGGAGTTTTCATACGTTTTTCATTTTTTAGGTACCAGCCTAATGTAGTACAAACTTCTTACTTTCACTGGAGTTTTCTAAATGTATAATGCGTACTTTGTCTTTTCCACAAGTTTGTACTCGGTTAGGCTGACAGTAAACAAAGGCTTTGAAATGAATGTCCGTCCTCTATTTACTATACAAAATCACGAATGCCTGCTGACCCCTACTATGTTTTAAAGCTTCGTGCTTTTTATATACAATAAATTCAGCGCTAAAACTTGTTAATTCTTATGGAATAGATATCAATAGATAATGTTTGGGGGAAAAATATGCTCGATTTGAATCTTGATTTTTTCACCTTAAACCGGGGCCCATAAGTGCACTCGTCCTTTAAAATTTTAAAAACCTATGAAAAATTTACAATGACAGACTTATTATTATTTTTTTTACCATAAGCTGCTGAATGTAATACTGAGTGAAAGTTGAGAAGATGTTGAGAACATGGTCATTATATACACTTGATTTTAAAATCGAATTCTTTTAATATCATGAAGGGTTTTTTTGTGTAGTTTGCCTATTTACCATGGCAACGGTTTCCGATTTTAAAGTAGAGACGTTTTCTATGGGGATCGAATAATAACTCATTTATTACCAATTGATAATTATGTACTAATAAAAAAAATCTAACGCCCGAGGCAAGTGTTTGTATTACACTGTTCCAAATTCTAACGATTTTGATCATGATAATTATATCAAAAATACAAGTTGATGTCCTTTAAAAAAAGACTACAATACGTGGACCATTTGCATGTGTTTCCAACGAAAACGTGAAAGCCTTAAGATTATCTGAGATTCCACCGTCTCTAGCCCTCTGCTTTTAACCACTAAATTTGTACGTTGTATTACGTATATAGCCCTCACTGTTTATCTCAGAATTTAAAGGGTTCATACTTCTAAAATAATTATGATCTATCTATGAATGAAGTTTGCATGCATAGTATCAGGCATTCGGTGAATTCCACTATTTGCGCACACATTACGATTCGCACTACTTTGTTAACTATGCAGTGACAGCTTTTTGTAAATTAAAAATGTCATATTTTGATGCATTTTTCTTGAGATTTAAACTTGTATACAGTGACATAATTATTCAATCATACTTAAATTCTTTAAAATTTTTTAATCGGGAAGTACTCTAGCCTCGCATACTATAAAAGTAAAGTTAAGTTACACGTGTATTCGGAAAACAACAAAACATTGCAAATTATACCCGAACCCGATTTAGATAAACGTGTGCTAGCCTGGTTCCCTGAGCTACCCATTACGCACAGGAACCAGGCTAGCTCCTGCGCAGGCTGAATTTTCCCCATAGCATCCGGTTTAACCTCGCTTATATATACCTCAGGGTCCACGCAATAAAGAATAACAAAGCGTAAAAAAAACTGAATCAAAATTTAAGGGCTTTATAAAATCATCAGGGAGATAAAGGTACCCTACAATATAAAAATCACTACATTAATACCTCTTGCGTTAATCCCCATCCCCACTTATAACAGCTCCTCGCAGAGATCACACAATTGAATAAAACCTCTGTGGAAGGTCATTCCATTTGTTTATGTGGTCAAGTTCTGCAAATTATGAGGATCGGGTTTATTTCGTCCCATACATACAGGTCATTAATTTGTTCCAAAGTGTGCCTTGCATGCAGTTGCGCATGATGTGCGGTGTTTATGTAGCTGTCATGTTTACATGTCGTTACACGACGTTTTAGCCTTCATGGTAGGTCTTCAACACTTTCGGTTGCATTGGATTTCCGGACAAGCCTTAGAATGATTTTGTGGTGACTGTAGAAAACATCTACTGATCTGTGATGAACATTGTGAATTTAAAATAGCTGGTTTATTGATAACGACATCATTTTTAAAGGTAAAAGAAAATAAAGCAAATATTATGAAAGGAAACAAACCTATCGTGAACAGTGCTTTGCTTGGACCACGCCATATGATCTTGAATGCGCCGCATTTTACTCAACTTGTTTTGTTTTTTATAAGCAGTTAAAGGCAGGGAACCGATCGAATCGAGTCGTTTTGAAAAGCACATCCGAGAAACATATCGAACACGTGCTCTACGCTTTTCAACAAATACGGTCATGGTCGAGTAATTACTTAGTCGATTACAAAAAACATGAATAGTTGAGTATTCTAAACAGCTGACGATAGGGGCAACGACTTAAAACCGAAAATTTTGACGAGTATAAAAATAGGATATTTTTAAAAATCTCTGTTTCATTAACATAGAAACACTATATTCATTTTTTTCTCCAAATGTTTTCGAGATTGCTTTAAATTGTAATTTTACCATCATTTGCCTGTAACCATTGCAATCTGTCCCCATAGAAACAATTGAAGGTTGTTTTGTTTCGTTGCTTTTACCGGTACATCGATGCCATACAGTTTATATATTTACATGTAATTTAAAAGATGGAAAGATATATTATATTATTTGAATTCTGATGTTCTATGATGAACTTTGATCTCCTTTTAGCTTTTTTCCTGACTACGTGGGACCATGATCTGATCAAACTTGAATTACCTTACATCAGAAAGCTTATGCAATTTTTATTTTAAAAATCATAAATTAGCAAAAATTTTCTTATTAATTGAATTATCTTTCATATCTATAGAAGGCTTGGTCCATTATTAGAACAGTCACGAGAGTCCTTTGACCCAAAAGGTACGAATACAACCTATCACCTAAACAATTGAGGGATAGTTCTCTGTTAGAGAAATTAAATAATAATGAATTAAGCATAATGTCTCCAAAATATTTATTTGGACCTGGTATATAAACACATTTCTTTGAATTCACATACATGTACAAATAAACCATTGATAAATTAGATAAAATTGTAAATGTATAAAAAGAAAATGTAATAATCCATAAATTTATTTTTATAACCAAAGACCTCTATCAATGCATAATTTTCCTTAAAAAATTTATCGAAATATATCTGTAATATACTTGCATATAATATATACAACACTATATGTACAGTGTATTGATTCATGAAGTACATAACATTTGTATTATACAAAATATTGTTACATTTAGCAGCGTATTCTCAGTATACAACTCAATAAAGATAGAATTAAAGTGATTTCTATATTCAATATAACCATTGCTACCCATAACCTAATATGTGCAATTTTCTCAAGATACAGGTACACAACAAAGGCCAGTGTAACTGTTTCGCATTTTTTTTTTTGCAAAACAGCTACAAGGATTTGTGAAGTACATTGTATTGAGAAATAGAAAACACTGAATATCTGTGATGTAGTTCCAACTTGCAATAAAACTGTATTTCATCTGTGAGGGCTCACATAATCAATGTAGCCCCCCAACCCAACTCAACATTTGTATTATGTGTGTATCAGTAAAATCTTCCATGGTCAGTGAATAAATCCGGATAATTTAAACACAGTCCGCATTATCTCCTCCTGCTCACTTGTGATTGGCTGTAACGGTGACCTGACTGGTCCTCCATAGTAACCAAACCACTCCATAGCAACCTTCAGGCCTGGTACTCCGAACCTCTTGGTTACCTGTGGATGACATAAAACCGTATTTCTCAATAAATATGATTGTACCGAGAGAAGTGACCCATTACATTGTATACAGGGTAAAACTTACTAAGGATTCCTTATTTTACATCAAATTGTTTAATTCTGCAAAACTGTACCATATTGCAAGAATTCATAAAGCCTGAACAACATTCTTTTGCTGTAACTTTAAATAGTTAACAACAGCCGGGAAATAAAGCTATATATCAAAATCCACAAGGGCTGCTTCTCTCCATATGATGGGGCATTTATTCCTTGCCTACAGCCTAATGCATCGAACATGGAAGATAAGTAATTCCTGACATATAATTAAGAATGTACAGTACTCACACAGGCATTAGGAGCCACGATCCTCTGCTGTAGGTTTGTGGCCTCCTTCAGTTTCCCCTGTTTGTACAGCTGCTCCAGATCACAGAGTTCTTGTCCCAACATATTGGCCGCTCCACAAACCCCACCCACACAACCTACAACAGAAGTATGGCACTCAGAGGGTTTGAACTTGAAGAATTTGCAATATGCAGAGCAAAGCAAATGTTGTCAACAATAATGGTGTCGGAGAGAGAGAGAGAGAGAGAGAGAGAGAGAGAGAGAGAGAGAGAGAGAGAGAGAAAAACAAGTTTTGATGATATTTTTACTTTGAATTTTGTGATTTTGCATGTACTGGTATTTATGGAAGTAATAAACTGAGCATCTTCGCTAGCCAAGGGTTTTCGGTCCACTTTGCTCCCCATAAACAGAACAAAGTGGACCGAAAACCCTTGGCTAGCGAAGATGTAAACTGAGATCCTCATGAGTACCTACCTATGAGATAAGCAGGAAGTAAGAAGCCAGCAGACCCTGCCATGATTTGGAAGTCATTACTCTGGGTGCTTATAACTAGGTGGGCTAGCTTTGCAATCTAAATAGAAAATATAAAAACAAATCAGGGACAATAACTCTTTCCATGTTCTGCAACCCATTCCTAGACATTTTTAAAAACTAAGCAATGTGTAGAATTACACAAATGTCACAGGAAAGGTTTGGTAATTGATGTACATGCATTAAATGTTCCAAAGTCTTGATATATGAATGCACAATGGTACTGTATAAGTGTAAAATCAGTAAATTTCATGGGGGCCAATATTTTGTTGGGTTAAGCTTTAATATAATTTAAATAAATACATGTATAATGAATTATAACTATGTTTTATAAATTGGTGAGAATGAAAATATAGGGTTAAAGGGATCCACAAAAGTCACAAATACTAATATTTACATTTGCAAGTATGTTTCCTTACATGAACCTACATACGAAAAAAAAAACACCTTCATTTTTGTGTGAACTTATTAATGGGTCAAGAGGTCATATCTGTACGTAACAATGATCAACACACGCTTTTTAATGGTTTCATTATTCTACACTCAAAAACATGAATATATTAATTATTAAGAACAGCCCTTTTTAAACATGAATATATTAGTAAGAAACAACAATGTTAAAAGTTCACCAGGATTTTGAACCTGTTTGGTACATGGTCAAATCGTCTACGAAGCCCATTGAGCTTCACAGTATCTTATCACATGACTAACCAAGTTTATATCCCGCTGAACTCTTTAACTTGCTATTTCTTAAATGATTCCACAGGGCAACACTGTGAGGTGAACTAACATACTGCAACAAGACAAAGTGAATGAGATCAGTCTCCATCAACAACACTTACATCTCCCCCACTGTCCTTCAGACCGATTATGTTGGGATGACATGATAGGACAATAATGACCTCAGGGTCAAGGTCAATGCCAGTGTTACCGGGGACGCTGTACAGCAGTATAGGTATCTTACTGTCATCAGCAACCTACAACAGTGGTCAAACAAATAAAACATCATAACCCCAAATATTTAATCAAAGTATAATGTCTTAGAGGTACAGCTTAGATTATGGTAATAAGAAGAGTAATTTATATAATTTAAACAATACCTTAGTGAAATGGCTGATCAGTGCCCTGTTGTGCATGCCACCCTTGTAATAACTAGGGGTTACGACAAGGGCAGCGTCGGCTCCTACATCTGCCATCCGATTGGTCATCTCTATGGTATCTCTGGTAGCTACAAATAGTCAGCAACATTTACCATTTACGGTCAATAATCTACCCACTAGTGACAGTTTAATAAAATTTGCAATGTTCTCTTTAAAAAGGCAATTAATTACACTGTAAGACTTGCACTGACAACCAGAGCACTAGGGTTTTTGTATAGAAGGAATTATTTATTAATACCCGGTATTATATCAAAGAAATCATTTCCTGACATCAGATCATTAACTCACATTCACACCCAGACCCCGCCAGAATGACCTTGCCCGGGGCGGCAGCTTTGACGACGTGTTCCACCACTTTGATCCTCTCCTCGGCTGTTTGGTATACATACTCCCCATTGGATCCTTGGACTACATACCCTACAAAATCACACAGTACAGGTGAATTATAACCGTCTCTACCTGGATGCACTTCGCTGGTTCTTCATAGACACAGTCTGTACCATTTTAAGAAAAATACCCAGTTATGTTTTGAAATAAAACAAAATATTGTTTGATGCAACGTGCTGTCAGGATATAGAAATTTTAAGCATTATGAATTAATATTTTACACATGCATGGTTACCAAATTATAATGTAGATGTCATCGTAGTGTCATATTTGTAGATGAAGTTTTTTCTAGAGCTAAAGTCCCAGCTAACAAATAATGAGTAATTGCTCTCATCACCACTTGATCAGCTGTTGATGATTGTTACCTTACCCCCAAACGGTATCTTGTTCCACTTCTGCATGTTTTCGGTCAGCTTGTCGAAGGCAATACTCTCGTCCTTGTTGAACGGGGTGGCTATGGGAGGGTAGATCCCGCTCACATCCAGCCGTCCACTGCTGGTGCTGGACAGCCTGGAAACCGACATCACAACTGTCGCCGTCCTAGGAGCCCTCCCCGGCGTAATAAATCCCGACCCCGCGCAATACCTGGTCAGATTGGATACAGCTCGCCTCATCTCGCTGAAGTGCTGACGCGGTGTTATTTGTCACACAGCCAGATCGGGTGTTTTTACAAAAATTCTCTGTCACGGACGACCTAGCTCTTGAGACGCAGCAGAAAATATGAAAGTGAAAGTAGCACATGCTTCCGGTATATTAAGAGAGCGGGAAATTTAAAATTCGCAGTTTTAAAGGAAGTGAACATGAAAAAATTATCAAGGGTTCAAATTTGTCTGTTTTATGTGTATAATGATATCTGAAAACCGTTTAGACATAGCTTTCCTCAGTAAAAATATATACCACTTAGAATAACTAATTCTTGCAATCCTTATCCATGAGCGCTGCCATATTGTTAAAATCATTACCTCCCTGCTGGGTTATCTCTAAGCATCTAAGAGAGGGCAGCACTGATGCTGCCGTCAGTGAGACACATTGCATTTTTACACACGTTTAGTAACAGAGATAAAATGCCATCATCAAAATGTGAATGGAAACTTGAAAAGAATGTAAAGAGTTGTCATTTTAAACAGTGTTTATGGAGGAAGATTTTGGATCTCAGAATGATGCATTCCCACCAGCAGTTAATGTGACATGTAACTAGAATGGAATGTCCGTGGATCAGTGTTATTGTGACCTATTTTTTCTTGCACTCGGGAATTTCTTGTTTATGAGTTTGAACATTATGTGTGCTACATAAATGAGCACACAAGGTGCATTGCACAGCATCCTGACTTTTAAAAAGTGTCTTAGCCTAGTCCTGTTATTCTTCTGACAGCATAAACAGAACCGGCGTACATATCATCAGGATCTTATGTATAAAAAAAAAAACAAATCAGAAAAATTTCCAGGGCATTTAAATAAAAAGTAACGTACGGTAAGAAACCCCACAAAGAAAATGAAATTACAATTTCATATTGATTTAAATTGAAATCTAAAAACAGCATTTTATTTATGTAAACACTGACTGCCACATGCATCTCCGTACAAACATCTGGAATGTGATGGTCTTATATTTCACAAATTAATTTATCTATATTCATTTCTTGTACAAATCATAAATAGTTATCTGAGGTTCATTTATAGAAATGTACAGTGAGGTTGCCATAACGAATCGTCTCCATTAACGAATCACTTTCAGATAAACAATTCTGTATTTTTCTATTAAAGGTTCAATACTTAACTTAACATATCCTGTTATGTAGAGTTATTCTTGTTTTAATTATTTATCATAAAATTATTAAATTTTATATTGGGTGCGTTCAGAGTATTTCCAGTGGTACCAATACCTTTTTGCCAATGGTAACAATTTGTGCCATTGGTGCCATTGGACCCATATATACTCTGAACGAGTTTTGGGGTACAGATAGTGGGAAATTTACCAGTGTTAACAATGGTACCTTTGGTGTACCGTTGTTAACACTGGCTGATTATTTAGCGGAAAATGTCAAACCAAGATGCAATTTTTTTGCCCCGTTGATCATTTTGCACCAAAAGGATACATTCAGAAATATAATTTGTGTACAATAAAGTATTTTTTTCTCACTTTTTTCTTTCTTTGGAAAAACATGGCCAGAGTGAGTCATTAATACTATGCGATTACTATAATACCATAATATAGACACCCGATGATTTTGATACCGTTTGTCCCGGGACACATTTGAAAGTCAATGCTATGGTTAATACCGACAACAATCTAAATGGCCCACCCCTAATGTTGAAAAGGAACTATTGGTGTTTTGTGGAAGCTACGTTTGGGAGTTTTCGATGTATGGCTGATCGGTTTTAGAACATCTTCAAAAGGAAGTTTTTTGATAGAGTATATTCTCCTCCTTAAAAAATAATAAGGCCGAATAGATAGTCTACATCACAATGAGGAAAATAATTGGAGAAAACTTTTAATTTCAAAATGTTTCTGGTGCTTTAGATGGCAGTCATATTCCAACCAATGTCCCCAAACACATGCAACATGCCTATATATAAGTAAAGAAATTTTATTCAGTTGTATTTTTGGTATGTTACAATGCTTATAAAGAATTGTTCAGCTACAACAAGGTTTAAGGTGGAAAAAGCTGTGGAATTAATCTGTTTCCTTCAATGCATATAAAATATCCGCCATTTTTGTGACGTCAGAAAAAAAGTTACCATCGCTAACAGAGCTCTAGATCGTCTGCAGAAATGTCTACCTATGGTAAATTTTATCGGCAAACATTGGTACCGTTGGCATACCAATGGTATAAAAAATTACCAGTGGTAACTTTTGTCTGCCAACGGCAGTACTCTGAACGCACCCATAGTTTTATGTCGTAATTTCTAAACAAACATGAACAAGCTTTTTGAAGACGCAGACAAAAAGCATGCGTGCAGCTGACTACTTTCACTTTTCGGTTGAGCTCTGATGTGAACGGCTCATTGTATGTAAGCATATTTGGTACAGATGTTTAATAAAATTATCTGTCTACAAGCACTGAAAGCGTCAAACAATTTCTTAATCAGAGAATAATCATATTAGCTAATATGTTTTACGGTGTGACCGTTGGGGCGAGCGCAGAAGGAGCCACACATATGTCATCATTGTTAAATGCAACCCGTGGACTTAACCAAACCAAAAAAAATTTGGCTTTGTCTCGAAAACTTTTACCACCGCAAGGAACCGGAAGATATCAAACTTTTATTCCAATGGTCCCTTCCTAGGCTTATACACTTACACAAAAAAATACCACTGAGCATTAATAAAATGTTAAACAGACCTATTAAAATATTTTGATAAACACAAAGCCGGTTTTTTTTTATTTTTTATCTCTACTTTACCTTTTAATAATGATCATTAAAATCAATAAATTGTGTGTCTGTGTTATTTCTCATTTTGTTCCTTGTTGTTACCGGTGTTTTAATTATTTTCCTGTGTGACATCAATTTTGTTTTTAATCTTTTTAATTTTTGTACGCTATATAAGCGTTGTAGACATATGTGCCCTCCCCCTCTTTTTAGTGTGTGATCTCCAATATTATTGAAAGGTTTGACCACATATGCAACTATAACAAATACATGTAGATATTTTTACAGTTTAATTTTTTTCTTTTATTTATTCATTACAAAATGACGTGGCTACACGTAGATCTAATAACGATTAGACTTTTCTTTTTTAATAATTTTTGTCACCTACCTAACGTATACAATGATTAGATCAATATGACAATAAATTTAGCATGGAACTTGCATGTGTATTTACTAAGCAAAAAAAAAATCATCAAAACAAAACTAATCAGCCAAAGAGTCACCGTTAATAGCGAGCGCAGTATCAGTATTAACGGTGACTCCCTATATACTGAGTACTTCCTACACGTTACATTCAGTACAGATGCTTGATCCACCTCTAAATGTATCGCAGGGATATAAAACGCGAGATCACTGTGACGTCATAGTTAACTTTTTGCGCTCGACAGTTTTCGTAAACTGTCGGACAAATTCGGGGAAGGAAATGACGTCATAGGTACAGTTTTTTACGTAAGCATATGTGTTGTTTACTTTAATGGTTTTAAACGGATTTTTTTATTGTTAAATGAAAATGATGTATGCGATTTACAGGTAAGAATTTTCCTTAGAAACGCTTCCTGTTCCGCCATGTTGCTATGCACTGCAAAGGATCACTGGGATAGTAGAACGTTTTCACGCGGGTCCACAAAATTTTCTTTGAACAATGTGCAGATTTCAACTCGAATTTCCTCCGTTCGTACACGTTGTCTATGGAGCTCGCTACGCGAGCGGCGCTTCGCGCCGCCTCGCTGCGCTCGCTATAATGTTGTGGGTAGTCAGGGTTCCAATACAGAGGCGGATCCAGCAATTTTGAAAAGGGGGGGTTCCAATTGATAAAAATCAATACGTGCAAAATTCATTATTTGTCAATTAACAAGGACTTTTTTAACATTTACCGTGGGTAAATTTAATTAACATTAATAATAATTCTATTTTTTATATGTAAATTTTAAAAAATTTGTTGCTGCGAGAAAAAGTGGGGGGGGGGGGGGGGGGCCCAGGCCCCCCCTGCCCCCCCCCCCCCCCCCCCCTGATGCTACGTGCCTGACTCGTCTCATTGTAGAGGAGAGAAGCGGATCGTAATCCCTTGGCTAGCGAAGATGAACATAAGAGTGCAGTGCATTATTGAGCGTTTTGCTGTTTTTGGTTTAGGTAAGGACGATTTGCATAATTTCCAGCCTTAAAAAAAACCCAAACCCCCAGCAATGAGAACGTGCGTTTATGCTTAATAGAAAAGAAACACTAAAAAACAAAAGATAATTAATCAGACTAATTATGACAAGCTATTATAAAAATGGATTTTTTGGAGTAATTTTTTTATGTCTTTGATGTTTAAATTCTGAAATATTTATTGATTTTGATTTCTATCGATTGCCTTCTAAATGATATAGGATATGACAAAAGAATGGGGATAATTAATCTGCTGAATAGATGGTACATGTGTAATACAATGGTACAAGCCATTGTCGTCCCAGGGAACTTGATGTGACCTCTGTAATGGATGTGTTACATCTTCCGATAGTAGTTCAGATGCGATCATATTTAGGAAAGTTTTGAAAAGTTGTGCATTTTCATGATGGTTTACTTATAAACCATTTACACCGTATTTTATAACAAAATTTCCGATTCTTGCAGGCACGTAGCATCGATTTTGAAAGTGGGGGGGGGGGGGCAACCTCATCCAAAAAATCTTGACAAGCAAAAGAAATAAAGGGGGGGGGAGGCAGTTTCCAAATATCTTCAAAATCCTAATCCGTGGGGGGGGGGGGGGGGAATTTTTACATACTCCCAAAAAGGGGGGGGGGGGGGCAACTCCATGATAATTCAATTTTTACTATGTAAATTTAAGAAAATTATTTGCTACAAGAATAAATTGGGGGGGGGGGGCGGCCCCCCTGCCCCCCCCCACCCCCTGTTGCTACGTGCCTGTCTTGGAAGCAAAAAAAAAAAAGGATGTTTTGTGTTTCATGTTGGTATGAAGGTAGCTAGCATTCCAGAAAAAGAGCATAACCCACATAAGCAGGTCATGTAATTTTCTTTGTATTTTTCGCATGAAATAGTAAAACTTATCTATTATAATTCCTTAAGTTACTTACCTAAACTATTCATTTTAAAGCGGCTATTAAAAGTAAAACGAATGCGTGTACTCGTACGTGAAGCTTGTTTTACTCGATGGCTTGTAGGTTCAAAACTGTATGAACTATAATCGATTTCTTTTTAAAAAATAGAGTAGAAAATACATCGTAGATGTTATAACAAATCTTTTATTTTCCACATGTTAACTCAGTGTAGTAAATACCGGATACTGAGGGGGAGTAATTTATTTTGATAAAAAATTCGATACTAGGGTTTTTTCATATAAGAACAAAATTACGCCACGCTGTACGAAATTATTTAGATAAGCAGTTTTAAAAGCATTTATTTGAGATAATTACATTATTTATATTATTAATGGGAAAATTGCCTGTAAAAAGGCATTAAAAGTTTACCAAAAAATTCATTTGTCCCAGAGAAAGGGGGGGTTCCGACCCCCGGAACCCCCCCTCTGGATCCGCCAAAGCAATAACGAATCACCGAGATCCGGGGATCACGGAGGGGTCATGTCAAAATTAATTGATACTGCTACGATTATTTGCACATCTGCTTCAGTAAAAAAAACCGAGAAACAACAATAAAAGATTTTAAAAACACATTTCATTCCCATTTTCTAGAACATTTTTCCATTTGATTATGATTAATGCGGATATTTATTGATTTAAAAACCGGCATGCCTTACAAATTAAAGTTGTTCGTTATTCGATTACATTTAGTAGTTAATATCCTAAAAATATAATTTTCCTTGAACATGGATTCAGTTTGCAGATTCACTATACATTTTTAATTTTGTTTTAAAAATATTTCATAAGTACCGTGGCAAACGATCGCTGATTCCACACATGTACAGGTCAATCCTGAAAATATTTATTTTCCTTGAACACCTATCCAGCTTGCACATTCAGTCATCCACTATACATTTCTAGATTTGTTTTAAAATATTTCATTGTACAAATGATCGCCGATTCAAAACGTCTGTCTCCCGGTATTTGTTCTTCCATTTCTCTTCTTTCTTTTTTTTTGCTGGATGTCAATACTGGGTCCTGTTTTTGTTTTTTGGTTGCTTAACTATACAATCACTAAACACATTTCTAGGCAATTTTGTGTATTTTATTTTGTTTACTTTAAAATCGCCCTAGGATATGCTTCTATAGATCTTTTAAAACCTTTTTTTATAATTAGTTACCGTTATGTATTCAAACTTCGACTTTTCTAACGTACGTGATAAAAAAAACTTTAATAAATTCGGAATGGCTAAAATTTTTTGAATAAATTAAAAAAAAAAACAATGCAGAAATTTAAATTCATTTTTTTCTTCTTTTTTGAATTTTTTATTCGATGAGTTATTTTCCTCGCGATATTCTTAAAGTTTCTACATGTTTATTTTATTTTATTTTTAAATGTCGTTGCTCCGCATGAAAAATCTATGATGTAGTACATATATGTTATAAAAACCCAATCTGATACAGTTTTTAATTAATATCGACACATAATTTCATTGCAAATAACTTAAACGTTGCGACACAAACTTCATCATTCTGTGAGTTCTATGAACTGAATAACGTCTATGCTTTGGGAAAACCCTCGTGTGTCATATTTCGGTTTCTCGATCCATTTACATGTATATTTCTTTGTAATTTCATGAAAAGATGTTCTTATACATGTATCTCATAGAATTAACAATATTGATGACTTACAATGACTAAAAACTAAATGATTTTTAATAAATTGGTGGATCAAAGTTAACAAATCATGCAGTCATTTTTTTACCATTGAATTCATTGTTATTTTTTCCATGAATTGTCGGGTTCAATAAAATGAACACTTCACTCAAAATGAAAAGAATTATTAGTCTTCCATTTATATTATTTTTATAATGCTTTAAAGCATATTAAAACTTAAAAAAAATATTTCCACACTGTCCCTAACAAAAAATAATCGGCTGTATATCACGTGATTCGGTAATGGATAAAATGATCCGCTAAAGGAGAGAACATCGTTCATCAAAGTACAGCGATAATTTTTGTTTAATCATTGGTTGTTGGGAAAGAAATGTATGATGTTATGAGTCAAGTATGATACAATAAAACAATGTTGTATTATGAATTTAACTCGGGCTTGGTTACGTACTATCAACGCGAATTTACTTAGTGATTCGGTAAAGGCAACCTCACTGTACTAAATCCTTGTCTTCTCATGACAGTACACAAAATTTTTCTTCACATCAAGGCATATTTTTTCTTCGTAACTTTTATCAACTCTGTACATAAACACTGGCCTAGTTCCAACATTGACCTAGTCACCAGCAGCAATGTGGCTTATCTACGTCAGAGAACAGATGCATGCTGGGGAATAATGGATTACCTCCATAAACCTTTCACTGAGTGTTCAATTGATAAAATCTCTTGATAGAAATAAACAAAAAGGTAACAGACCCCATTTTTAAGCTTCAAAAGGCTTTTAAAATTTAATAAGCAACCATTATTTTTTTCATGTTCACTTCCTTTAAATAATCAGGGGGGGGGGGCAGATTCATCCGAAAAAACTTGACAAGCAAATAAAAAAAAAAGGAAGATAGGGGTTACTTTCCAAAATCATGAAGGGGGCAGCTTTACTTTTAACTTCAATTTCACTGTTTATTTCCTTATTTTCAATTCAATTTTTTACATTGTCCCGGAAAAGTGGGGGGGGGGGGGGGGGTGGGGGGGGGCAACACCATGTTAATTCAATATTTTGTATGTAAATTAAAGAAAAATCTTTGCTGCGCAAAAAAGTGGGAGGTCCCCCCTGTCTCCCCCCCCCCCCCCCCCCCTACGTACCTGTATGTGTATATATCCTTTCAAGTATTTCTTGCACAACAATCAAATTTGGATCTTAAAATTATAATAAACATGGAGAAACTGAAACAACCAAATCATGTGATCATCACATTTAAAAGGATTTAACCCTTTGAATGCAACTTTATTAAACAAAGCAGTTGGAAATTAAAATTTTTATGGAATTTTATAAAAAGAAAGCAATGTAAAGTACTTAAAATCTATACATGCATTTAAAGAGCTGTAAAATTAACAGCAGAAATTAATTCAATATGTGTATATATATGTAGGTTGGCAAATAATCACGATGCTTTTAATTTCACTATATGTTCACAATTTGCTATTTTCCCATGGAATTAAGCCCATCGTGAATAATATCATTAGTTTTCAAAAACGTTTCAATGCTTATCCTCTGATTTCTAGCACGTGAAATTAAATGCATCGCGATTGGTACTTTATTAGAAGTCGTGAAATGTTAACATTGTGGAATTAAAATGACTTACAGTAATTAAGGTGAATCAAATTCTGATGTTATACATGTAATAGCTTTGCACGGCAGCAATCAGTACCTATCGTATGTATTCAGTACCTATCGTATGTATTATATTCAATGCATCCAAAAAAAACCAAAAAAAAACTTGAAACATTTTACACAATTTATTACTTTAAAAGAGAGCAGTATTTTAAACAGTGAACAAACACAGTTTGAAACTATTTTAATACATGTACATGGGTATATTAAATTCTTTTTACAATTCATAATCTCTTATAGATAATTAAAATCATTTGAAAAAAAAAAATCTGTTTCATTAATATGCATGACATTTACTTTTACATTTTTCAATGATATTATGTTGGGAGCAAGTGAAAACAAATGTGTTTGGTGATTTCTGCTGGATGAATATTCAAGGAGTGCGAGAAAGAACCTTGTTACAGACATAAAGCATAACATTATAAAAAGAAAAGAACTTTTAAAAAGACAAGATACACAATGATTTAGATTTTATGTCATGTAAAAAATCACACGGTATATAGATATGCATTTAACATGACGGTTGAGATGAGTGGTCAGTTTTTTAGTACAATGTACAACATTTTTGTCAAAACTGTAAACAAATTAGACCTCAACATCAATACACAAAAGCTGAATCATGAAGACGGCTCTTTGTAATTTATGGTTGTATGGTGTTTAGCAAATAACTGATCTTGTTTGAAAAATCATTTTTTCCATTTTGACACCCAGTTATTCTACAAACTAATACCGACCAAACAGGGTCTGACAATAGACCAATCAGATTTCATCTCATTTTCCATAAGGCCAATCAGAATCTACAGTACAGAGAGTGAGTGTTATTTGATGTACTTTTCCATGAACTTTTTGTGGAATTCGGACCTCAAGGTGTCATTAATAAACGCACTCTTCTTCTTGTCGTCCTCGCCTTTTGCACAATTCTTGAACACGACATCATCGTCCCATCTACACAAGAAAAAAATGAATTGTACATTTTTCAGTGTCATTATCTAAGAAAGCACTAAGATTCAAATATGAAACGTATAATCCAATACATTACATCAATGACATACTGTATAATCCAATACATTACATCAATGACATACTGTATAATCCAATACATTACATCAATGACATACTGTATAATCCCATACATTACATCAATGACATACTGTATAATCCCATACATTACATCAATGACATACATGTATAATCCAATACATTACATCAATGACATACTGTATAATCCCATACATTACATCAATGACATACTGTATAATCCAATACATTACATCAATGACATACATGTATAATCCAATACATTACATCAATGACATACTGTATAATCCAATACATTACATCAATGACATACTGTATAATCCAATACATTACATCAATGACATACTGTATAATCCAATACATTACATCAATGACATACTGTATAATCCCATACATTACATCAATGACATACTGTATAATCCCATACATTACATCAATGACATACTGTATAATCCCATACATTACATCAATGACATACTGTATAATCCCATACATAACATCAATGACATACTGTATAATCCCATACATTACATCAATGACATACTGTATAATCCCATACATTACATCAATGACATACTGTTGCAGCGCAAGCAGGGTTTATATGATTCTATGAAATGAAAGTAACTTGAAAACGGCAATACCGGTAATTTAACATTCAATCACACAATTACTGAAAATTACATACATGAAAGTAATATGGAAGCATTCTATAAGTATTATGAGGTAATAATTATGGTCGGAGTAAGATCAATCTATAATAAAGCCCTTCAGGCTTTAATCATGCTTTTACCAAAATTATCACCTTATAATACTCAATGATTCCTTGTTCCTTAAATAGATAAACACGGACAGCATCATGATCAATTCTGTCAGCTACATCAAGCTTAAAAAATACACTGTAAAAATCATGTGATTGGTCAATTCGTTTTCTTTGAGGGAGTTATCTTTACATGAAAGAGCTCGAGGTTTTCTCAGTTCATTCTTTGTCTGGCATTCAATGATTGGAAGACTTTGCAAATAGCAAAATAATTTCACCAATGAGTTTCAAGCAAAAAACTCCTCTTGTATGACAGTTTTAAATAAATCCAAGATGGCGGTGATTGCACCCTGAGTATTATTAGATAAAGGGTATATCTTTTTCATTATGAGAAAAATATATAGCGCCTGATGCTTGCGAGATGAAGTTCTTAATTTCTTCACCCATCAATCACAATCAATCATGTATGTTTTGTCACAATTATACACTTTCGAAAAATACCCTAACTCGGACAGCCATTAGTAAAGCCACTGATTTTTTTTCATTCTCTGATAGATTGTTGTTCTGTCCGTGCATAATTCAGTCTGCAGCAGCAGCCAATCTGCGCGCAGTAAGCTGAATCCACCAAAAAGATAGTTTGTGGTTATGGGGCAGGTATTGTTTATACTCGGTGCAGCTGACAAAATTGAACATGACTGGAAAAATCATGCCAAATAGAATTTGATTATAAGCTAAAAGATTTACAGACCATATGAACCATTTCACTGTCAAGTTACATATATATATAACACTTCTATGATGATTATTGGTCACATGTCTGACCACTAATTGTTTGATATATCATATACTGACCTTCGCTTGACCTTGAAGTCGGTGACCACCTTCTCTTGTTGGTTCAGCAGGGGATTCCCCTTCAAAATGTTCTCCGTTCTGATTCGCTCTTCTTCCACCTTCTTCTCTGCATCCTTGTGGAGAAAAAAACAACAAGCATTAAATTACATGTTAACACAAGTGAAAAGCTATCAATGTGACAGCAAACCGGGTTTTCTTTTATGTGAATTGTATCCATTATCCATGTCAACCCGTATCCAGTGAAATGGAGTACCCTATATGCAATATTTTGCCAAAAAATGACTATGTTTAAAAGCTGGTATTTTTTTCATCAATTATCGGAAATCAAAATCCTAGCAATATGCACACTTCTGATATATGTACAATTGATCTGCAAAAGAACAACTTCCTATCTTGAAAACTGTAGGAGGAGTTATCCGTTCAATGAGGGTACCCTTTTGGCAGCCGCCCGCCCGCCATTTTCACCATTTTAATAACTGGATTTTTCCGTTGGAAAACCCAGTTAAAAAACCATGATCAGCTCATCTTTTGATGTATTTTATAGTACACTTATGATGTTAAAGGATATTTAGCATCATAATTGATATCTCTGTCAACTGCTTGTCCAATAGATAGGTCCATACAGTTATAAGCATAATTTTTTTAACATAATTCTATCAGTAGATTTCAGTACAAGTTGACGTTTTTTTCCTGTTATATACAATGCTTACATTATTACGAAGTTTAAATCTGTACAATTAATTTACCAGTCTAGCTTTTTCATTGGCTCGTTCTTTTTTAATTTTCTGTAGTTCTGCCATCAACTCTGCAGTATCGTCTTCATCATCAGAGGACTCATCTTCATCCTTAAGAACAAATCAATAGTTTCATCAATCATATCATCTCTGATAAAACATTTCGCAAAGCAACAGATTTAAAAAGGTTATCTGATGGTATATCTGATCTTAAATAAAAAAATGTTGTTTGAACTTATTTGTATTGCAATAATTAAAACTTTGTCCTAAGGACAGCCCAGTTTTTAACAAAGTATGATACCTCCTAATAATGTTAGCTATAGTCAGTTAATAAGACTTTATATCAAACTACATTGTCTCCATAACTGTTTGGTAAACAAGCTGAAAACGTTCAGGTAATCTTAGTGTAAAATTGTTTAAATGTGTTCTGGTCCAAGAAATGTTGCATGTGGTGACTGTCAAAGGGAGGTCACCAAGAGCTGTTTCTGCTTCCACATAAAGCAGTATAGTCAAAATATGTTGTTGACAAAAATGTCCTTGTCTCATATATGTACCTCATCATCGACTGGATCATCAGCATCAAGGTTCGCTGCGGGGACCTGATCAAGGCGTGGTCGCTTACTACTGCCGGACTCTGTGGGAGATCAATTCAAAAGTTAAATACAGTAGTTAAAACAAATCATATTTTACATATTGAGGAAAACAATGATCCGAAAGAATTGCCTACCCGTATTTTTCAAGGTAGTTTGTTGAATTTTGAAAGTAATATCTCATATTTCAATGCAAATTTCCATCTCTTCAAAAGTTAAAACAGTTGACAAACATTTTTGTATCTGAGCCTAACCTTAATTGTTTCTTAAAGCTATACACGCTATAATTTGCGTCAATTTTGAATAAAGGGGAAAATGTATGTGTTTGATTACTAATAAAAGTTACCTTTATTCTGTTAATTATAATGCTCAATTCGATCACGTAACAAATATATCAAATATTAAACAATAAAAAATATTTATTTTCCTGCCAGGAAAGTAATGCCTCCTCGTGAATATCAATCTATCACGTGATATCGACAGCTAAATTTAGCCTATCATACCAAAACTGGTGAAGGGTCAACATCTTCATAATTGTGATAGTTTCACAAAGGAAGGGATATTTTCAGTAAAGCATAAATTTGTCCGATATACGAGTACAAACAAAAGAAAAAAACACAAGCCTGTGAGTAGATATGAATACTTCCTTTAAAGAAATGACGTAGACCTGTGTTTTCCCCTATGTGCTATTTATAGATCCTATAGTGTTAATGCAGAAGTAAGGGTATCGTGAATGGCAAGCGTATTTTACTCATTATACATGTATGTATTTCAAATTAACAACTGTTAAGCATATTAAAAATCAAGTTGGATATTTAATTAGGCAAACAATAACGACCACCTAGTTCTCCGCGGACATGCGCAATGAGGTCGGTTTGCTCTTCCTTCATCAATATTCATGAAAAGGTATATTTTCCTAGCAGGAAAATAAACAATTAAAAATCTATATCTTTGTAACGAGATGGAATTCACCCTTGTAATTTACAGATTAAGGATAACTTTTATAAGTTGACAAACACATGCGTTTTCACTGTCATTCAAAATTGACGCAAATTATAGCGTGTATAGCTTTAAATGATTAAGCAATACTAAAAAATGTTACATCAAAGCATTACACTAACTAAACAACACAACAATATACCCCGATTTCTGTCACGCTTTTCCCTGACAGTTCTCTCCCTTTCCTCTAAATCACGACGAAAGTCACGTCCCCTCAGCTCATCAGATGTTCCCTGTCCTTCTTGTCTGCAAAAAATCAAAGTCATATGATAAAACATAGTCATAAGAAAAAACAAAACTCTTGTTTTGTATATTATATAGTACCAGTAGTATGAAATTTGTCAAACATTAAACAACATATTTTATTGGTAGTAAAATAAACTAAAATAGCAGCTTTTTTTACCATCCTTTTGATCCAAAACCTAGCCCTACAGTAGGTCCAACTTGTTTGTTTTTATAGAGGATGTTTTAAGGTATATATGGCGTATTTTTAGTGAATAACAATAATAAGATCTGATTATTTGCTTCATTACTTTATTTAAAGATCGAACTTTCAAATAAATTACGCTGTATAAGTCAATCGCATAACAAAGATACAAGAAATAAAAAAGTACGTATATTTTATTTTTTTTACATGAACAAAAAATACAAAAGATTTAAATAACCCTGTCTTAAATTGGTCAAATGACATTCACCTCGATCTATCAACAACAATGGCGACAACAAGAAAGAGTGGTAGTCTAGACTGTTAAGTTTGACAGATTTGGCAAGGAAAGAAAAAAGAGACAGACTGACAAGGGTAGAAACAAAGGAAAAAATCTTCATCAGAGACCATGTAGATGGAAAAGGAATTAAAGCCGAATTAAACTTAAGTGTCCATCATGAAGTTTTAGGGGTTTTGCTAGTCAGGTCTGTGTTCCATGTCTTTACTTTACAAGTTATAAACCACAAGTGGATTTTCGTTTAAAGGAATTTTTGAATAAAGAATAAATAAACACTCTCAGCACATGCATCCCTCAGGGAGACGGGTGTTTACTCCATTTACTGTGTGTCTGTGTCGATGATGCTTAAATCGTGTTTCATCATTGTTATTTATAAGAATCATGTTTTTCATGTCTTAAATGAAATAATTCCTATATCAGATGATACTCAAAGCATTATCACTCCGATATTCATTGATGTAGAACAGTACAAAATGTTAATTCTATTTTCTGTTTTTCATATCTTTTAAGCGCCAATTTTCATTGCATAAATTCAAGCATTAAAACTGAAACTATGAATTGTTTCACTTCAATACCTGTATTTGATTTTGGTGTGAGCTGGTAAATCCCGACTAGAGTACTGTTTAGACAAAGCACTAAGATCGCCTTCATTTTTACCCCGTCCTCCCCGTGCTGGCTCAAAGGTTGGTCGAGCTGCTGTTGTCATGCCTGTCTTTCAGCTTTATGAGAAAAAAGAAAATGTACATATATGACTTGAAGGATGTAAAATATATATTAATGAATACAGGTATGAAAAAAAGGAAATCATCAAAATATCAAAACAGGCTGAACACGGAAAACCAGCATCTGGTATCATAGATATATGTATAGTTGAAAATTCATTGTGACAAAAAAATGTAGAAGTTGACTTGTTAAAACATGGCTTTAACAGTATGGCCATTTTTACGTAGTTAAAGGGTATATCAACTAGCAAGTTCTTCTATGAAGTAGTGCTATTTTTACCACAGCATTCCATTTAAATCAAACATGCTTTTTACAAAGCATTGAACCAAACTTAGGCCATTTGAAACTCGAGATTCTTACTAATCTTATGACAAGTTTCAATTCAGTAAAGAAACTAAGCTATTGACTTAATCACGCCTGCAATGGAACAACATTTTATAACTGCACCGGTTTGGCAAACTTTCTCACGACCGAGGCAATTCGAGTACAATTTTTACAGCCATATTGCGTTTAAATCCAATTTCAGAAATAGTTAATTGACTCGTTTCCAAAATACCTTATTGTAAATAAATCAAACTCACGAAAATAGACAATGGTGTTAACTATTCTTACTAAAAATACCAGCAAATGTGTTAACTCAAATAATGAAAACAAAACTCACCGGAAGTAACTTTTTACTCTCTATGAAAAGCACAATTTTCTCTGCTTAATATTGGATCAAACTTACTCTTGTCAACCATCTTCATGATGATCTAGTCACTAAAAATATTTGCTAATATAGAGAATTGGTCTATTTAAAGACAAATAGTCTATTTACAAAAACGGGTGTTTTAGAGAGTTTTTTTTGTTATAAATTACCAAATGATCTGAACAAACCAAATTACTCCGGATATCTAATATTGCTAATATTTACCATAGACATATGTATATGTATTTACTCTGTGATCATCAATGTATGTTATATGCTCAAAAAGATCTATGATTTCGGATGTTTAAAGGACTTATTCCCTACAGTTGGCCAAAAAGGACTGAGATTCGGAGTGATGTAAATGATGTCACCGAATAAGTTAATTTTTCAATAGTTTAATTAAAGTGTTGCCTACACAATTATTTACTGTGAAATTTGTTTTTTTTTTTCTTTTGGACCAGAAAATATTATTAGGAGCGTATATATGATTATCATGGAAACGCAGATACGTTGCTCATAACCTATTTGTTTTCATTTGTATTTTATATTAAACTATTCCACATTAAAATTAAAAAAAAAAATGTTATAAAATTTTATAAAAATACATTTTATTAACTATAGGTTAAACGAGCTAGCGCAAGTTTATTTTGATCATTGGGAGTTTAATATATTAAATTGATTACGGTTTAAAATCCATAATAATTGTTTGCTTATCATGCAAATTAGTAAGTAATTATATGTACTTTGGGTGAAACTGGTTCAAATAATTCGGACTTCCTCTTTTTGTTTTGCAAATTTGTTACATTGAATAAGAAAATGTTTTTCTTCAATTTGATAAAGCGTATAATTTTTACATTTATATTTCTGTTCTAGATATGTTATCATTAATACCTGCCCAATTCTCATAAGACGAGTATGTGATAAATTATGCTTTAACATATTTCCAGTTTGATAGTGGTCTTCAGAAATGAAAGAGTGCCATCGTCTAGCGTCCGTTTTATATAAGTACATGTACTGTCAATCCACTGAATTTCTTTTTCAATTTGAGATAGTTTTATTGAGGTAACAATAATTCATTTCGTCATTATGTTTTGAAATTTAACAATTTTCTATGGAGGAATACCAAGCTGTTAGTTAGGTTTTTTTTTTTTTGCTTTTAATTTCATTCATATTTATTTATTTATATATTTTCCAATATGAAGTTTCTTACTAATATGATGAGGGCATGTAATAATGCATTAATGCTACCAGTACCTTGAATATGAATTTGAACAACTGAAAAAAAGGTATTTATTTTTAGTGCATTTCTGTTAGGCGTAGAGTGTTTAAATACTTACATGGCAACACGAGGGAAAGGGGATGTCAGTAGGCCCCACTTTTTTTGAAACGAAAAAAAAAACCCAGATAAAAAATGAATTTTTAAGCAAACTAACCACCCCCCCCCCCCCCCCAACACACATATATACACTCGCACACTTTTGGATCAGTGTAAAAAGATTAAGATTTGAGGTAATAACCCCCGCCCATTATTAATTATAAGGGTTTCAAAGATTTGCAGAGTAAGAAAGTGTCCCTTTATGAAATAATTTGATGATTGGCTTGTCAAGATACAAAAGAATATATAACAGAAGTCTTTAAAAATCATTGATTTGTTATAATAATTTCATAAAATCATAATTCGGAATTAATTTAAAAAAGTGTCTTTAAAAAATCATGCAGATCAATATTGATTCGCAGATCAGTTTTATGTATTCGAACTGTTTTATTCGATGTCATGAAACAGTACATGTAAGTCTATCACATAATTTTAGTTCTTATGAGATTTAGGATTTGTCCAATTCAATGAAAAAATAGTTTCCAGGTTAATTAATAAATTTTGTTCGAAAAAATCCAAATGTTTTAGATGAGCCCCTTTTATTAATCGGTAGAATATCAACGAAATATAAAAAATAAAATGAATTTAATTAACTTCTTTTTATACATGACATGTAAATCACTTGTCATATGTAGGTATCGCCCGCTACAATCTCAACAGATCTCCCCATTACCCCGCCCCTTCTAAGAGCTATTCCAACAGTTTTCAGCGTAATTCAGAGAGAGAAAAAAATAATAAACAGAAGAAAAAAATCGGGCCCACTAGTTGCTTTTCTCTCTGCGCGATAGTTGTGCTTTAACCCCACGTGACTAAGCGATTCCGTCAAAGTTTGCGTTCGACCGATTTCATTCTATCATTTACTCGCTGACTGGAAATGTCAACATTGGCCAGAGAGAACTTAGAAGTTGGAATGTAGACTTTCTGTGAGAATGAAGAGTTTTGTAGTCGCCATACCTGTCGTGCTTTTAGGATTTGTTACAGTTTGTAAGACCGACCTGGACTTGTATCTGGATGCACATGAGACCTATCGTCTGCTCGGTAAGTCGCTATTTTGGGAGAATTCTGTGTTGGTGCCATTAGGCAGAATTCGGTAAAAGATGTGTATTGTCTTAAATTCTTTTATTGATCAGAACATCTTCCTCATCAAAATGGTGTAGAAATTTGATAGTGTCTTGATCTGTGAGCTTAATGGGCGATGGAAGTTGAATAGGATATAGAGAAATATTGTTTTTAAATAGTTTATGGAGAGGATTTGTTTGTGTATCTTGATATGATAATAAGCTCTTTCTCTCAGTGAGGAAGACCCTATCTCAGCTGCTGTTTCATACTCCCCTGGGGCTAAAGTGCCCGATGTGAGATTCTTTTAGATGAAGGATGATTTACTCCTTCAAAGATCTATAATAGGCCACTATTTGTCTTCAGACAGTTCTTTACACTTCATTTTTTTTCTGTACATCCTACCGTAATCAAAAATTATTTTAATGTCTTTTTTTAAATCAAGTACCAATAAACAAAAGATCTTTTTAATCCAACAATTTGAAAGAAATATTTTCTTTTTCTTATTAAATACATGTTCTATGAGCGACAATTTAAATTAATTTTTGTGCCAGAAACAGAAACAACATTGATATGCATATGACCCATTATTTTTTAGAAAACATAATGTTAGATGTCATAAATATTTCTTTCTTTGTTAATTTCTTTCATTTGTTTTTAAGGTCAATTAATTTCCTAATAAATGAAAAATATGTTTCTGTGTAGTGTTTCATTATGTTGGATCCATCATTAAGATCACAGTTTATGTATCTGATTTGAATTTATTTTGCAATTGTGGTTTTAATATGCAGATTTATTATTCTGACAGTTTAGAGTTTTGTTTGAAGATATATAGACATTTAAAAGGAGAACTGTTTGTCTAATTGATCCAAGGAGATAAATGTAATTAATGAAGAAAACTGAAAAATTAATAAAATGTGATTTTTGTAACAATAATGATGTAATTCTAAGCCGGCCCCCCTTCTCTCAGTGTTCTACTAAGAATCTGCTTTCGACTTTTTTTTTGCATTCTGTGCTAACACAAGGAATTGCCCTGGTTGTGTGTCTTAGGTGGCTTTTTCATTAAACATGTTTGTGTGTTTAATTAGGCCTATTTGCTGTGTTAATAACCTTTGTTGACTCAACTAATTCACTTCATTGAAGTCCAGTTAGGAAGTTCGGAGAGAATACATGCAATTCATCAAATGCATGTTAACCTTCTCTTTTGAAAACCTGCAAAAGAATTGGTGGTTTATTTGAACACTGTCAAGAAGATAGTCTTTGCATTGTGAACTATGTATGTTCAACTGGACACTGTATTTAATTAGGCAGTTTCTGAACTCGAAACAATATAGCTAAAAGCAACACTACCGTGAGTTAAGAAAACCATGCACCTCTTTTGTAGAAAGAAATATTAGTATTTATTTAGGAACATAGATATTCATGCAATAGATTATATATACATGTATTTTAATTAAAAATAAAGCTACCGCATCTGCCAATGATATAAATATTTAAACAAGATGACATATTCTATAAGGGTATCTGATATTTTCTACACCATGGGATTGGATGTAGAAATGCTCCTGGTTTTATTTTAAAATATAACAATATACCCAGAAAGTTATACTTATAGAACTTTGCTTAATAATCAATAACTTTATAAGTATCTTATTTTCTTCACAAAACTTTTCTCCTTTAGTCTGTCAACGAGAAGAATTTTTTTTTCCATGAAATGCTTAAGCTGAGTTGAAATTGTACCAGGTTAGTTTTTTGGGGGAGAGAAATTGCTTTGGAGTAGTATCATTGTTCAGACAAACAAGAGGATAGGTGATGCTTGAGTGAAATTCTGCTGGAAACTAATACTCCAGTATACACTCGCCACGGTTTTGTTTTCCATTGACAGCAGTCATCTGAGCCGCGTGTAGAGAGATATTATGAGTCCCCTCATGTGGTCCTGTCTCTATGTCAGCCTTAGAGAGAGAACGCGGGACCCTGCTTGGATTCCGATTAAAATTGGACTATCCTTCCCAGCATTCCTAGAGAGATTCGTAAATCCCTGGCTCAGTAAAACCCTGTATTAATTGGTCAGGTATCGACATTTGAAGTAATACTCGATCCTGCACCTTTATTTTGTTATATTGCGGCATATTGTTTGAGTGATTATAGACTGAAATGAAATATAAAACTTCAATTAAAATCTAATTTACTTTCCATGTTAGAGGAATTACAAGACAGATTCAACAAGCCATGCACAGTGGTTTGGATGAAAGAGAATCGTTATTAGGCTCTGTCGGAGTTTTCACTCGGGGGTCAGTGTAGAATGTACACATTTTATAGAGATATCAATCACAAAGTTTGGTGTTATTTACAACAATTTTTGGGGGCTGTAAAATTTTTACTGTAAATATTTAGGATATTTAAACTCTAAGAAAATTTAAATATATTTTTAGGTAGATATTTAATTTGAGATGATGATGAAGTTGTATTTAATTAATGATATTTGTGATTAATTAATTATACCTGTACCAAGTTATTCTGGTATATGTGGATTTGTATTGTTCTACATAAATATCAAGTCCTTGTCAAATTTATAATACCGGTACAATCCACACATCTTGCCGAGGAAGTAGCTTCTGTTCAATGAAATAATTTTTATATGGTAAAATCAGCTGTAGAAAGATAAAATTGGAGAGCGTAAAAAAAGAAAAAAAAGAATGTAAACTTGCTGGTATTGAAGTCTTTTTAATTCTTTAAAAAGTTCTCACACTTTCAAGGTAAAAAGATTTATTTTATACTTGTACCAGCCAAAAATGCACAATATTTTTCTATTCATTTTAGCATCAATTTAAAAATTTTCAAATTATATTTCGCATGCAATAAAAATAAATGATGTATTTGTATATATCTGCAATACATTATTATGTAGCACTCTCCATAATTTCTTTTCATTTAGGAGGGCTACATTTTTTCCCATGAACACATTGGATAAGAAAAGGGTTGAAGGCTATGTTATTGTAGCTAAAATGTATACTACAGTATGCTGACTTTTTTCATACTAAACTGTCTTATAAATCAATATCAACAATTGTGAAGGTCCAGATGCATGTACCAGTGTTGATTATTTCAGTGTTATAGGTAAAATCACCTTTTCGAATCATTCTGATAATATCCGTATGATACCTGATATTTAGATGAATGTTCCCCTATGTTAATCTTTCACGCATATAAATTAAAGTGACCTTGAAAAGCCATAGAAATAAGCCTGGTCTTAGTACAGTGTTCCATGAAAACTCCTTGTATCCACTTTTTGTGTATACATGTAAGTTTTTTGATATATAAATATTTTCCGTGGGTGGACATGTAGACAGGGCTTTGGCAGGGGAGAGTGGTGGTCAAGGAAGGTAACTCTACCTGACGATGATGAGTCGGTGGTGACGGACGGTAGCCAGAGAACCAGACTGGGGCCGGAACCAGCAGTCGGCATGTTCACCGGTCTGGTTCTGGCGGTGTCATCACCTTCAGTGTAATCAGGAAGCCCCACATGTACACAATATTGAGCTCTGTTGATGGAGTCTGCAGGTGATGAACCAGGTGATAGACTGGGGTATTCCTATATTCACTGCCCATGTATCATCTGATAACTCTGTTTCACGGCGAATGCCTGGATACATCGCATACTGTTATGTGTTGGGTACATCACAGTCTGTCATGTGTTTATTTTACAATCACTTATTTCATGAATCATTAAAATGTATTACTCTAACTCAAATGTCAGATATATTCATATTGTAATAATAAATGTACATAATGAAGCTACTTTCAAATTTCTTAATCTCAGAGGTATTTGGGGAACAAAAACTAGCAACATATCAAGGATAACGAGTAACAACAACAGCAATAATGGGGAGAAAAAGAAAAACACAATTGAACAAAACTCCCAGCATGGCATCCTCGGTATAAAGTAAGCCTCTCTTGTTTGTCGGTGGATGTTTGCCTCCACAGCGTGGCTATACCGCTCTCAATGTGTTACAAAACAAAATACAAGAATCAAGGAGTTACAGAGATAAATTATCAATTCAATTTCAGGAGGAGGATATTCAGATTTCTAGTGCTTAAATTGAGAAGTTTAAGTTTTCCTCGAGCTTTTAAGAATCCATTTCAGATGATAAAATTGTGAAGTTGAGCTCTCCAAGATTAAGATACAAATCATGTTCTGTAGAATATTTCATGTTCTGTATCTTTTAAGCGATGTTAAGATTTAAATTGAAATTTCAAAAACAACAGATAAGAAAGATTTCCTAAAGATAATGACAATTTTCATTGCTATGCAGTTGGCTCAGTTATTTATATTAATGCATTGAATACAAAAACTTAATTATCATATATATTGTATGGAAAGGAAAAATATTTTGAAATGAATTGACATTGAAAAGATATTTTTTATGTGCTAGTCTGTAGTCGGCTATAAAGTCAAGGATACCCAGGTAGCAATGAGATTGTGCGATAATATCTGATATTAGAAATGTCTGCTTCTCCAGGATATGAAGGGTGGGAAGACATTTATCTACATTGTCATAATTCTAATCAAAACATCTCCACCAGTACTGATTGCTCTCCGCTCGCGACATAACTTTAATTTTCGGTGAGAAATGACCAAACAAGATCCCCCCAGTTTTAATTTCTCCATTGTTGACAATGCTTTGAGTGTTGGAAATAAGGCGAGGAATCATACGGACAAACAGTTTCTCTGTTCAATCTTGTTGATTAGAATACACAGGGTTTAGGAAATGAAGATTTTTTACATGTGCACCTGCAATTTTATTAATAAAGTGCATTAAGAGGGATTGTACCCTGGCTTTTCTCTGTCATGTTATCCCAGTATTTCATATATCTCACCTTGGAATTCATTTTCAGAGAACTAGGTGTCAAATAGCTCAAATTTATCAATGGCAGATTTAGTTAATTTGCTAGTGAAAGTCTAAATTTAACTCCAACTGTGCAATATTTGCATGTAGTTTCATTCATTTATCAATTCTGAATGAAATAACATTACTTGCAGTAAATGTTGCCAACTTTTTCTAAGCTCATTTCTTTTTTTCAATCATCCTTTTTTACCTGGAGAATTTGTAATTATCAAATTGGTCAAGGAATATGATTTACAGGCATAGATTGAGAGTTATTTCATAGAACTGACAAAATTCTTGCTGTTTAATTAATTTTGACATGTTCGTTGCATACAGAATTAGGAACAGTGAATATAAATTAAATAATTTCCTGCGTTTGTAGTGTTTTGACCATTGAAATTCATTGTTTGTAGACAGTGCTGTCAATTCGTGATTTAGAGGCATTTTCCTCGTTAGGTACAGAGTTTTACTCATTAAAGAGGCAGTAACTTGACGGTTCACTGAGGATGTCTATCTGAAGCCAGCTGAAATCTAACGACCCTTCACTTGCTCCTCTGAATTGGAGCATTCAGTACATCCAGAGCTCTGATTTTTTGTTTGTTTTCTTGCACTGAACATTATAAGCCTCATTTCAGTTGTTATAACAATTCGGACAGTTCCAGAGCAAAAGGCCCCATCAGTAAGAAAAACAGATGATATCATTTGTCATATTAATTAGTTTAAACTTTTTTTTCTCGGGGGTTAATTAGGAGTATAGGAGGGTTATTTCAGGATTCTGTGCCTCAGTCTTCCTTGATCTGTCATCAGGTGTAATTGGTCTGGAGCAGAAAGAAATAAGGAGAGGAAAGGAAGGAATTGGAAACCTATTAGAGAGACCAGCAAGACTCTGTCCAATAAATTAGAGAGACGGGCAAGACTCTGTCCAATAAATTGCTGGTTTACATTGGTACTGAACTGTCAAAAGTCTTGAGTACATTAAGGTGCATGAAATATCAAACTTGGAGGGAGGTGGAACTCACAGAGTGTTTGTATAGGGGACTGCTGATGGCGAGATAACTGGGGCAGCTCCTGTGTTGCTGCTGATGCGGAAAAAGAAACCTGAAAAGAGCAGATGATTACTGGACTTGAACTGTTTTTCATGTATAATAAGATTTTTACTGCATAAATATTTGTTCAGAATATAGATACAAACTGTCATTGATTTTCTTTATGTGAAATGTTGATATTGACCACCTTTGATAAGACTTCCCATACCAAAATAAAGTACAAAAAAGTATACTTTTTTCGTACTTTAAGTACATACTTTTGAGTGCTTTTTCGAAAAAGTACCAAAAAAGTATACTTTTTTTGTACTTGCAAAAAATGTCCTCAGACCTGAAGTCCTTTTTTTGTACTTTCCTGGGACTTAGAATTTTCCCACACTACTTTTTTTGTGCTGTTTTGGACTTAGATTTTTTTCCAGCATTCTTTTTAGTACTTTTCTTGGACTTAGTTGTTTTACAGTGTACTTTTTCTGTACTTTTCTTGGACTTAGAAATTTTTGACTAAAAGAATTATTTTTATGCTGTACTTTTTCTGTACTTTTCTTGGACTTAGAATTTTTTACCCCAAAGGATTATTTGTAGGCTACTTTTTTTGTACTTTTCTAGGACTTTGAATTTTTTAACCAAAAAATTAATTTCTAACATGACTAACTGGTCTTTTCTTGGACATAAACTTTTACAACTCTATCAAATTAAAATTCAATGGGACTAAAGAATTTTTAGATTTGAAATGTAAGTAATTTTTATGTGCTTTTTTAAAAATTATATTTAAAGGTTTATGTAAAGATAATTTATGGGACAGAGGGGTTGTTGGAACAGTTTAAATTGTATCACTATTTTAACATTGGTGTAAAACAGTACACTTTTAAAAAACATTCTTTTAATTTTTTTTTTTTATATAAAACTCCAGTTTATAAATTTTTCCAAATATATTAAAACTAGAAGATGCAATCAGTATACAAAGATTTTATATATGGTATTTGTA
Source organism: Magallana gigas (assembly GCF_963853765.1). NCBI lineage: Eukaryota > Metazoa > Mollusca > Bivalvia > Ostreida > Ostreidae > Magallana > Magallana gigas. The sequence goes on along the minus strand of NC_088860.1, from coordinate 2,531,849 downwards.
AACTATACACATATATAATTGAAGATGTAACATTTAAACAACTACTAAGACTATATGCATATACACATCAGAAATACTGTCCAGAGTTTAGTTATGAAAACAGTTTGTCCATTATTCCCTTTCCACTTTGTTTGGGATGACTGACACAAAGCACAAATTGTCATTCGCTTTTGCATATACACATACATCAGAAATGTCCAAAACATTGATAGCTATCAACTGTCCAAGGTTTGGTTTAAGAGCAACCATGTGTATATTGGACGAACTACGTGGTACATGTGCATCTTCAATCATGGCATCGGAATTGTCCATCACATTTACTAATGCGGCAAATAACGGGCTGCAACAATTTTCATCACATTTTGGGCTACACAATTTTTTAAGTTTTGCGAAACACTTAACGCGTCCATAAGAGTTTCCACTGAATCGTACAACGCTGTTGTCACGTCTGAACGTAGACTTGTACTCCACACAATGAAATATCTGCTGGTTTGAATACAATCGTTTGAAGAACATCAAGGAATGAATGTCCCCAAAAGCGAGAAATATTGCGTGGTGTTCCTCTATTGAAAGTTGTCGATGGTGGTATGCACCCACAACAAAAACTTTATCTGACACTTTCTCTTTCGTTGCTTGGGTTTTCTTTTCCAACATCTTCTTCACGAAGTCATGCTCTGGACTCCCATAGGGCAAACTGGTGGCCATTTTAGGTAGAGTCTGGTGAACGCAAACCGCAAAAGCAATCTGGGAGTCAATATACTGTGTACCATGGAATAGGCGTCGCAACTGTCCGTTGAAGTCCTCAAAATAAAAACACGAGGATGCCCAGAGGGGACCCAGATCAACAACTCTGTCGGTTATATGTAGCAGGAGGTGTACATTGGATGTGGCATATCTGTCACCATATAGAGCTGGAATGTTAAGCACGAATTCTACCAGCATCCTCTTGCATCTTTGAATGTCTGTGATGGTGATTTTTTCTTGAAGAAGGATGTAAGTTGAATACACAAGTAGGGAGAAATGATGATACTGGTCCATTGGCAATATCCCAAACAAGCAGGGCAAGCTGTAGAACAACAAAAAGTTCTTCAACTCTGCAGCTTTGAAATGTGATATCTCACTCAACGACCTGGGCAATCTTGGAATGTAACTTGGTGGTTTAATATTTAACAAACGTTGATCAACTTCTGTAATCCTGGAGGCAATGCTGAACATTTCTTGCTTGTGCGACTTCTCGAACCACAGTGTTGCCAACATTTTCACAACTCCTAGCAAAATACAGTGCATATAGTCAATTGCAGTTCCTCTAATAGTGTCAAACTTGGGTAGGTATGAAAACCATGTAAGTCCTTTCACTCCAAGAACCATTCTATTCAGCTGAGCTTCTTCTGCATTTTTCACATGACTAGCGTGTGTTCTGACTTCATGGTGTCCATTTGGATTTTCCATGTTGAATGGGTATGAAAGCGTGTGGCCTCTCTCACTGGTTTGGACTGATTTTCCAGGGGCATAACAATAGGGACATCCATAAAAACCGTTGAACTGGGTCATGTTGTGGAAGAGGCATCTGGCTGGTGAGTCAAACACTCCATTCAAAAGAATGCCTTTAATTGTCTGGTTGTTAATAGCTACTCCTGAAATGAAGAAAAAAAACAATGATTAGTGATATACATATAAATATATTTTGGAGCAGGTGATTACATTTCTCTACTTTTTTTCCTGATTCATCAATTCAAAAAATTTAGAATAAGAATAATGGAGAAGAAATGCAATATAAAATTATTCTGTTATTTGTAAAGTTTTATTTAAATATGAGCATGCTGATCTGACAATCCAAAAATGAAATTTAAAAAAAGGCTCTTAAATACAATCAATACGTCATTATGCATGTTATTGTAAAGCTTAAAAAAATATAGCATACCTAAACGGTACAATTCATGAAGACTTTCAGCGAAAGGTTTGAGAAACGTGCAGAAATCAGGCTTTGAATAACCAAACCACAACCCAGCAAATATTCTGTTTGTTCTGCTAAATCTGTGGTAATAAAAAAACAACAATGAATTAGTATATCGTATATGTTCTACAGTACTGTTATAAATATTCTACATGTTACACAGCATACATGTAATAAGCAATGTACATTCAAGATTCAAGACAAAATGTAAAATACATTTAAATAAATATAAACCAACCTTAGATGTGGTGGAAGCTCGTTGATGATAAAATAAACAGGCCAGATGCTGAAGGATGAGGAATGGAAGAGGGACACACCATCAGTGTTAATCTGCAAGGAGATGTGGAGCTCTGCTTTATCCTTGTTGCTGCCATGGAAATAGCCGTCATCGTCAAACCTCTCTTTGTACAGAAGACCATCCATGACATCAGTGATTTCTCCATCTTTTCTCCGATGTGTTTTTTTCTGCTTTGAAATTTCTCGAGCTAATGTTCCATCTAAAGAATGAAGACAATTTATTAAATTTGAATACACAATAATATCCATCTATTTTCTTTTTATCAGACAATACTCAAATTAACTTCAATTTACAGCTACAGGAGTGTACTGTGATATGATAGAATACAATCAGAGTTGGAAAAATAGCCAATAAATTCATCAGACAGTGTGTTCTATGAATTTTCAAAATTTGCAGAATATCATGAAAATTCTTCAGCCAAGTTACAGAAATAACAATGATGCACATTTACAATGAGAAACAAAATCAAATTTGACATATGAATATGAGTGAATTTTAACAGTTGATTGTTAAAAATATTACTATGTTACAAATCATTTGCCATAATATATCTGTACCTGCAAATAATGATGATAGTTGTGTTATGATTGGGATAACAAGGAAGTAGGAACTTGAGTTTTTCCTTGTTGGATGGTGACAGTTTGGACACATATCCCTCTTCACTAAGCCATGGTAGGTGCTACACTTTTCACAATAGAAATGGAACTGAAGCGGCGATTTCAAGTTCTGGAAAAACTTCTTAAAAGTCTTGAGGTTTGTTTCACACAAGTTTGGAGAAAGGCAATGAATCTCAACCAGTACAAGAAGATCTGCTAAAGCTTCTCCAGAAAGGGCATGTCGCATGGCGTAGGATATCAAGAGAATCATACTGGCTGCTAAGGTGATCTTTGCTCCAGAGTACAAAGGCTGGTTAGCATTAGGAAACACACCTGAAATTAACAAAAAATCTGTGAAAGTTGCTTTTCAGAAGAAAAAAAATACGTCTAGAAAATAATGTATGTAAACTAGAGTTTTTAATACCTATGCTAGATTGATTAGAACTGCTTACTTTCACTTTAATTTCACAGAAGTGAAGTGGAAGTAGTTATTGTCAAGTTGTACATAAAATTTGTGTTTTTACTATTATATCAAAAAGTATTCAACTAATTGACTTGAAAAGTTACAGTGTTTGTCCTTTTACCATGCCAAATAAGTGTACGAAGTTCGATAAGTATACATGTAAGGATTTTCTTTCAATCTTGCTTCCAAACTGAAGAATTAAGACACACATACATAAACACACATGCACAGCAGCGATGCTATATCTCCTTCGCACAAGTTGCCTTTAAATATTGTCATGTGTGTTTAAAATTTGGTACATATCAATCATTCTTATTATCATGGTGGAAAATGGTCTGAAAAAATACTTATTATTAAAATATAACTGAAATTTTTGTATACCATTATCATCAAATGCACTCTGACATCCATCATCATCATCGTCTTCTTCAGTGTCAGCATTTTCAGTGGTTTCCTGATATGAAGGTTCATCAAGCGTAACAGGTTCGTCTGAGCAATCTGGAAAAACCTGTAGAAAAAAAATAACTGGTTAAAATTTCAAAATAAACTCTTCAGGGCAGTGCAGGCACTTTAATCAAGCACGTTTCTTTACAACTATTTATTTTTAAAAACAATGACATTGCTATCAATTGTAAATTTCCCATAGTAAAGAAACGTGGGCACGCGAGGTAAAGTCTTTTAATTTTACAAATCGTGGATTTTCCATTTTAAAATTGTCATGTTATTATATTTTTATTCGGTACACATATCTTACCGATTGGATTGCTTCTTTGTGAAAGAAGTCGATATCCTTGGAAATACGCGCCAACTCTTCCGATGCCTCCATTACAGTTGGTGTGCTTAATTGGGTAGTACTCCTTTCTGCAGGCTCAACTTCACGACGCTTTCGCCATAACGAAACTTTCGGGACCTCAACTGAGTTGTCCGCAGTATAGACTTTGTATCTCCCGCGCTTGTTCATAATTATTTCTGGGTCGATAGTTTCTCGCTCTAGTTAACAGGTCATTTTCAAAATGGCTGACCTTCTTCTCGGAAGTCAAGAGATATGAACTTCCGGCATCTTCGTGACAAATAAATTTTAATATTAAACAATAAAATTCGTAAAGAAACATGTTTCTTTAAAAAAATAAACAACAATAAACATTACAATAGATTATAATTGGGTTTTTTAGTTATATTTTGAATATCGGAAGAGTCGAGAAATTGACTTCCGGTAACTTCGTAACATAGTAAAAAATTGAATAACCACGCAAATCATTTACCAGACACTTTTAAAAATACACACAAATATAATTTCACATAAATATTAAACTTAAAACAAAATACTACAGAGTTAACTTTAAATCAAAGTAAAATTTAATTCTCGGCAATCTTCGTGCTTTAAAACGATTGGTCAATTTTAAAAATCTGTAAATCTGATCGTTGATTGGTTGTTGAAAATTCAGTTACGCCAAGTTCAAACCGTTGAAAAGGACGTTTTTGATCAGGGAAAGTTTTTGCAAGAAATACGATGTATTCCCTAGTTGAGTGGATCGATGAGAAGAAATACAGTGTTATACCTTTGTCCAGAGTGAAAGAACCACGGAAAAGTTATGAAGATTACAAAGAGGGCGATATTGTGAAGGCATCCTGTCCAGGCTTCTCAGGCATTCACAATGCAAAGCTAGTAGCCATTCGTGGTAAGTAGAAATGATTATCGAATAAGATATAATATGGAATTCTAACCTTAATTATTATTTCATAGTTTCTTAGAATTTTTGATATTTCCTTTTGAAAAAGAGATTGAAAAAATCCATATTATTTTAATAATTGTACATCAAACAATAAATTACCTTTGGTAATAGTTTTACATATCTGTGCAATAAAGACCAGTTTATCTGGTCAATGACTAATGAATGTGAAATGTTCTTGAACATTTTGCAGACTTTTACATTAATATAGAATTGTTTCAACTGAGAATAGGTTTAAATAAGTTGAATATTCATCTTATATGAGATGTAAACTTGCATTTAGAAATCTCCTCTCTTTTTGTATTCATGTATTGTTGATTTGTATTTTTTCACTTTTATTTGTTTATATCCTTTGTATAATGCCCAAAGGGGTCCAGAAGTTGTTAAAAATATTATTGTGTACTTTTATATTTGTAGGCAATACCACAGATGACAAAAAACAGCTGGAAAGATTAGCCATTGAGCATGTGGAAAAGATGGAGTCAAGTGAAGAAGGTACATGTATTGTTTAAAAAAAATAAACATAAAATGTGTCATTATTCATTTAAATTATTATAAAAAAGGATGATATTTTCGACCCTTGAGGTGAATTTACTTGCCAAAAACATATCACATAGACATTAATAAGCAACTGCATTAATTTCATTCATCTCATATTAGCTTTATATGTGTGCCTGTTTGGTATAATCAGATTATAATTGAGGATGATAATCAACATGCATGTTTGTAAACTTTTGTATTTTCTATTTAATAATTAGGGCCTATGCAGGAAATTTCAGGAACTGATGATCAGAGACAAGGAGTGCAAGAATGTCACAGAGAGAGAGAAAAAGGTATATAATGCTAGAAAAGTTAAATTAAAAACAAATTCAGGTTTTTTTTTACAAAGAAATTCTTTGGTTGCTCAAAGTTAATTTTTTATTTTATGTCACCTTAAAAAAACCCAAAACTACAAGTGAGGACCAATCGTTTAATTTAAAAAAAGAGGTCAATATAGCTTATTTATTGTCAATTCGATGGGATTGTTTGTATTCGATCTACTCTAGATCTATTTCATTGATCACAAACTGACACAAACTTATCATAGTGAAAATTAACTACAACCCATAGTAACAGAGATGTGATAATTTGTATTGCAAGGTGCAAGTTTAAACAATCTTATTAAAAATTTATTTGGTTTGAAAAAAAATGTTAAATGATATACAATTATTTTCAGAGAAACCTGAGAAAAGGAAGCGAAAAGTGACTGACAAATCGACTGGGAAGAAGACAAAGACCCAAGAAAACAAAGGTAATTAAGAAGTTCTAGTTATAGTCTAATAAAAGTATTACCGGTAGTTTTTTCCTTGTATATTATGATTGTAATATAAGCCAAGATTTCTTTGCCTCTTGAACTGTGATAATGCCAGAAACTTTGTGAAAAAAAATCTTTTTTATTAAGAAGTGAATATATTTTATTAAAATTATTTAATGATTGTTTTTTAAAGTACTATACATAAAATTGGTTATGTAAGATTGAATGATTCATTTAAATTTACGAAAATAAATATACTCAAAACATGTGAAGACGTTTGTATCTTTGCTCATGGCGCATGAATTAGCAAAGTGTATTCATAGAAAATTGAATGTCACAGATTTCCAATGCAAACAGAAGGGGAAATATACACTGAATGTAAATATATGTGAATAAATTCCCCCTTACAATTATTTTATTATGTTTAAGGCATCATTTTTATAAGTATATAGCATTGAATTTCTGTCATTGATTTTAATCCTCAATTTTTAAACTGTCAACAGAAAACCGGGAGGCTGAGAAAGAGATACGCCAACAAAAGAAAGAAGAACAACAAAAAAAGAAACAGACCCTTCTGAAAAAAAATGAGCTGTTCCTGTCCTCATTGAACTCGTTCAAAGACACGGTCAATACAGTAAGTATAATGTACCGGTCATTTATGGTGAATTAAAATAAAAAAAAAATTAATGTCAATAAATCAAAGTTCTCTCATTATAACTATATAAATACAACAATTCAATGTACTGAATTCAATATGATTGTTTAACTTGCCAAATAAATAAATCAAAACCAGCATAACATATTTAAACACTTACAATGAATGGTTAAACTGAAATAAATTACTTTATCATATAAAGCTGCTTAAAAATAATTCTGTAATTTTTGGAAAGAACCCAAGTAATGTTATATAATGATATTTAAAAATCATAACTATGAGAATATTAGTGAATTTTGTTAAATTAGTAAATTTTATAACAAAAATATTTAATAAAACTGTCCCCGCACATCTCACTGGTGGCCACCTTGGATAGGCCCTCTTTATTTAGGCTTTCACAGACTTTATTATACCTTAACAATGTGTTTTTGACAGGTTACTGTTTTTCTTCTTCGCTTGAATTTCATATACCATGAGATGTTTGTGGCAGAGGATATCACAACAAACTTCCGTCAAATGGTACATTGTTAATTATAATTTCAGGAGTCTCAGGATATTCAACCCAATCCAACTACAGCAACTCCGCCTGACAGTGAAGGTAGCACCTACATTGACCTGGATAACCAAAGTTGCCCTCAGCAGGTATCAGCCAACGAGCCACCATCAGTAGCCACCAGCTTGCCCTCCAACAACACTGTCAACAATGCTGTCAACAATGCTATGTATCATAACCAAGTGATGTCGAACACGTTCATGAACCAGAACCAGATGTGCTATGGTTACCAGAGTTCCCAGATGAACAATTACTCCAACAGCCCAATGATGCCATTTCAACCCCAGACGTACAACTGGCAACAAAACCAGTTCTACAACACACCAGAGGTGAACAGGTGGCCACAAGATCAAGACAGATATGGCAGCAACTACCGTTTTGCTCACGAAACCACTTGCAGCACCCCCGTTTCAAATAACAGCAGTTATGATAAGGTACGATATAAAGGGTTAAAATTCATAAATAGGAATCTTCATAAGAATTATCCCATTAAAAGAAATTGTTCACTTGTTCATCTGTTTATAAAAATCATTTCTATTATTGTGAATCTTTGTATCATTCTATAGAAACACATTTTCATTTGTCTTTATTTTTGTAGGAAAATCCTGCATGCAGGCAAATTTTTCCTGTGGAGGAAATGCAACAGACAAAGAAGGTATGTAGCTTTAAAAAATTATTAAAGTTTCTCAATTTACATGCATTAGTAGATCAAAGCACTATTTTACACTTTGCAAGCAAATAAATGTAAGTTGATGATAACAAATGATAATAAGTATTTTAAATGGAATATGAACTTCATTATTTCCACTATAGATTTCATAGAATATATTGTTTTGATTTATTATTATAAATTAAATATGTATTTTTTATTTTTACTAGAACTGCAAAGAATGTGACAAAATTAAAGAAGAGTTGCAGAAAGCCAACAAAAGAATACGGGAATTGGAGAAGGAGCTTCTTGCTGCCAGCACCAACAAAACGTCTACAGGTTAGTGAATTATTTTGATTTATTTAATTCAAAATGTAAGAACATTTAATTTTCCATCTTTCTCTGGTCATAATTGGTCTCAATAAATATCATGGGCTGCATTTTACAAAAGAACTTACAACCAAATCAATGAATGCTAATTAATCACCAACTAATCAATGATTTATTATTATGGCTAAAAAATATTAATATGGGAATTGAAATATTTGTAAAAAATTGGTTTTATGTCAGTTTTGTTCTTTAAATATTATTTTACGAAGCTGTAAATATTTACAAATTTGTCGTAAGTTCTTTTGTAAAATGCACCCATGGATTTTAGTCTTTGAATTATTGAATAGACCAATCCACACTTTACAAAAGTTATGTCCCTTGGCCGCCATCTTTGGGGAAAAACCCATATATTTCTCACAGTAGCCTTTGTCGTTTAGAGGGTTGTAACTTTGTCATTTGACATTAAAAAAACGTTTCCCTGTGAATTTTAATTGCCCCAAGTTGGGGCAACCCACACATCGAAGGAATAAATCAAATTCCAAGAGATTTCTTCAGAGGACGCCCAAATATTTGGTTGCTTAAAGAAGGGAAAAGTTGCTTTTTCCCTTTTGACCTTTGGGTTGACCCCGCAAAGGGGAACAACTTTTGCAAAGTGTGGATTGGACTATCCAAATGTGTCTCCTGTAGATAAATTTTCACTAATAATTTTTATTATAACAATCAACAGGTGATTCCTCTACCTACAAGGTCCAGACAGATGGAAGGCCTCGTGCTGGTGTTTTGTCGTCTGGTGTGGCAGCTGCAAACCATGTGAGTATATTTCCTTTTACCTTTTTGTGTTTGTCAACAATACAGAAAGGTATTTGGATAAGGCCAAATAACTCTAGGATATTACATAATATTAGTTAAGGCTTAAAATGTAATATAAAAAGTACAGCAACAAATGTTCCAAAGTCAGTTTAGACACTCTTTACCAGGAACAACATGATATTAAGTAATTAATGTTAATGCTTTCATTTTTACAATTGTCTTTACACCATAAAAGAAAATTATTAATTTTTCCCACAGACTTGAGTTATCTTAAATTGTTGCATTATTCCTAGATGATCGAGCTGATGCCAAACACCAACGTGTACATCTATCCCAAGGACCTCAAGGTGGTAAATAAGAAGAGCTCTGGGTGTGCCAAAGCCAGATATCTTTTATCAGCATTCTACACGAATGATGAGCTTGTGGAGGCTGGAAACCTTAGTGGGGCTCGCAACAAAAAGGGACTTGACAAGCAGATTGTACAGACCATCATAGGTAACTCAATATATTGTAACCACATTTTTATTCAATTACAGTAATAATCTAAGTACAAAAGTTCCGGTGGAAATTCATTTTATCACTATTTATTTCAAAATTAATGATATTTAATTCTGCATAGCAAGTTGATTGTTAACTGTATTAAATTTTATGCACATTATTTCCTAATATGAATTCTCGGACTTTACTGACAAGAATTCCCAAAAACCCATATGAAACATGTTTTTGACAGAATAGAATTAATTCCATCACACTAAATATTAATACTTGAAATATTTCTGGCTTGCATTGTACTCTTATTAGCATTAACAACTTTAAACAAAAATACTGAACTGTTGTTATTTCTACAACATTAACAAAGTTTCTAAAATTTGCTACTTTCTTTCAGAGTATGCAGTTCTGAAGAGTGATGACAAGCTGACAGACATTAACATTGCCCTTCGATCTAAAGTGAGTGCGTTAGTTTGTGTTAGCAGGAAAGCCGAAGCAGGAAGAGATGTGGAGGTAACGCGACTCTGAAGAAAGCTGCAACAGTTTCGCTATCTGAAAAGTTGAAGACATTAAGTGTGTAACTTCTTGTTACAGTTATTGTTACTTTATTCATAGTTTAAATGTATTTATTTAATTACTGTTGCACATTATTGGTTTTGTGTTGTGTGTGTGTGTGTGGGGGGGGTTATTATTTTATCTTTGATATTTAATAGTAACTCTGATTGTTAAATAGTAACTACAGTGTTTGTTGTATTAATAGTAGCTTGTTTTTTAGATGATGTTAAAAATTTAGATGAGACATGCCTGTCTAATTTATTTATTTATTTATTCATTCCTTGAAACTGACTGTGATTATGACAATCAGATATTGTCTTGCTACAGTGAATATGTGATAATTCATTAGGAAGGTTTGCAATACACCTTTCAATAGTAACTTTGACTGTTAAATAGCAACTATAGTCTTTTAGAGTTTGTTAATAGAAGCATGTTAATTTATGATAATATTCAGATTCTAGATTTCGCATGCATAACTTATTTATTTATTATGTTAAGATGATTGATTATGACAATGTAATATTGTGTTTCTACAATTAATGATTCATTATATTTAATTTTAAGGTTGTACAATAATATACATTTTTTAATTAACAAAAAACCCCAGGAAATTCATTTTTGTCAAACTATGCTTTTAACATACTTTTTGTGTCCTTTTTTGGTAATTATTTCATACTTTTAAACTACTTTTTCCATATCTTTTTAATATTTAAAATTCCTTATCAATACTTATTAAATACTTTTTCTTTGTACATTTTTATACTTTTTAATGAGTACTTTTTTCATACTTTGTACATTTTTGTACTTTTTCTATGTTCATTTTAGTACTTTATTCGTATACTCTTACATTCTTTTTAGTGGGTACTTTTTTTGTACTTTGTACTTTAATTGTACTTTCTCTTTGTATGTTATGTAAAAAGTACAAAAATGTCTCAAGTACAATAAAAGTACTCTTGTTAAAAGTACAAAAATATACCAAGTACAAAAAAAGTACAAAAAAATACTAAGCACATTTTTGTACTTTTAGTGAGAGTACTTTTTTTGTACTTGATACATATTTGTACTTTTTTTAATGTGAAAATACTTTTTTATACTTATCAAATACTTTAAATGTACTTTGATGAAGAATAAAAAGTCTATAAAGTATACTTTGTTGTTTTATTATTTTGTGCCAAAGATTTAAAGTATACTTTTAGTACAAAAAAAGTATACTTTTTTTGACTTAATTTGGAACGACCATTTGCATAGTTCCAAATTTAGTTGAAAAAAGTATACTTTTTTCCTACATTTTTTGTACTTTTTTCCGATACTTTTTCTGTACTTTATTTTGGTATGGGTTGATGTAAGAACGAACACCAGCTATAACAATGGTTTCGTGAAGCAGCCCATTTTTTGCCGTCTCTGATGAGCTCACTTTCTGACAGGTTGAGCAGCAGTATAATCACAGCCTTCATTGAAGAACGTCTCTGAATTTGGCAGTGACATAACTCTATAGATTTTCTCCTGCACTTCCTAGAGAAATATTCTCTGTTCCGAGTCTCACCCATTTCCCTCTTATCTCAGGCAAGGATTATGATAGATTAATATGCCGAAATCATCCAAACACTCAACCTGCTGTAGTAGGCCATCTTTTTCTCCCCACCGATTCCCCCATTTCAAGGTGATTTTTCATAACTTAAATCTTCAAAGGGATTAGTAGTTATCTTCTGCGGGGGACATTCCTTTTTATGTCAGACCCTGCTTAACCCTATCTTCGGGCAGAAATTGACAAAATCCACTAACAAGCAAATCCACTTAGATTTGTCAAGACAACTGACAGGGTTTTTTTTCTCACTGATGATCAAGTGTATAGTCTTTGAAGAACATTACCTGTAAATGTTTACCTAATTAGAGAAATATGTCACCTCCTGACAAATTTGTACTTGAATATGTAAGTGATTTTACTGTATGTTTGTCCTCATAGTGGCCTTTCCCTGTCAGTCTTTGACAGTTGTTTGTGCGACTTAGGAAGAAGTCCAGTATTTCACTTCATTAAATAGCTCTCTTCTCTTAAAAGCTGTCATTTTGAATTTTATAAAGCTGATGTTGAATAAGATGAAAATAAACTTAAACATCTTAGTTTGAGACATACACTTGTAATTTTGTAAGTTTCGCTCTGTCTGTGTGAAGTGACTATTATTATATTCAACCTAATACATCTGTAGTGAAGTAAACATGTATACCTTATTACAAAGTCAAGTTATTAACTGTGGAATCATTGGCGTTCTTGATGGCTTGATTTTTATGGATTTAGGGGTACCTCTATGCACCTACCAATCCCCCCCCCCCCCCAGTGAATTATAAAATACAGTCTTTATTCTATATTTATACAAGTAAATCCTTGAAAATGACATCCTAAGGAACATTTAAAAATTTGATAATTTACAAAAATCAACCCCCACAAATTTAGATGATTCCGCAGTATGTGTTGACACAACAGTCAACCACTTACCAATTCATTATCTCAAATAGTACACAGTTATACTGTTACAAGTATATCAAATAAATGAAATACGGTAGGTTTGACCCCCCCCCCCCCCCCCCAATTTTTTTTTTTTAATAGTAATAACATTAAGTTGTCTTTAATTTTCTGCAAAAGAATTTAAAAACAAATATTCAAGGGAATTCTTGTCTTGTATTAAGGACAGGCGTATTTATTATTAATAAGTATCAGTTTCAATATGGAATGTATGACATTGAATGAAATTGGCAATGTATGACATTAAAAGGGTTGGATGGTCATGGCAATTTAAGACTATTTTATCCTTCTGGTTAGGAAAAGCTTTGTGTCAAAATGTAGCAAATTTTCCCATACACTTCAGTATTACAGTTGATGGCAAGAAAATCATATTTCTGATGTTAGGTTGGCTCTGATAGTTAATTTGGTGACCAGCAGCCTCCTGTATTAAGCCTAGCTGTCCTGTCTGTGTTGCTTCATGCACTTCTATAGAACACGGTGGCCAAGGCCAGACAGTTTCAGTATCAACATAATTTAAGTTTAAAATTTTTCTCAGTCTTTATTATTTGCATTTTACACTTTATTTACTTAATTATGTTCAGAATTAACAAACAGAACATAATTTTTTTTTGGAATATTCAAAGATTGATTTTTAGTTGCTCTTTAAAATACTTTACGTATCAGATGTATGGATTTAGATTGCTATCTGTATATGTTACTCCAACATGCCAAAAAGTCAAGTAAATAGTTAGACTAGTTTACCGACACCCAGTCGGAATAGGTCAGAGTAAGACACCCAATCAATATAGGTCGGAGTGCCCCATTGTTGGCCCCGGGGGTCGATGGTATCCAATGCATACCTACTACCTAAAAAACCCAACACAGGATGAGTATGGAGTTTTTTTTAGTTTAATAAAGTCTATTATAAAGATTTAATGTGGCATTTGTTTCCCTCTGACTGACTGATACAAAGTTAGGTAACCAGACACTGGGATGATGAGCAGATAAAATTTATCTTGTTTGTTAGTGTTTCAGTTTTGGTAAATTGGCTAGTTTTTTAATAAAACTCGCTGCCAACATAAGGCCATGTGGCTGAGCGGCGTCTTGACTTTAGATAAAACAAACTTTAATGAGAGAACGGAATGCCACTCGCTGCTCTATTATCTCATAGCGCCAATTTAATTCAATTTTATTTTGCAATTTTTCTGTGTCAACAAGTTTGTTTTATTTTTATAGAATTGGCCTTGATGCTACAGATGATTTTGCTACAGATGATTTCCGTAGTACATGCGTTACCAAGTACTTTATTTGTTTTTGAATTATAAAGATTTGCTTTGATTTAAAGCAATTGTAATTTCTGTTATGAGCATTGGTTTTATTTTTATCAATTAGCTTCCATTATGTGGCTATATTGTATGCTCGGAATCGGTTTTTCGGTATTCAGTTACTCAATTAATGGTGCCCATTTGGAGTCACTCAGCTAGTCGAGTCTGTCCTAACTGCCGATCTGAGTAATTCCTAAAGTAGTCTTGGTGTCAACTGATGGTATCTGACAATAACAATGGGGCTTTTTACAAGATGAACTCGTCAAATGATATCAATGGGGATGTCTATTAGCTGTAACACTACCCCTGATTCATGAGCAGTTACAGGGTATTAAACCATCATCCCTCTCTTCACAGATATCACTAAAAAGGAAATGTTATCCTCTATGATACTATTGTGCTGAATTGTCAGTAGACAGTTGGTCTTCCTTCCTTTTTCATTTTATAGTTTGTAAATGAATTTTCTCGGAATAAACTATATTTTGATCCAGCCATTTGGGATATAGACAGACACACACCCTTCAATTTATAATTTTTTTGGGGCTATTAGTTTCTACATTTCCACCAATCTATTTTTCATACTGATGTCTTTTTTTATTGTTTAGAATCTAGACTGACCATCATTCTGCATACATGTATTGTACTTTGTTCGAATTAATGTACAGTATTTTTTCATTTTTTTTCTTGAGAGGAATAATTAGAAAGCTGGTACGCTGCAGACTTTCCTAATTACTGCAAGTTTTGATAGTTTGCCTTTGGTAGTTGAAGGTACAGGCATTACAAATTGATACCAGAGTGAGAACTTATTTTCTTCTTAAATTAGCCGTATTTAGAATTTTCTGACCACCTACAGGGGATTACATATAAAGTTGTGAAACGTACTTTGTCTTATATGAGATGACTAGGCCTGGAGGTCATTTTTAGCTGAAACAAGCTGGCTTTTATATATACCAGTAATCACTCAAAGTCCTTGTATCCCTTTGATAAAAATGAGACTTGGGGAAAAATTAGCTTTACCAGTCATTGATGGCTGAGTCTCTCATCCTAACGATTTTGGGAGTTAGGAATTGGTCAGTTCCTGCATCAACCCCCCCTGCGCCCCCCTCCACCCCAACCACTACTCTTGTTACCCTGTCATGTGATACACTCATGACAACCGGTAATTCTAGGTCTGTCAGCGTAATTAGGATATCATTTTCTATGTCATTATCATTTAAAGTGTTTGCTACAAAACGGTTTTGTCATAAATCTTTGATTGCATGCCGATTCTGTGTGCGTGTAAGCTCATCAGTTTACAGATTCATGTTAGATGTGTATCCAATGACTGCGACCTTGGATTGTGGCTTCCAGCAAGTACAAATTACCACCTTTTTTGTATCCTACATGTTCTCCCTTCCCATTTCAGTCGAAAGCTTAAAAACACAAAGAATTGAGGAAACTCATATTAACGTTGTTTAGGCTGTCTTTTTCTTTTTTTTTTTGGCATGTGATTATAACACACGGTTCAGAATTACCGTCATAATTTTTGAGGTGGACTGAATCATTAAAATCACTTATTCCTCCAGTTTTTATTATCAAGTTGCAATTAACGAGGAAAAGAATTTCAGAAATATAATTGGGTATAAGATGTAAAATGAGCGCCATTATTATTTCTTTTCTGATGTCAGAGCGATTATTTTGTAAAGAAAGGGGAATATGTGGACATTTCTATCGCAGTATCCTTGGTTTACCCATTAGGAGGTGGTTACTGCAATTATATTTTCTCTGCTGTTAGGCAGTGAGATAATATGTAATTGGATATAAACCAAGGAAAATGCATTGTTAAATAGCTGTTGGGTTGTATGATTTAATCTTGAATTTTTTTTCCATATTATCTTAATTGGTGTTTAAAATTTCTTGCTTCTTAATTGCTTCTGTATTTGACTTAAAGTTTCCTTAAATATCAGGTTAATGCTTTTTCATTATTTAACCCGCGCAGTTTTCATTTAGATTGCACTGAGAAAAATATTTCATTGAATTCAATTATTTTCTAGTCCATGCCAAAAATCAACATGCACTAAGATTGGTCAGTGACTTTTTTGGACTGCGTGTTTGGGGACACATGTCTTTTGTGAGCAAGACATATCTTAGGTGTTAAAAATCCGTGCTCTCTTGTTGTCCGACGGATCTGCCAGTGGCTGCGATGCACACAGAACAAGAATGAAGGCATTCAAAATCCAGCGCAACAATTGCTGGAACTCTCATTGAATCGAAGTTAATTCTGAAAATCAATGTTTACTCAAGCTAAACAAACATTTTCCTAAGGTGTATAATTTTAATGCGGAATGAGGTGTGAATTTAGTGTCATCTGTCGAGCCATTATATCATATCCCCGAGACCTGATTATTTCTGTCCCTCAGAGACCCTAAGAAGGTACCCCCAGAATCGGGGTCAAGTGTCAGCACTGGAAATCCTGTATGTTTTTTGAGTCATTGATCAATACATTGTTGTCCTTTCAGATATTGAAAATCATGATATCCAGGGCTCTCCTGTTCTTCAAATAATCAGGATTCAATTAATGTCTACTTAAAATAACAAGTGTGGCTTATTGAATGGCAGTAGGTAAACATTCCCCATAGACCGCTGTCAGCCCGATACTGCAGGTGCTTGCTGGAAGGTGTGCGTCTTAGTCCTTACATTATCACCAAATCTGTGCTTTGTTTCTCAGAAATAATATTCCAGTGCAAAAATAATATAAAATCATCGAAGTACTAGGAATCCTGAGATATTTTAATTCAATTGAAGCCCAGATGTGGTTTAATCCATTACTTTTTATGTTCTTCACTTATGATTACACAGCAAATCCTCACTGTGGTGGTTACAAGTAATACCATGTTTGCTCTCATATGGACTAAATTAATCTATATAGCTTCTGCATAGACCTTTCTAAATTTAAAATTGTTATTATATTGGAATGAAATTTATTTTAAAAGGATTGCTTTTTATAAGAGTAGTTCAATACCAGTAACTATGATATTGCCATTACACTGGGTTAACCTACCGGTAGTGGTCTACTCTGATGAGATTCAAACTTATAAACTTTTGAGTGGAGTTATGTACTGTAGATTCCTAATTAACCGCAAGGAATTTATATCCAGGTAAAATCGCGAGGGGTACCCTTCACAGATTTTTAAATCTCGATATTATTTTCTAAGAGTTAAAAACTATAAGAAATAAGGATGGAAATTCCCTGATCGCGTTTTATATTCTTGCGATTTGATCTGAAACCGCGGGATCGCTGAATTAAGTACTCGCGTAATATAAGGAATTTACAGTAATGTTATAAACTGTGATGGAGCTGGTCATATGATATACAATGTTATACCTTTCCTTTCCTACTCTGTGATAGGTAGTGTATTCCCTTTGATATAGAGGAATACTTGACATCAATTTTACAAGTCCCAACATCTGTGTGTACAGATATTTGAAAAGAAAGGTTACTGAATCTATGTTGCTGCTATAAATCTAGAATAAATATTCTCTTGATGATAACATGAGACTCATATTTCATCAAATTACTCTAGTAATGTAATGTTATGTCACGAGGTCAAACACAGAGATAAAGTTATCTCCCCTGAAGTACAAAAAATCCCGACAGATCCCTTTGTTGGCAGTGTTACGAAGCGCGGGATCCAGTTACTGTGGGAGTCCGGTTTATTATTGCAACACCGATTATCAAAAAGACAATAAACACCTGCTTCTGATGCAATATTTTTCTTACCAGTTTTTGCAAAGTATGAAAAAGGCATTTTGTACAGTTTGAGATAGTAGCAAGAAATAATGGTACTAACTGTTTTTTGACTATTTCAAATAGCATTACATAATTATTGGGTATTGTAACATTTGAATATTCTTTATATCACAGAACATTTTGACAAAAATCTTCATGCTTATAGGAACAAATCCAGTGCTATGTAGTGTTCTGACCATTGTATTTTATTTTCTTTTATATCTGAACAAGATAATTTTGATTAGTAACTGTCTTTGATTTGACTTGCAGGAGTGAATGCAGAGCTGTACTATGTCAGGAAGGGGATCGTCAACAACTATGCCCTGTCCTTCGTTCTTCCCATCCACACCGACGTCCAGGAGATTCTGTTTACATGGAGGAGTCTGCGACAGGGACCGCCTGATGTAAGTATATATACGCCGGGTACATAGTCTAGATTATGGATGTCGGAGGGGATTCGATATCACCTGGTCGAGGGTTAATATCTCATCATAGATATATAACATTTTCAGTCTCTGAATGTAGATATCAGTGGACATTCTATATATCTCAAGGTTATGGGTTAAACATTACATCTCGCTTCCTCAGTAACAGATGAAACACATGTTTACACGTAACAGGATAGGTTTTACAAGGTAAATTTTGACATGTAGCAAGGATCCCACTCAAAGTTTATTTATAAAAAGTAAATTGATATTTTTGACTCTGATCTGCTGTCAGAGAATTCCGGTGTGTATTTTTAGCTTGTTTTTACAATGTACAATATTTGATAAAAAAAAACAACAACAGACAGCTGGGCTTCGTGGAGATATGTGAACTATGTACACAGTAATGAAGGCAGCCATTAACGTGGAGACTAAGGAATATAAGGCAGTGGGTATTGGCACTGACTCCCTGCTACAGACAACAGGAATTATTACAGGCTCAGGGAAGTGGGAAAGACGAATTAACCAAAATCTGCTGTAATTTGGGGAAGATAAGTTTGAAATTTTAAGAATTTGTGCAGCTAAAAACAAGATTAAAGACTTGCAGATAGAAGTGTGGTGGCTTAATTGTTTTCTACTTTTGATAATGAAGAAGCTTGACATTTATAAATTGGAAATTGTTAAAATGAAGAAAAAAAGCTGATTAGCAACTTGAGACAAGATGCATTGGTTTTGTTTCTGTGTTGTAAATGAGCAGAGATTTCTACCTGTCACTAATTGGCACCTGATGAGACACAGAAACACCTGTCTGTGAACATCCCCTCCATACCATACCATTTCACAGATACTTGTACTAATGACATGTACCATTTCACAGATACTTGTACTAATAACATGTACCATTTCACAGATACTTGTACTAATGACATGTACCATTTCACAGATACTTGAACTACTAACATCTACCATTTCACAGATACTAATAACATCTACCATTTCACAGATACTAGTACCGGTACTAATAACATGTACCATTTCACAGGTACTAGTACTAATGACGTACCATTTCACAGATACTTGTACTACTAACATCTACCATTTCACAGATACTTGTACTAATAACATTTACCATTTCACAGATACTTGTACTAATGACATGTACCATTTCACAGGTACTAGTACTAATGACATGTACCATTTCACAGATACTTGTACTAATAACATATACCATTTCACAGATACTTGTACTAATAACATATACCATTTCACAGATACTTGTACTAATAACATGTACCATTTCACCAATACCTTCCCAGGTAATTGTATCATTCCATGGATACTTGTCACGGTAACATATTCCATTCCTTGGATACCTACCGCATCTCAGACTGAGCCTGTAGTATATCTCTACCTTTGTCTCATTAGCAAACCTTTCTCTCAAGTCATTCATCCTAGGAGGAAATTATTCTCCATCATCACGGACTGACTGCTGCTAAAGTCAGATTAAAGAAATAAATAACTCCATAACCAGCTACCAATCTCCAAGTCATTCCTTCTGGACCATCTTCTACAGATATTCAGATTAGAACCGACATTTATGAATCAAGGAAGTTTGTTATTCATGGAGAATGTTTACCATTCATTAAGCTTGTGTGTTCTTAAAATAGATTCTGATTTAACGTGAATGTATTAAGATGTGTAGGTCTTGTCAAATAAACATCAAATGTTACAGTAGCAGAGAATGCTGCATTCAGTATGTCAGAGGTGCATTAGACTTTACATTGTATTTGAAGATTTGATCCGTCTTGATTTAGTTTTGAATAATTTCATTTGACTTACCATCTATATTTTTTGACAGATTTACTACAACATGAGCTTTGAGGTGTCCAATCCCAGAGCAATGCTGGTACCTGTTGCCAATATCTCAAACACTGGCAAAGTGCCCAACTCTCTTTCAGGTAAATATTTAATACAGGTAAACATCTCAAACTGGTTAGCATCTTAGACACTAGCAAAGCACCCAAATCTCTTGGGCTTGCAATTATCTCAAACAGATATCCATCTTAAGCACTGGCAAAGTGCCCAACTCCCTCTTTGTAAAAATATCTCAAACAGGTAAACATCCAAGTTCTGGCAAATTGCCCAACTCTCTCCTAAGTAAACATCTTAAACAGGTAAACATCTCATTGAGAAAGTGCCACACATCTCACTGAGAAAGTGCCAAACTCTTTCTTAGTTAATTATCTACAACACTTGCAAAATTCTAAAACAGCCAAACATTTCAAACATATTCCAAAGTGGCCAACTTCCTCTTAAACATCTCAATCAGGTAAACATCTCATACACTGCCAAACTCTTTTTTAGGAAAAAAAACTCAAACAGATAAATCTTACAAAAACTGGAAAGTATCAAACTCATCTCGGTTAGGCATCTAAAGAATGCAAACATCTCATTCACTGGCAAAGTACCCAACTTTCTCAGGTCAAAATCTCACTTGCAAAGTGCTCAACTTTCTCTCAAGTAAACATCTCAATAATGGTAAATTGTTAAAACTCTAATAAGTTAACGTCTCAAGCTGTAGCATCTTTTATATGCTAGTAAAATGCTATTTCTCTCCCAAGTATATATTGCTTGGAATAGTGGGGCACATTTTTTTTACAAGGATGATTCAAAGTGAATATTGTTACCAGCAGAGATGATGATGTTATTTTTTGTTTATCACATATTGAATTTAAACTACCTAGCTTACAAACTAGTTTCTTTGAATCAGTGTTTGTCTTGATTCATATTGTAATCTTGATTCCTCTAAGCATTCACACAACAACAAGACCATGACAACTACAATATTTCAGCACACTTAGGCTAGATCCTCTCTAGAGCACTTTTAGATGGGTTTGTTTTTTGCCCTCACAAGTTCTGCTAACATCTGCCTGGACACCAATGTAGGTATCATTAGTTAATTGTGCGCATCCATTCAGCAACAAAAAAGAGGCCCCACGTTTGTGTATCTCAGAAGGATGGCGTATCAAGTGGTACAAATTGGCCATGCTTGGGGTAGTACAGGTGACTGATGGCGTGCCTCATTGAGTGGCACTGTATTCCATCTTTTCAATGATAAACTCACTTATAATCAGGATTTCATCACATCAAAGACAGTATCATTCTGTAAGAACATCAAATAACAATTGGAGAAAATTATACATAAATAGGCCAAGAGTAGGCTACAAGATATCTAGATATGTGCCATTATGTATGTATAGAGAGATTGACTTTGGCTTCATCTGTGAATTTTTCTTTTTGTTCTATTGGTGCTCCATTGTGTAGTCTTTGTTTTTGATAAATAATAAATCTTTTGAAATTTTAATTACTATAATACTACCAGTAAGATACGACCAGTATGCGATGGCTTACTTCCAGGATGAGGTAGCACATGGTTTCTGGGTAAACTTTATTGTTTGACAACCTCTGTCAGAACAAATGGAAGACATGCCTGTATTGATAAGCCAGTGTTTGGTGGCAGATTTATGACTGTTGTATGGCTCTCTTTACACTTGTTCCATGTATTGGATGTTCTGGTCCATCAGTGAGATAAATCACCCATGTTCTGTGAGGGGATGGGGGTGTCTGAGACCTTCATCTTGGACCAGCTGTATGAACGTGAAGGTCACTTTAGTACAATGGTCAGGGAGCAATGCACCACACCTATTGATGTTGAGTGTCTTTGAGGGGAGCTAGAGAATCTAAACTTAAGACTATTTTAAAAATTGTAGTTTAAAGGCGCTTGGACTGTGTAACCCTTTATATTTGTGTTGGTTTGTTTGTCTGTGAGGGGAGGGGTGAGGGTGAATGGGCAGACACCATAACCTTTGACCAGCTGTATTAATGTGGTGGTCACATTAATGTGGTGGTCACAATATTACAGCTGTCAGAGAGCTAGGGACCACCTCTAATGATGTTAAAGTGGTTTGTATTTTGGGGGTGGGGGGATGCAAGTCTCTTCTAACCAGCTGTAAGAGTGTGACAATCAATATTGTACACTGGCCAGGGGGCTAGGGACAACCCTCTTTAGAGTGGTTAGTTTTGGGGCTTTGTATTTCAAGGGGAAAAAAATCCCACTATCTTACGATATTTAAAAAAAATGAATTGTTATAAGTCATGATATATCAAGTTCTTGCACCTATTTTCCATGATTATTGACAAAGATTATTTTAGCATTTCATTTTCAACATATCTATTGGTCTAGCTTAAAATAAAGTTAAAAGAAATTAGCTGACTGATTTAACTTTTTTGAAAATATAATAAGCATTGTTGTGTATTTTGAATACTTGTTCCAAAGCATAAACAATATATGCTTCTGGAAAATGGGGGGGGGGGGGGGGTGATTCTTATTATGAATTGCAAGTATATCAACACTGTTTACATCAGCATTACATTGATGAATGAATGCATTGTTACACCCCAAGTTACCAGCACTGTGGACCACCCCACAAGTTGTTGTGCTGGCCGGGGGTTTGTTTGTGTGTTGCTGTGAGAGATGATGAGTTGTGTGCCAGCCCCGATTCCTGTGTGAATCCGGTGCTCCGATGACTTACTGTAATTGATGGTGACGACAGACAAACTCCTGCATGTGTCTTAATGAATCAGTTTAATTTGATAAAATGGCACATTTGACAGAGCTTAATATCACACTTTGTTGGAGTGTTGAGATGGTTGTAAGCCATAGTGGAGCCCTTGCTAGATAATGAAATCAAAAACTGTGCACATTGCTGTGGAATTAACTTGATTTAAAAACACCTTTCCCCCTCATCCCAGAACGATATGTCTCTGTTTTCTCTCAGAAAGTGTTCCCTGCTCCAGGTCTCAATTTAATAAACATTTTTTAAACAAGACGGTCTGATATAAACCCATGAACTGTGAAGTTTTTGCATACATGGTATAATATTGTGATATTGCAGATGTTTGTTTTTTATGCATAAAACTTGATGGTTCTTTGATGATGTAAAATGGTTTATTTTGATACAGATAAGGAACTAGTTATGTTGAATCATAACTGTTGATTCAGAAAACAAAAGATGCACATGATTTAACAAAGTTTTGTTTTTGGATCTTTGAGAGCATCTGCAACTGTATTTCATAGAAACAATACACACTTTATTTAGACAATGATAGGGATGACCAACGATACACACTGTATTTAGACAGTGATAGGGATGACCAACGATACACACTGTATTAAGACAGTGATAGGGATGACCAACGATACAGGCTTTATTTAGACAGTGATAGGGTTGACCAACGATACACACTGTATTTAGACAGTGATAGGGATGACCAACGATACACACTTTATTAAGACAGTGATAGGGATGACCAACGATACACACTTTATTTAGACAGTGATAGGGATGACCAACGATACACACTTTATTAAGACAGTGATAGGGTTGACCAACGATACACGCTTTATTTAGACAGTGATAGGGATGACCAATGATACACACTTTATTTAGACAGTGATAGGGATAACCAACGATACACGCTTTATTTAGACAGTGATAGGAATGACCAACGATACACACTTTATTTAGACAGTGATAGGGATGACCAACGATACACACTGTATTTAGACAGTGATAGGAATGACCAACGATACACATTTTATTTAGACAGTGATAGGGATGACCAACGATACACATTTTATTTAGACAGTGATAGAGATGACCAATGATACACACTGTATTTAGACAGTGATAGGGATGACCAACGATACACACTGTATTTAGACAGTGATAGGGTTGACCAACAATACACACTGTATTTAGACAGTGATAGGGATGACCAACGATACACACTTTATTAAGACAGTGATAGGGATGACCAACGATACACACTGTATTTAGACAGTGATAGGGTTGACCAACAATACACACTGTATTTAGACAGTGATAGGGATGACCAACGATACACACTTTATTAAGACAGTGATAGGGATGACCAACGATACACACTGTATTTAGACAGTGATAGGGTTGACCAACAATACACACTGTATTTAGACAGTGATAGGGATGACCAACGATACACACTTTATTAAGACAGTGATAGGGATGACCAACGATACACACTGTATTTAGACAGTGATAGGGATGACCAACGATACACACTTTATTAAGACAGTGATAGGGATGACCAACGATACACACTGTATTTAGACAGTGATAGGGTTGACCAACAATACACACTGTATTTAGACAGTGATAGGGATGACCAACGATACACACTTTATTAAGACAGTGATAGGGTTGACCAACGATACACACTGTATTTAGACAGTGATAGGGATGACCAACGATACACACTTTATTAGACAGTAATAGAGATGACCAACGATTCACCTTTTATTTAGACAGTGATAGGAATGACCAATGATACACACTTTATTTAGACAGTGATAGGGATGACCAACGATACACACTGTATTTAGACAGTGATAGGGTTGACAATACACACTGTATTAAGACAGTGATAGGGATGACCAACGATACACACTGTATTTAGACAGTGATAGGGATGACCAACGATACACACTTTATTAAGACAGTGATAGAGATGACCAACGATACACACTTTATTAAGACAGTGATAGGGATGACCAACGATACACACTGTATATAGACAGTGATAGGGATGACCAACGATACACACTGTATTTAGACAGTGATAGGGTTGACAATACACACTGTATTAAGACAGTGATAGGGTTGACAATACACACTTTATTAAGACAGTGATAGGGATGACCAACGATACACACTTTATAAAGACAGTGATAGAGATGACCAACAATACACACTTTAAGACAGTGATAGGGATGACCAACGATACACACTTTATTAAGACAGTGATAGGGATGACCAATGATACACACTTTATTTAGACAGTGATAGGGATGACCAACGATACACACTGTATATAGACAGTGATAGGGATGACCAACAATACACACTGTATTTAGACAGTGATAGGGATGACCAACGATACACACTTTATAAAGACAGTGATAGAGATGACCAACAATACACCCTTTAAGACAGTGATAGGGATGACCAACGATACACACTTTATTAAGACAGTGATAGGGATGACCAACGATACACACTTTATTTAGACAGTGATAGGGATGACCAACGATACACACTTTAAGACAGTGATAGGGATGACCAACGATACACACTTTATTTAGACAGTGATAGGGATGACCAACAATACACACTGTATTTAGACAGTGATAGGGATGACCAACGATACACACTTTAAGACAGTGATAGGGATGACCAACGATACACACTTTATTAAGACAGTGATAGGGATGACCAACGATACACACTTTATTTAGACAGTGATAGGGATGACCAACGATACACACTTTAAGACAGTGATAGGGATGACCAACGATACACACTGTATTTAGACAGTGATAGGGATGACCAACGATACACACTTTATAAAGACAGTGATAGAGATGACCAACAATACACACTTTAAGACAGTGATAGGGATGACCAACGATACACACTTTATTAAGACAGTGATAGGGATGACCAACGATACACACTTTATTTAGACAGTGATAGGGATGACCAACGATACACACTTTAAGACAGTGATAGGGATGACCAACGATACACACTGTATTTAGACAGTGATAGGGATGACCAACGATACACACTTTATAAAGACAGTGATAGGGTTGACCAACAATACACACTTTAAGACAGTGATAGGGATGACCAACGATACACTTTGTATTTAGACAGTGATAGGGTTGACCAACGATACACACTTTAAGACAGTGATAGGGATGACCAACGATACACACTTTAAGACAGTGATAGGGATGACCAACGATACCCACTTTAAAACAGTGATAGGGATGACCAACGATACACACATTAAGACAGTGATAGGGATGACCAACGATACACACTTTAAGACAGTGATAGAGATGACCAACAATACACACTTTATTTAGACAGTGATAGGGATGACCAACGATACACACTTTAAGACAGTGATAGGGATGACCAACGATACACACTTTAAGACAGTGATAGGGATGATCAGTATGCAGTCAGTGTTGGTGCAATCAGTGTTTCTGTGTTTTTACAGTCTTCAGCATCACCTTCCCCTGTACAGGAAACATCTCGGCCGATGTAGAGGTGGTCATCCAGATGAACATCAGTATTTTCTCAGCTTCCAATATATCAGTCCTCAATTTCAAACGCAAGAAAACATGTCTTATGGGTAAGTTAAATAAAATAATCCATCCCCATGTCACTAAGAAACATTATATTTTTGAAATACCAGTAAATAAATTTTTAAAGATCTGAAATATTTATCATGCACTTTTTCTCTCACATGGCTGGATAATATGAAATACTATATACAGGGCAATTGTTTGCCCTCACTTTATTTTAGCCATTTCTGTTGTTTTTCACAGTGGACCCATTTTAAAATGGCACTATCAATTGAAAATTGTAAATTACTAGTACTGTCCTTTAATAAGCACAGCCAATTGAAAACAATTAATCAAGACAAAATATTAGACACTTGTGATTGGGTGAAAATTACGTTGTATGCAATTACACTGGTTATTTTGAAACAATTAAATGTGTTAATTTTTTTTAAAATTAATATATTATGTTGTTGATGTGATTGACAGACAGTAGATACCAGAAGACGCTGAGGAACAAGTTGTACTACAACAAGGTTCAGACGCAGCCCTCAAACCCCACCAACTCGATGAAAAACATCAACCGCCTCATCAACTCCATTAATCTGACCCAGAACCACATCACGATGGACGGTAAGTAGACTGAGGGTGGGATAGCTTGGGATAGTGCTCTTCGCCTGCCCCCACCCTGATCTGGTCAGCAAAGCTATACTGAAGGACACCACAGGTTTTATTTATAAACATTATTTACTTACTCTTCTAAAATATTCCAGGCTTTTCTATGGCCCTCATTAAATTCAAGTATACACTTCAAAGGATTAAAATAAGTTAATTCTAAGCTATGTCTTTAGTTGGAAAGTGAGACAGTCATTATCAATCTTAGCAAATAGGTTGGTAAAGTTTGGTCAAACCAACAATTCTTAATTTTCTTTACAAAATCAACACACCAGAGAAGCCTTTTAACATGAGTTGGATTTGTTTGTTGGTGTTTCTCCTGTATTTTCAAATATTGACAATATATTTTAGTAGTTCTAAACAGTATTGGTGCAGGCTTTGATGTCTGTCCTGTATTTTCAGATGCAACCACCACTGTTAAGATGTCTACCCGGATATTCTACATCACGGTCGGTTGTGCCTGTGCTGTCATCATCCTGATAGCGGTGGCCGTGGCCATCTACTACCTCAATACTCAGAAAGGGGCCAACAGGGGCTACTCAGAGAGAATCAAATACTAGTGAGTATTAACAGAGAGAGAGAGAGAGAGAGAGAGAGAGAGAGGGGGGGAAGGGTATTCCAAATTTATGAGATGAACCTTTAGAGGGTTTTCTTATTTCTGTTTTGTAACCCCAACTTCAAAAAATATAGAATTATCATGCTTACAGGTCTTGCAATGTAATTTTATTATGCCTTTTGTCGAAGTTCAAAATGGAAATTGTGTACAAAATATATAATTACAGTTTGCTTTTACACATCAGCAGTAACTAGTATTTTTTTTTTCACTACAATGTTTTGGAATCTTTCTTGTTGAAATTAAAGATTGAATGTGTTAAAAAAGACTTTTTCTGTCTTTTGGCATAATACTTATACCGGTACAAGTAATGACAAAGTATTCATATTGATACAACTAAGAAATTATAAGTGATTCTATACATTGTATTTGTTTTTATGCCAAAAGTCTATGGGAAACTAATTTCCCCCTGTCTGAACACATTGACCTGGTTACTATAAATAGATGAGCATGAACTAGAAAAAAACTAAATTACTTTTAGCTGAGAGATCACACAGGAGAATTGGCTGTATTAATCGTTTAATTAAGAGGAAATTAACTGAAATCTTGAAACAATCCTTTAATTCTTGGTTTGTAACTCCACTTAGTGCCCCGCATCAAAGTCTGAATCTTCCTGGCCCTACTAGGCCTGAAGTAGCTCTTCCTGCATCCTCATCAATAGACCTGGAGCAGCGGAGCCATTATTTGTATTGTTTGCTCTAAATAGTAAAAACAAAACATCCATTAAAGCATTAGTCACTGACATGACATTTTCATTTTGAATTTGAGTCGTTGTTAGACATGGTTAGTGTGTTAGAACAATATGGCTGTTATGATTACAGTAATCACTGCACTAAAACAAAACGCTCCAGAGCAAGTCTTAACGTGTCAGTGACTGGGGGGAAAATGGAGTGTTATGTAATAATAAAGATCCCGGTGTAGGAGATTGGAGACACACAGCCAACAAATAGCGTTGTCAATGTTTTCAATGATGTCCGCCGTGACAGTTATTTCCCCAACTAGTCAGATAAAGGCGGCTAATTAGGCTCCGCACATCGGCAGCTTGCAGAGCGGGTGATAGAATTATCAGCAACTGACAAAATGACATGGAATTGCATGTCACAGGAACATATTATGGATTACCACATTTCGAAACAGTAGATAAAATTAATGTTGAAGTTTAGCCACCCACCATAGTTTATTTACATCGGACTATGCACTATTTATCAAGTGCATTTACGCTGACATAAACACTTGTGAATTGATAGTCGCGCTAAGGGGAGGAAATATTGCACAACTCTCCTCAAGGACCCGATACGTTTCTCTTTGTACGTTAATGACTACTTAACAGATTACTTACCAGATAGGTGTTTTTTTGAGATTGAAATGTGCTCACATTCTATCCAGATCATAATTTAGATAGTCCCTACTAGACAAGAGATTGCTAACACAGAAAGCATTTCTCTTCAAACCTCTAGTGATGGTGTCAGCAAGCAGCTTATGTGGTGTACTTGAAAAAAACCTTGAATTATTTTGTAATGGGGAAATATTAATATTGAATAAAATGAGCATTAGCTTGTAGGCTCTTTGTAGTATTCTGCAAATACAAAGTTTATAAAAGCAAGCAAATTGAAATGGCTATTACACTAATGTTTCACTGGAAAAAATTGTCTGAAAGCCTTGACCATCAAAACAATAGTGCATTAGGCATATACTGTATAACAGTTTCACTGAAATATCCAGTAAATATAAAGGTTACACTGAAATATCCAGTATATATAAAGATTACACTGAAATATCTAGTATATATAACGGTTACACTGAAATATCCAGTATATATAACGGTTACACTGAAATATCCAGTATATATTTAACGGTTACACTGAAATATCCAGTATATATAACGGTTACACTGAAATATCCAGTATATATAACGGTTACACTGAAATATCCAGTATATATAACGGTTACACTGAAATATCCAGTATATATAAAGATTACACTGAAATATCCAGTATATATAATGATTACACTGAAATATCCAGTATATATAACGGTTACACTGAAATATCCAGTATATATAACGGTTACACTGAAATATCCAGTATATATAACGACCGGCGCACCGTTACACTGAAATATCCAGTAAATATAAAGGTTACACTGAAATATCCAGTATATATAACGGTTACACTGAAATATCCAGTATATATAACAGTTACACTGAAATATCCAGTATATATAACGGTTACACTGAAATATCCAGTATATATAACGGTTACACTGAAATATCCAGAATATACAAAGGTTACATTGAAATATCCAGTATATATAACAGTTACAGTAAATATTCTGATCAGGCACATTCAGTAGATAATAGTTAACAGGCACATTCAGTTTCAAATAGTTACACTAAATATTCCCATCAGGCACATTCAATATATAATAGATACACTAACTATTCTCACAGGCACATTCAGTATATAATAGTTACTTTTAAAGACTATGCATTATGCATATACTGTATTTAACAGTTACACTATATTCTGACTAGGCACATTAAATATATAACAGTTACAGTTAATATTCTCATCGGAAACATTCAGTATATAATAGTTACACTAAATATTCTCATCAGGCACATTCAGTTTATAGCAGTTTCACTCAATATTCTCATCAAACATATACTGCATGTAAAAGTCTTTAGTATGAAGAAAAATTATAGGTATTGGCCATGACTTATGTGTATTGTTTGTGTAATCGGTATTATGGTACACTAATTTTATTGACTATAATACAATGACATTTTTTTTACTGTACACTGATTTTGTTGACTATAATACACTGATTTTTATACTATTCTGTTTGCCAGTGACAGCACCAGCTCCCAGCAGCTGACCAAACAACAGAGTCAGACCTTTCTGCGATCTGAGACTCCAGTAGACAACAGTTACAAAGGATCCAGCGGTACGACTTGTACAATTCTCTTAAAATTTGATAAAATAGTGTATCAGGTGTGATTTAATGTAGAACAATAGGTATATAGTATGTATACTTATACTTACAGTGAGGAACTACTCCTGTGGGCCATCCCCTATTCCCGAATGTTTCCCCCCGGACCCGCGGGAAATACTTCAGGAGATGGCCATAGATCACTGTAGGATAGCCCTGGGAGAATTACAGATGGAGGGTAAGCAACAGCTTTCTTCTTTTGATCAATGGAGGAGTAAGATGTTAACATTAGTGTGTCAGTACAGTAAAACACGGTTATAACGAACACGGAAGGGATTTCCATTCCCCGTTACTTTGTGAACTGTTGTAAACTTGAGGTATTTAACGAGTTATGCTTGTAATGAAGTAAAATCTCCCTGGCTTTCATTATAGGCGTGTTTCACTGTATAGATTGTAGACAATTAAAAAGCTCTGTATAAAGCTTATATACTGTAGATTGGCAAATAATCACAATGGTTTTAATTTCATTATATTCGCAATTTAATATTTTCCCGTGAAATTAAACCCATCGTGAATAGTATCATTAGTTTTTATTAACGTTTCAATGCTTATATTCTGACCATTTGATTTTTAAGCAGCGTGAAATTAAAACCATCGCAATTGGTACTTTAATAGAAATTGTAAAATTTTAACTTTGTGGAATTAAAACGACTTACAGTAAATTTTTTTTAGATTATAGTGTATTTTGTTTTTAAAAAAAATTGACTTTTGATAGTACAAATTATTGAACATAAAATGGGAAATTTGATAATTTAAAAAAAAAATTAAGCAATTGAATCTTTATATGAAAATTACTCTTAAACTTTGATAAATGATAGTTTTAGCTAAAATTTTAAAGTTCCATCAGCTATATGGCTGTTTCACTTCTAGATTTAAAAAACTTTTCAATTTGATTTGTTATTTGTAGGAACCTTTGGGAGGATATACCAGGGGACTCTACTGAGTGAGCATGAGAGTGAGACAGAGTTAGGGGCTGACCAGGGCATCACTGTCAAAACCGTCTCAGGTAGGGGCTTCACATCTTCACTCATCGTCTGTCAGAACTTGTTAACTTGTACAGATAGGAACAATTTGTTTGAATGAGCAGATCCTTTACATGTCATTATTTATGTAGCTAACAATTATGTTATTATACATGTAACTGACCAATCATGTGTAATGATATATACAGTTGACCAATCATGTTATTGTTTATGTAAAAGACAATAGATATATTTTCATACGTGTACATGACCAATCACATGTTATTATACCGTATATCAGGTTTTTTCTGTGTCATTTTTTTCCCGCGAATTAGAACCTTTACTAGTATATAAAATTTACAAATATTCATTATTTCAAAGTCAAAGTGATAAATATTTTATGTACGATTATTTTAACCTGTTAAGTAAATGACAGTAACATCTAAATTTTAACTCTTAATTTTAATGGAAAATTCAGACAATGAAACAATTTGCACCAATTTCTGAAATGTGAAATGATTACTGATAACTATTTTCAGAGATACAACAATGATAGATCAGTAGATCATGTAGCGTTTCATATACTGTAAACGTACTACATTTGTCTGTGTATTCTACCGTAAATCTCCGACAAGGATTTTCGGAGACAGCCGAGCGTCGAGTTGAACGAGACCATATTGAACTCTGGCGTAGGAATACATATGACTACAAAAAATATTGAAATTGTTCGTACCATTTAATATCTGACTATTTACAAGGTATTTTCATATCTAAAGCATTGTTTCATTGAAAAACAATGCTTTAGCATACATTACATCGAATTTATTAATTATTTTCAAGAACTAAGTCTTGTCAGCAGCAATGATCGATTTGTGCTGAGGTCCAAACACTGTTTCACTTTCGGTTTGTCTGAGTAACTGCATAGGAGAGTTGATTAAAATCAACTCCCAAAAAAAGAATTTGACCCAAATTGTGACCATGCCCCTTTAATTAGCTTGTCAATTGATTATCAAATAAATAATGATGCTAACTATCTGTTAGCTGAACACAGTTTACGGTACATTTATTTACCTATTTGTTTTATAAGCAGATAGATAACTCTATAACAAGACCAAAACTTTGTATTAAATTTAAGCTGAAACTGTCGCAAACAAAGCTGAAATTGGTTACACATGGAAAAAACCTAATATACTGGTATGTAACTGACCAATCACATCTTATTATATACTGGTATGTACCGGTAACTGACCAATCACATTTTATTATATACTGGTATGTAACTGACCAATCACATTTTATTATATACTGGTATGTAACTGACCAATCACATTTTATTATACACTGGTATGTAACTGACCAATCACATTTTATTATACACTGGTATGTATCTGACCAATCACATTTTATTATATACTGGTATGTAACTGACCAATCACTTGTTAATACCGGTATATACATAACTGACCAATCACATAATGTATCTAACTGACCAATCACCTGCCTCATTACAGAGCAGACAAGGCCGGACCAGGTGCACCTGTTCCTGACGGAGAGCTGTATGATGCTGGGACTCATCCACCAGAACATTTACCCTGTCATCGGCGCCTGCATCAACTCCACCCTGCCTCCCTTTGTCATCTACCCACACTCCTCCGAGGGAAACCTCAAAAAGTTCCTCCTCAAATGCAGGGTCTCAGAGACTGGCTCACATTACGTAAGTTTGAACTTGAGTTTCACACAAGTCCACTTAAGTATTAGAGGAAGGCTCATATATAATTTTAAATTGAAATTTATAGAAGCTTTGATTTAGTAAATCAACATAGATGGGCTCACATAATGTAAGATTAAACTCAAGTTTCACACAAGTCAGTATTTGTAACTTTATCAATTCAAATTTCACACAAGTCAACTTAATATCACACAACCGCTGTTTGTGAAAGTTACATTATGCCAGAAAATGAGTGTGTTTGGTCTCAGGCACAATTGCATTGGACCAAAGGCTGCCACTTGGAGTAATTTTGTTGCCTTATTGAAAAGGGGAGTAACTCAAGTTTTCAATTTTATTATTAAAAAAAAGGACATTGAGTTATTCCCCTATGCAAAACTGCAATGTAATTTAAAAATAAAATACCTGCCTACTTGATTATATTCTGATATTTTTGGGCTGAGACCCCACCCCCACCCTCCTCCCCAAAGTTGTTTTTTTTTCCTTTTGACCAAATGCTGAATTGCTTTTATTTGATTCTCTTGTTTGTTTTGTTTCATTGCAGTCATTATCTACACAACAGCTGGTTTATCTGGCCATACAGATTGTAAAAGCTGTCCAGTTCCTTCACAGAAAGAAGATACTTCATAAAGACATAGCCACCAGGAACTGTGTGTAAGTCTCCCATGATATTATAATCAACATAAGTCAACAATCAAAACATCAAGTCATTCCTAGTAAACATGACAAAGTCTCTCATGTCATTATAATCAACATAAGTTAAATATCAAGTCATTCCTCGTAAACATGACAAACAAAAAAATATTTCTTTGTGAAAAATCCACACTACTGATTCATTCACACAAGTAATTCTTTCTTTTTGAAAAAAATCAGGTCACTTTTTTCATTCTTTGATATCAAGTCACAGTATTAAGTCTTACCTAGTGAACAAATCAGAATACTTTTTCAGTTCTTGTGAACAACACCATTAAATCTTTCCAAGTGAACAAGTCACACTACCTATAGCCATAACATGTGAACAATTAAAAAATCTAAGTTGTTCTCTGTGAACAAGTCACAAACCGTACTTGAAAATTTTGGTGAACAAGTCAAACCATTGAGTAATTTCTTCTTAACAAGTCAATAATGAAATTATTCCCAACTGCAGACTTTATTTTTAATTTTTAAGTGCAAGAAATGTTTTTATGGTATGTGTACTTGGTAAAATAGTTTGTTGAGAATTCACATTACAAGAAAAAGTGTGATAGAAAATAGATTTGATTAAAGACTTTCAGATGAACAACTTGATTGATGAAATACTAATTAAAGTAGTTACTACAATTGTTTGACTCTCATTTTTTGTAGCATAGACAATGACTTGCTGTTGAAGCTGACAGACAACTCTCTGTCTCGGGACCTATTCCCCGCAGACTACCACTGTTTAGGGGACAATGAGAATCGACCGGTCAAGTGGCTGGCCCTGGAGGCACTGGTGGAAAGACGATTCTCCCTGGCCAGTGACGCGGTAAGGGTGCTCAGAATGAACCTTTAGAAGGCTCCCTGAGATCTTTGAACAAATGCTCACTCTCAACAGCTTGTAGACAGGGCATTCTGAGTTCTATAGATCCACACTATTTGTCTTCAATAATTCTCTGCATCTAAAAACATGCACACCTTGTACAATTTGTCCTTTCTTTTTTGACTCAAAAGAAGAGTGCAATTCTTTTTAAAAATTTACTCCCAAAATTACACAGTGGATGAAGTCAATGAAAAAGTGACATGTTCTCTTATCTTATATAGTTATAAGAAATTAAGCCATTATAATTCCAGTGGTCATTCGGTGTTACCCTTTGGGAATTGATGTCACTAGCCCAGCAGCCCTACTCAGAGGTAGATTGCTTTGAAATGGCAGCATATTTACGGGAGGGATACAGGATAGCACACCCAATCAACTGCCCTGATGAACTGTACGTAACCAATCAGCATTCAGATTTTTTATTTCAATCCAGCTGTGTTAATAGATGGCAAAGGGTTATTAGAAACAACGATCTGGAAAGAAATTTTCAAGGACTTGCTTGCTTGATTCTTCCAAATGATTTTTTAAACTATTCTCTAAGACTGTTAGCAGAGAATGGCTCATCAGATATGCATAAGATTTGATAAGAAGGAACTTTTTTGCTCTTTGCAGGTACAGTATGATGTCTGGTTGTTGGTCCAAAAATCCAGATGAGAGACCAAAGTTTTCACAACTCCTAGTGTACCTACAGAACTTTTATGAAGCCCTGGGTCAATACATCTGACCGCAGTGTTTACACCCAATCCAAAGAAACAGCAGTGTGTCCATAGGAATAACTCTCTAATTCCTTGAATCTGTTTAAGTATTCCTCAGTTGATTGATTAGATTTTTAACACACTTGATTTGAGAAGTATAGTTTGTCAATGGATTGTACTGTGGGCCAATGAGATTCGTTGATTTCTCGCTATAGACCAATCAACAATAAGTCGGTCAGGTTCATTCCTATGCGATTCAATCAAGGAGAATGAATGGTACTATGGACAAATTCTGAAGGCTGTATTAAAACTATCTAGCAGTATTTATATAAATAATCCAATCTAATGGAATTCTATGTAACTAAGATTGTCCAATCAAGCAGGTTCTAGTTGGACATGGCAGACTGACTAATTGTGCTGGCCAATCAGATGGTTGATTATAGATACAAACCAATCAAACAGATTGATGTTTAATATCCTTCAGTCAAGTGGTTTTATAATACGGGCCAATCGGGCAGGTTGCAATAAACAGAGATCTTTGTTCTCACAGAAAGCTCAACAAAGAGACATTTTTTAAGGGTTAAGCTTCTCCATAAGGGGAGACTACTCTATGCCAGTATCTTATGTCTGCAATAGCTTTATAATTCATGGTGTATTTACTCACAGATTATTTTGATGTTTTGTGATCATGGTGATATGCATATGTATATCATTTTTACAAAACAAAATCATTTGATGCTTTCTTTTTCATTGATGAAAAGTTTTTGAAATTCAGTGATTTGTTCAAGAGTTCTATTAATGTAAATGTAATGAAAGTTCTATATATTGACTACAGAAGAAGTTATATTTGTGACTGTGTGCTACTTAAAGAGATGTGGGAATGTTTATTATAGATGTATGTTAATGTATATATGTATGTCTGTATACAACTGAATCATGTGTAAAGTGCTAATTCTTCAACTTTTTAGTTTAACTTTGAAAGTTAAACGTGTATGGTTTTCCACTGTAACAATATGACTGTCCATAAAATCTATGTCATGTCATCCAATGTGCAAGGAGGCATAATGTAGCAGCACTGATGAATTGATACTGGTGCCAAAAAAGCAGTTATATCTGATCGTCAGCTCAAACTTGACTGTCATTTATTGATGTTTTATAAACTAAATGTACATATATATGTATGTATGCAAATCTTTATATTTTTTCCTTAAGGCAAAGCCTGTTATATTTATTTAGAAAAGTAATGAGTTGATTACAAATTACATTGCAAGCTTTATTTAGCACATGGTCTCACAAAGAGAAATGAAGGGGACACAACGTTGTATTTTGTTTCCGTCCGTTATATTTGTTTACTCGTTCCTGCTTGTTTAAGACTTTGTGTCATGCAAAATGTACAAGACAGCATGGATGATATCGTGGACAAAGAATAGTTTGTCATGTATTAGGTTATACAATGATACTGTCAGTAGAGTCAGAAATTTATTGTACACATTTTATGAGAATGTCTTTGGTTCAGGTACCCTTATACCTGCTTCAGTTCTACAGGTAATCAGTTCTACAGGTAGTCAGTTCTACAGGTAGTCTGTTCTACAGGTAGTCAGTTCTACAGGTAATCAGTTCTACAGGTAGTCTGTTCTACAGGTAGTCAGTTCTACAGGTAGTCAGTTCTACAGGTAATCAGTTCTACAGGTAGTCAGTTCTACAGGCAATCAGTTCTACAGGTAGTCAGTTCTACAGGTAATCAGTTTTATAGATAATCAGTTCTACAGGTAGTCTGTTCTACAGGTAGTCAGATAGGAGTCAAGTGAAGTCGTACCCAAAGCGACTCATACCCAAACATTTGTCCAATGATACTTGGGTTGTAAATGTAAAAGATAATCTGTTAAGGTAAGGCTTTGATATAATTACAATAATTAAGAAATTATGAGATAAATGATTGTAGAATTTTTGATATGTAATGTCATCTCCTACAAGTTTGCTAAAGAGGTCCCATTGATAGAAAATTTTTGTTTAATACATGCAATCTTTAAAAAAGCGATTATTTGGACTGACAAATTTATAAATACTTCTCACTCTTTGAAGGCAGGCATAATATTATAATTGAAGTCATTTTTTACTTGACAATTTGATTACAAATCTGTTTTGGTATGAGTTAGTTTGGTTACGAGTTGACTGTAATTCAGGTACAGCTTTCATAAGTTTGGTAACTAAATTGATTACCATAGCATCAAGAATTAAATGTTTAAAGTTTTATACCAAAAGTTGTTGATAGCAGGGTTTTTCTACAGTGCTTTTAAGAATATTTGCAAAAAGTGGGAAATATGATGGTAAGGTTTTCTTTAAATCTATTAACTGCTTCAGAAGTGTCTTTATTTAAAAAAAACCCCACCCTAACATAGCTGTACCAAGAGGGATGGTTGATATCACAACATAAGGGGTAGGGAGAAAATGACATGTACAAAAGTCAGATGGTAAAATTTCAAAGGAGGGAGGGAGATAATGACATGTATTGAAGACAGATAGTTGGGTAAAACTCCTTACGGGGTAGGGAGAAAATGACATGAACACTGGTGAATCAACATTTTCCTTCGAGTTTTGAAAAGGGGGGTGTTATAATTTGTATTGTGTCAAATGTGCCATTGTCTTCTAGATTTTGACAACTTTACTGATGCCAAACATTGTGTGGAGTTTAGTGTGGATGTCTATCATTATTGAATTGCTATGAGTGATTAATTTTATTGTATTATTTGTACACTGCAAAAACAGGGTGCGAGTAAGTTTGAAGAAATTTTCATATATATTTAATTATTACAAACCATTTATAACTAGAACAACCATTCGTCTGATTATATTTCATTTTCTTAAAAAATAAAAAACTTTATTTAAAAACATTGATGCTTTTGTTTTATTGTTACTTTGTTGTCATCAAAGGCCGAGCTCCTTGTCAATATTCAGTTAGCTTGCTTTGTTGTTGAGATTTCCTGATCAACTTTTGTGAGGAAGCTGTCTGTCTGTAAAACTTGTGTATTATTTTACTTCTTCGTGAATCAATCGAAAAATTTCAAGCAAACGTGACACCAAACATTTTTCTGTGAGGACTTTCAAGTTTTTAAGGGGTTTTTCAAAGTGAAGGGTCAGGCCCCATTCAAGGCAGCCACAATATGAATATACTGGTTATAAAGTGGACTGTATCATTATTTAAAGAAAACGGGGTGCTTGATTTATATTAAAAAAAAGAATCTGAATAGAAAAGATCTAAGGTATGTGACAGTATAAACACAAGATTTAAAAAATTGTATTCATCACTTATCTGTGTGATCACCATTTGTCTTGCACTATGCATTATATCACATGCGTTGTGCATTATGTGACATGCATCAAGCATTGTGTGATGTGTGTCTAGCATTGTGTGACGTTTGTCGTGCATTGTGTAATGTGCGTTGTGTGATATGAGTTGTGCATTATGTGACATGCGTCAAGCATTGTGTGACATGTGTCGTGCATTGTGTGACGTGTATCGTGCATTGTGTGACATATATTGTGCGACATGTGTCGTGCATTGTGTGACGTGTGTCGTGCATTGTGTGATGTGTGTCGTGCATTGTGTAATGTGTGTCGTGCATTATGTGATGTGTGTTGTGTATTGTGTGACATGTGTCAAGTATTGTGTGACTTGCTTCATGCATTGTATGTCGTGCGTTGTGTGAAGTGCATTGTGTGACATGTGTCGTGCATTGTGTGACGTGTATCGTGCATTGTATAACATATATTGTGCGACATGTGTCGTGCATTGTGTGACGTGTGTCGAGCATTGTGTGTCGTGTGTGTTGTGCGTTGTGTGACGTGAGTCGTGCAATGTTTGATGTGTGTCGTGCATTGTGTAATGTGTGTGGTGCATTATGCACTGTGTGTTGTGTATTGTGTGACATGTGTGAAGTATTGTGTGACTTGTTTCATGCATTGTATGTCGTGCGTTGTATAAAGTGCATTGTGTGACATGTGTCGTGCATTGTGTGGTGTGTATCGTGCACTGTGTGACGTGCATTTTGTGAAGTGCATCGTGCATTGTGTGATATGTATCGTTCATTGTGTGATGTGTATCTTGCCTTGTGTGTCAAGCATTGTTTGACGTGTGTTGTGTGTCGTGCATTGTGTGACATGTATCGTGCATTGTGTGACATGTGTCGTGCATTGTTTGACGTATGTCGTGCATAGTGTGTTGTGTATCGTGCATTGTGTGACATGCAGTTGTGTAATGTGTTATATATATATATATATATATATATATATATATATATATATATATATATATATATATATATATAAGAAGTAAATGTTTTTCTTAATCCATATGTTGTTTTTATTTCGTTGTCCCAAAAATTTGACAATATTTTACTTTATTGTTCATGTCGGTGGTTATTTTTAGTGCTGTTTTATATCTCATCTTAAAACCTTGTATCTTTTGATCCGACACTACAGATATCTTGAATATATATTATACACACGACCCCCCATCCCCCCCCCCTTTTGATTCAGATATAAACAAGATGAAAATGAAAGCGCTTATATTTTGATTTTTTATCTTTAAACTCATTCAATGTTCAATTCGATTGCAAAAAAAAACTGCTTTGTTTCAATCTTTTTAACTACAGTTATTTGGTTTTAAACATTTTTTAATACAATGATACAATTACTAAACAATGAACTGGACTCATTCCATAGATGCACTAATGTCGCTCTTACTCTCTTCAACCACTGGATGAGACATTTTTAAAAAGAGTAAAGCGTTAGAGTTTTATTAATTTTCAGATGTTTTACAAATAACGATTAAATTCTAGTAGTCTGTTGAGAAAAGGATTTAAAATTTGAATAAAACATTTTCTGTAGCAATGTCTGTAAACAGTTTGTAAAATGAAACACTTTGAATTGTCCGTGTCCGCGTATTCAATGGTTTTCTTGCAATACTCCAGCTCTTTGATCGGTTGCTTAGAGATACTGGCTCTTGAATTAGTCCCTCTCTCACTGATATCACAACCATCATAAAAAAGACTAAATGTAGATTAAATTTTGGATTATCATGACAAGTCTTATGTTACCAGTAAGTAGCCGTTCATATAGGTACACACAACCAGAAAACATTTCAAATCATAAATATGAAGAATAGGATATACTGTGATACTTTGAAAAAAAAGAGATAATCTTTCATAAAGTTTATTCAACTTCCATAAAACTGGAATAGTATGTAACAATTTGCAGAAAAAAATCAGATAAGTATTTTATAAAAGTTAATAAAACCAATACAAAAAACACCTACTAAATGTGGATTTCAGATAATAAATCAGATGAAATGCCTCTTAAAGAATTATGGTAAGAAATGCATTACAATTTAAAACTTTCTTGAGTATGATGGTTGTCAAAATTACTATCAATTACTGATGTTTGTTTGACTGACAATATCTTGCATTCTCCTCCGTGTAGCAGTTTGTATTCTGTGTAAAGGATACTGTGTGAGTGACTGTTGGTATGAGTATAGAGCAGCCTGGAAGTCCCCTGTGATCTGTTGACAGATCCCCAGGATCTCCCAGGAGATGTCTCTGAGTAGATCAGGTACATATAGGTCCTGATCATGGTGGACTAAGACCTGTAGGTCATATAGAGCTGTCTGTGATAATGTTGTATCAAAGTGTCTGGAACACAATACCTCGAGGAAATGTAACATTACAAACGTTGGGATACGTAATGCAAACCTACTGTTCTGTAGAGCATACTGTTGTTCTGGTATAAGTTCATTAATGTAATAGATTTTGTTGTTTAGTATGATATCCATAACCACAGCCTGTCTCATCTTTCTAGACCAGGACTGTCCCCCCATAGCCTCAGTATACCTCTCTTTGTCTACACCATTCCAATACATTAGATATGGCCGTGCTAACTTGACCTTTGTCATATCTATTACAGATAAAGCTTCCCTGTATCTGAGTGTCCTGTAATAATACATGGCAATGTACAACATGTCAGAAATACACCCAAACTTAGTTGCTCTTAATAGCATATGACAGGACATTTTGTCTGCAATATACATCTGTTTGTTGACACCGGTGTTAGTGCACTTGTTTAATGCTATAAAGGCAAGACTCTGAAATATGGAGACTGTAAGTGTCTGTAATGTTACAGTCTGATAATGTGGTAATTCTAATAACTGTTCTATTGTATGCATGGCTTTGGTAAGTCCTTCTGGAAATATAGTAAATGGAGTAGGATCCTTCAAAAGTTCTGCATCAAGATCAATTTCAGATAAAAGTAGTCTCTCATCTGTATGAACAGAAAGTCTAGGATTGTATAGGACACCAGTGATATAGGACCTGATAGAGGAACTCTGTAACAGACAGGCCAGACCTTTCTTGTACAATCCATGTAACTGTAGAAACAATCTGTTTTGTGCTGAACCATGGACCTTTGTCAGAAACAGGTTGTTTTGTGGGATGAAAAAGTTCGGACAAATTCCCTCATAAACCCATTTAAGGAGGAGTTTAAAGCAGATCCAGAAACCGGCCAGGAGATTTTGTGGGCGCCAGTGGAGTAGTGTGTTTTGTTGAATTGCCCAGAAAACTGTTGTCTTCATGTGATAGGAACACAACAGTTTATTGGTTTCCTCTGATTGTTGATTTATAACTTCTTTTAAAAATATTTTTAACAATCCGTATGTCAAAAATTGACTGTGGTTCATGGAATACACAAGTTTATATTCTGCCTGTGAGAAAGAAATTCTCCACTCTTGCTTTTCATTTGGTCCTAATGGATGTCCTATTGCTACAAAGTGACATCCACTTCTTAAAATATCATGAACAACTTCAGGATTAGGCCATGAGTGACATCTATCTATCCATGAGGAGGCATACAAAGGCCAAAAGTCACAAACAAAACAGAAAGCAGTATCATATTCTGTCCTTCCCACTATACCAGTACCACAGGGTCCATGTACAGTAGAATTAGGAAATACTTCTGAACAAGTTAAGTTTCTGTACTTAGAACTTGATATAAAGACTTTGCCGTTCATGATGACTAATGCTGATTCGACTTCTCTGTATGTGAATCGTGTTAGTAACTGAAGTAATGTGAATCCTGGTGGACTCTCAGAACTGTCAGAGAGAATCAAGGTTTCATTGGATGTGTTGTAATACTCCGACTGAGACATGTCCATGATCACTCGGTGGTTGTTATACCAAAACATAAAGTCCAGATCTGAACCTTTCAGTCTGAATCCTTCTCTCTGACTTCCACTCATCATCCTGATGAACGCATTAAAGGGTGTAACTCGTCTCTCCACCATCTCACTGATGTCCCTTGACTCCCTCCTGAGGGTCACCTGTTGTGACGTCCCCACCATCTCACACAGTCCCACAAACACGGACTCTGATATGTGCTCCATTCCCTCACATCTGTTGTTATTTTGCAAGTATATATGGAAAACACCTGTTATTATGTTTCTTTATCAAAATATATAATGAACAAAATAATGATAATGACTATATCTAATTAGAATCAGAAAACAAAATACAATCTACTTACATTCCTAGAGGCAAGTACTCCATATCTATCTGCTTACACCTTTTGTATTTCAACAGAGATGATTTGCGATCTGTAAGCTTAAATTTAATTTTAACTGATAAGTAAATATTGAGAAATAAATCAAAACCTACTTTGAGAGATACGAATTTTGTCTATTCTCTTAGAGAGAGAACTGAACCCATAGAGAAGAGAGAAGACTACACAGAGATAGCATAAGGTTAAAAATACTGCTGAAGTTTTTAAACTGATTCCTGGACAATTCCCGGATCCCAGAATTGATTCAAAGTTTTTTTGTTTTTTTTTTAATTATGCTTTATTTCACTTCAACAACTACACCCATTTACAAAAACCAGATATCCCGGGCATTAGGAAATTTGGCATCATTATAATGATAATGAGAATAACAGAACAAAAGTAATTTATAACAGGTTTGTCAAACGCTTTACAATATTTTTAAACAAATTCAGGTTGGAAAAATCTAGCATGATATCCATATCCTTAAATAAAGAATTTTTAACAAATTGTTTTATTTTTAAACTATCTTGACACTCGTTTTTTATTCTACATCCCATTTTGAATTTGTATATCTTAAA
Source organism: Magallana gigas (assembly GCF_963853765.1). Lineage (NCBI taxonomy): Eukaryota > Metazoa > Mollusca > Bivalvia > Ostreida > Ostreidae > Magallana > Magallana gigas. Next base: position 2,487,845 of record NC_088860.1, on the reverse strand, counting down.
AGCTATATAAGATATAATTGTATTATAAAACAATACTTTTGGGTTAGTTTCAACATAAAAACCAATTACAACATGTTTCCATTTAACAGTAAAATTTAAAGCATTGTTCAATTTGTGCCATATCTGTTTGACATTATCACAATCAAAAATAAGATGTTTTATATCTTCATTTGAGATGTCACAATAGTCACATTTTGCATTTTGTCTTATTTTACATTTTTGCAAAAAAGAATTGGTACATAAGATATTGTTAAGCAGGTTGTAATTGAATTCACTTAAACGCTTGTCATACATGTTCTTTATCTTATTTGCATAGATGCTTGGCCAATACTCTTTATTTACACAATAATTTCTACTTAAATAAGATTGATGGCAAGGAGGTTTAAACTTTCTTGACAACATATTTTCGTAGTTAAAATTACATTTTTTCTCTAAGATACAATGAACACCGTTATGAAAATTGAATGTATTTACAAAGTCTGTTCTAGTAAAAACACAGCATTTCATATGAAACAAAATACTCTTTTTCTTAACTACATTTCGAATTATATTATATTCACACAACCAATTGGATTTATTTGACAGGATATCTGAAAATTCCTGCAATGATTTAAACACACCTTTTTCATTAAATACATCTTTTACATACAAAATATTACTCGCTATCCAGTTCTGAAAACATAATGTTTTGCCCTTGTATTGAAACAAATTGTTATTCCACAATGGCTGCCGTGCAAACTTGATGTCTGATAAATTAGATATATCTATTGTCTTTTTACATTCATTGAAGTAACTAAATATGTCTTTATAAAAAATGGGCAATTTAGATATTATTGTAAAATGTTCGGTTTTTGTTTCAGGCAGTGTGAGCATATAATTCAAATCTATTTTCATTACATTCAAGTAGCTGTTTACAATGTTATTAATGACATTGGATTCATCAATCAATCGTTTAACCCATGATGCCTTAATAGCCTTTAGTTTTAGCTCTATATCTACTAAACCTAAACCACCATTTCCTTGTTTTCCTATTACTGTTTCTCTCTTAATTCTATCACGTTTATTCCATATAAAGTTAAACATACTATTTTTCATTTTTTTCATTAAATCGTTTTCTGGAATAGGGAAGATTGAACCAACATATATTAATTTTGATACGGCTAAGGAGTTAACAACACATGTTTTTCCAAAAATCGTTAACTTTCTTTTCTTCCATGATTTAAATAATTTCTCCATATCTTCATAGATGTTTAACCAATTAAAATTATAACATTGTTCTTTGTTATGTCCAATAAAGATACCTAAACAACGAACAGCATTGTTGGTAACACTAATATCACAAACTTCTGTGTACCTGTCTTGGGAATTCCTTAAAAGTATGCACTGTGTTTTTTTCTTATTAATTTTTGATCCAGGATGATTGCAAAAATTTTCAACAGTTTCGATTGCCTTTTCTAGTGACTTTATATTTCTCAAAGCTAGAGTCACATCATCTGCGTGTTGAAAATTTTTTATTTCTGTGGATGAGTTATTAAGTTGAATGCCTTTAATTTGATTATTGTTTTTTAGTTTCAAATATAATATTTCTGCTACGAATAAATACAACAAAGCTGAAATAGGACAACCCTGTTTTATTCCTCTAGACATCGAGAAAGTTTTTGAAACCCAACCATTATTTTTAATTCTAAAGATTGGATTTGTGTACAAAATGTTTACCCAGGTAATAAAATTATCCCCAAAATTAAATTTTTTAAGAACGTGAAATAAGAAATTCCATTCCACCGAATCGAACGCTTTTTCAAAATCTATAAATAAAAGAATACCATCATTTGCATGTTCCATGCAATATTCATAAATATCTAAGACAACTCTAGCATTTATTCCAATAAATCGCCCTTTGATGTATGCTGATTGCTCTTTACTAATTAATTTATCAATAACTATTGTAATCGTCTTGCAAATATGAAGGCAATAATTTTATAATCTGTATTTGTCAAACTTAACGGTCTATAGTTTTTTAAATCGGTTTTATCTCATTTCTTGAATAAAAGGGTAATAAGAGATATGCGTTGTGAAAAGGACATTTCCTGATTATCAAATACGGATAATAATACTTCATAAAACAAGGGGCCAATATGACTCCAAAAACATTTATAGAACTCGCATGGTATTCCATCTAAACCTGGAGACTTGTTATTTATCATGTTAAAAACCGCTTCTTTACATTCGTCTATTGATGGTAATGTATCAAGATTTTGTTTTTCATTTTCATCTAGTGTTGGGCAATGTATATCATTTAATAGTTTGATATGTTATTGTCTTCGATTGACGTACTTTTATAAAGTTTTTCATAAAAATCACACATTTCGTTCAAGATTTCAGAGTTTGAAGAAAACGTCCCATTATCATTATTTATTTCATATATTGTATTGTTTATCTGATTTTTCTTTTCCATACTGAGGAAAAAATTTGTATTTCTTTCACCTTGTCCTATCCACTGAGCTTTCGACCTAATTTGTGCACCTTTTGCTATTTGATCGTACATATCATCTAATTCTTTTTCAAGAGTTCTTTTTTCATTCATGTTAATTAGGGCACTTGGAAGATTTTCAATTTCTTCAATTTCATCTTCAGTAAGCTTAATCCCTAGTTTTATATTGTTTTGATTGTTTAGCGTAATTTATTGAAAAGTCTCGGATTTTTACGCTAAAAAGTTCCCATCTTGAGATTGAATCTAATGATTTATCTAAATCCTTAAATATATCAATGATTCCTTTTTTGTATTCATCGTGTTCAAGGTGAGAAATGTTTAATTTCCAATACCCCGAACCCCGTTCTAATTTGTTAAGATCAACACAAGCTTTTAAATATCTATGGTCGCTCATTCTCGTGTTTTTGTTATGTGTACCTGGAATGCGTCTGATAATCATATTTTTGTCAAATCTAAAATTTCGTTACTAACAAATATGTAATCTATTCTGCTCTTAGGGCAGTTATCTGCATCGCACCACGTAAAACCATTTTTATCAGGATATTTATGTTTCCAAATATCAACAAGATCTAATTTATGTAAGATTTCAGATAAGCGTTTCTGTGATTTATCATTTTTCTTTTCAAAACTACAATTAAAATCACCACACAAAAACACTTTACTCCCCAGAATTGTATGCGTAGAAGTAAAAGACCTAAGTCTATTAAAAAATTCTATTCTCGCATTGTCCGTGTTTGGTGCATACACATTAATAAACGTAATTAAAGTATCGTTTATTTTTACATTTACGAAGAGTTTTCTTGCATCTTCAGATTTATGCACGTTGAGGATATCTACATTAAGTTCTTTACGAAAAAGAATAGAGACTCCTCTACTATATGGAGAGTCAGAAAATGCATGTATACAATTACCATTCCATCTGCAATCATAATTATCGTTATATTTTTCTATAAAATGAGTTTCCAGCAACAATACTACATCAAATCTATTCTGTTTTAACCATATATAAAACTTATTCTTTTCTCATATGAGTTCAACCCTCTGACATTTACAGATATAATATTCAAGTTATGCATAGGTAAGTTCAATTAATCAAAGAACATTTTTTTATGCAATAATGACATAACTATATGATAACATACCTATTATACAGTCTAGGTGGTTTTAATATGCTGAAGTCACTTAAGGAAGACCGCAACAGTTTATTTCTCTTCCTCAGAGCTCTCGGAATCAGGGTTGCATCCCGAGACGTCGCTGTCGGATGCAGTTCTGAGTTCCTTCAACATCTACATAATGTTACGATGTCGTGATTGTTCACGGTTGTTTTGTTTCTGCTTGCAGTTTGTGCTGTCGCTTAGTTTTCGTTTTCTAACTTTTTTTGAGATTTTTTTTTCAAAAGAACTCCAAGGGTATTTGATCCAGGTCAGTGTTCTGGTTTCGTATTTTGAGTCCCTTTACGGTCCAAACCTGACCCCCATTCGTTGTTAAATGTCGCCTCAACAAAGGTTGTGGATTGTTTGGCGGTCCGCAGTTTTTCCTGGAGGACTGGTACTTGGACGCACTTATTATCAAGGATTTCTTCCATAACCGCAGTTTTGGTCGACTCCCATTGTTCATTCGTTTTTATTTTTTTTTCCATGTCTAAGGCACCCCTGCGAATGTTATTGTAATTTAAATTTTGGACCACATGGTTTTATTTGACCCTTTCAGTTTCGCAGTAAAAATCGTGCCTCGTGTTTATAGTCTATTTTATAGAATCTAGGTACTTGTTGTCAAATATAAATTCTAGACGTATATTGAGTTTAAACTTTATCTTCATTAATTGGTGGATATAATGTATTCTAGAAATAAATGTGACAATACAAAAAATAGTTTTTTCTGCATTTGCAGCAATTAACATGCGTAGTAGAGATCCCCACTAGGAATTAATTTTCGATCCGCGCCTGACCTAGTAATAACATCAATAGTGAAAGAGACTATACTATTTTATGCAGAATGTTCCTTGAAAATGGCTCGATATACGAAGTTTTTTTTGCAAATCATTCACCCATAATTTAAAAAAAACCATAGTATTGCACACCACAAGCATCAAACATGGCTATGATTTTATCAAGCAACCCAATGTTTATATTTTCAACGACTCTACACGTGGTTGAACACGAACGATAACTCTGTTCTGAATATCATCGTTTAATTTAGATAACTACTAGATGGTGAAATAAGACATACATCTTAATAGATTTTTATGTTTTAAAATAAATCAAAGTAGGATATGATATGAAAATTGACCAGTACTTACGTATTTTTAGAATATTATCCGAACACTTATACTTCCGCTCGAAATTTCACAGGAACTAAACAAATCTCGGTGAAGTCTCGTGAACTTTCATTCGAGCACTTCTGGATTTATCACATACTTAGCAACGATAAAGAAAACATTCCGAACACATTCGCAGGGGTGTAAGGGCTGAGAGTGCGTCAGTTGCGTCTTTAATGATGTTTGCGGATTCAAGATCCCCACATCGCACAGCTTTTGTGTACTGAAAAGCGTGTTCAGCAGACTTGTGTTTAATACCACAGAAATCCAGCTCACATGGAAAAAAATTGGACAACACGTCCTCTTCTCCACAGAAAGGGGTTAACAGTTTCTGTGGTTCATAGTGAGGACATGTTTTATCACCAGGGTTATGTCCTGGTTGTTTACAGACTTTGCAACAAGTCTCGGATGTGCATCTTGATCTGGTGTGGTTAGTTTTCCAGCAGTTGGTGCAAATCAAGTTTTCTGTGTTTTTAGGTTGACCATAATGAAAAACTTTGCATTGAACACCTGCACAATGGTTAATTCTAGGTATATATTTACCGTCAGCCAAGGGTTCAACAAACATAAAGCGAGTGCCATTGAGAATGCTGGTCATTCTTTTTGTCTCAGGATGTCGTATTTTTTCGTATAAGATCTTGCTCACTAATTAACTCCTAGTTTTTCGAGCATTTCAAGGACTGCTGTGTTGGCTACTGACAACGGAAGACCGCATACACGTATTTTCAGTGTTTTCTGGTCAGCGGTTTTGGCACCGGAAGTGTATGGATTGGTATCATAAAACTGATAAGAGATATTACTAATTTCTATTCCCTGCACCAGTAGTTTATTTCTGTTTTCTGTGTTTTTCAAATAAACACGCCAAAGATTTCTGTCCAGTTGTACACACAGCAGGTCATCACCAATGACCCGTTTGATTGGTTCGATAAAATCATAATCAGAAACTGTTTCCCTCCATTTGACCGCAAGTCATTGTTCTTGAGGTATAACGGTTTACATGTCCTGTCAACCGTGAGTGAGTTAAAACCCTCAACGTCGCTTTCCGTCATGATTTGATTAGTACCGTTATTACAGTCAGCACTAGTAGCACAGGTAAGCGGGTGAGAATTAATCACCAGGTAAACAGATAAGCTCTATATAATACACTATTTACAAAGTACTATTTACAAAACCAAAATCATCAGGATTCATACACTCACTGTTTTGGAAACACATAAGAAATCCAATAGAAACACTTCTTTCATCTAAAAATGTCCCGAATTGGAAAAAATTGTCAAAAAACACAGAAAAAAAAAATAGCGCGACTAGCTTGCTCCGTGTCACGTGACTATAGTGTGTCGTTTCAAAGTTTAATATAAAAATACATATGGAAAACTGTGTAACATCTTTTCAAAAACTACTACCTTATGTCATAATAGAGTATGCAAGACCCTTGATACATATATGATGTAGATTTTAAATTGTTGAAATTGTAACATTTGGACCAACTGAAACCCCACGATTTTCAAAGTTTAAAACATGTCACCCAAACTCATAATTAGTCACAGTAGAAGTAAATGGAAATAAAAATCTTCAGAAATATTATACTCCTGAGCGTCAATGCTACATAAAATTTGAAATACCATAATTATGTATCAAAGCATCTTGATTCTTAATTGTTGCTATGTGGTTTAAATGCTATTCTATGCTATGGTGTAAGGTGTAAAAGATACGCTTGAACTGACCGTTATTCATTATTTCTAAAATATATAAAAGAAATTCTTTTTGTATCTTTATCAAATTATATTCATGAACAAATTAAACATGTACTCATTATGTCTATATTTAATTAAACAAGAAAATATAGGTATAATACACTTACATTCCTGGAGGTAAGGACTCCATATTTAATGTAAAGTAGTCTAGCAACCTTGGGAATTTAAAACTATTAATAGGTGCTGGGTATTTTGTACTTTCATTTTGTTTGACCAATGTGATTTATTATTATAGACCTAAACAATATCAATATTTTTTTTTAAGATGACATTTTATTACTAAAAATTGTCCTCAAATCTATAATTATTTTATACATGTAATTTAAATGTAAAGGTAGGCCGCCTTAAAAATTATTAAATATGCTGTACTCTTGGCGTCTTTGTCAATTTTTGGAGTAGGAACGTCCATAAGTTTTTAATAGTCCTAACTTCACCAAACTTGTATGCATGTGCGGATCCAAAAATGAGCGGATCCAACAGTTTTCCAAGAGAGGCGGGGGTCCATGAGATAATTTAATTGCCGGAGGGTGTCTAGGGCATTTTGGGGTAATTTTAATTTAAGAAAATTGAATTTTCGAGGAGGGGTTGGGGGTCTAGATTGAGACTCCCCGACACCCCCTCTTTGGATTTGCGCATGTACAAAAATGGTGCATATTATGCAGTTTGTGTACATGAAAATCTTGAAACCGGACCAAGAGTCAAAGGTTTCAGATGCTGGAGTAGGTTGAAGCTTTTATGGAAAGTTAAAGTTTTTAAGATAGGTGCTCTTAGAGGATCATATTTAAGTCATTACTTGTTTGGATGAAGTATGTTTCTTTTAACAATGAATCACTCGACATGTTTGGATGCTAAATTTGAGCCATATGTTTCAGAGCCAGAGAGCCAATTTTAACCAAACTTAATTTGAATTTGATTTGGACATATATTTATTGTGCATTACTGCAATTGGGATTAAGCACAAGTTCCAAATTTTAGAGCACCCTCTTTGGACTTTATACAAATCATCATTGGAACCTGGCTCTGGGTTAATTAAAGTGTCTTGAAACTTCAGTTTGACTTAAGTCCATAAATCTGCACACAAATTTTACAGACCCTGAAACGTACTTCCCTAAAAAAAGCGTGCGATTTTCGTGCTAAAAACGTTTGTGTAAACCGTTTAGCGTTTCGTGTAAACCGTTTAGCGTTTCGTGTGAATCGTGAAGCGTTTCGTGTAAACCGTTTAGCGTTTCGTGTGAATCGTGAAGCGTTTCGTGTAAACCGTTTAGCGTTTCGGGCAAAGCATGCAGCGTTTCGGGCAAAGCGTGTAAATCGTTTCGGGCAAAGCGTGCGAGAACCGTGTGAAACGTTCATCAGATTTCATTCGGAACTCTCTGACAATTTAATTGTTTCAAAATAGCGCTCGTGTTAAACATTACTTTAAAATGATTGGCAAAACTCCTTTGAGATATTCTCGTGAAAAAAATCTATAAGAAATGATATACTTATCTTTTTACAAAATTGAATTAATTTTTAACAAACAAAAGAAAAGTACGCGTATTGAAAGAAGACTAGTTTCTGAGACTATTCGGCTGTGTACAACCAGTACACATAACCTCGGATATCGGGTAAGACCTGCACCTGGCTGAACCTGTCAATCAAACTCTGTGTATTCGTTTTCATTGGATGGTCACGCGTCTCTTTTTTTTTTTGTCAATAGCCAGTGGAAATTTAATGACTTCAAGGTAGTCGGAATCAGTATTTGATGATGCACACAATTTCAATGATAGATTATTTAACATTAATTTGAACAAAATTAAATGTAAACATAGAAAGAAAATATACTGTTCATTTCTATGTAATGCGGGAAGTAAATTTTTCTGAATCCCGATTAAAAATATTTCTACAAGTTATCATTTTACTTATATATATATATATATATATATATATATATATATATATATATATATATATATATATATATATATATATATATATATATATATATATATATATATATACACACACACTGAGAACGGAAAACAACAAGTATAAATGTAATTAACACACTGAAATTTTCCTAAAATGTACACATGCAATTAATTATTATGGGAATCTATATGCATGGTACTTAATTCAAATAGATTATATGATAAATATATTGTACGCCGTTATGCAGGGCGCCGGTTATGTATACGGTTATTGAGACAAAAATCTAAATCATTTTTTATTTTTTGTTCTTTCCGAAACTTATGTGACAAGTCTTTCCGTAACTTATGTGACTAATTTTAATTTATAAAACTTTCAAAATTATCAATGTAAATAATTACAGGTTTATTTACAGTTAGTATTTTTACATCGTATTCTCTGAAACCAATAAAAATACTAATGTGAGACGAAAAAACAAATCCCACCGAATACTGAAAAACCAAATTATCAATGTAAATAATTACAGGTTTTTTTACAGTTAGTATTTTTACATCGTATTCTCTGAAACAAATAAAAATATTAATGTGAGAAGAAAAAACAAATCCCGCCGAATACTGAAAAACCGATTTCAGTTTGTAATCATACGGATTTTATTTTTGATATTGAATATTGTGTTACGGTAGCCTTTTTCTCTGGAATTTTTATTATTTACGGGACTAATAAGAATCATGGATATTTCTTTTGAGCAATGAATATATTTATAGAAGTAATATTTTTGGCTAATTCTGTGAATAAATAATTTTTTGCTTTAAATATAAGTACCAAATTAATTTAATTAATCAATTCAATACTTATGTACATATATGTTTCTAATATCAGTATTTCTATTATTTCGTGTTTTCATAAAATTAATTCTTACTAACAGAGTCAGGGTAAAAATCCGAGAGGACCCGAATCGATCAGGATAAAAGCGTGTCCAAAGCGTGTGAAAAGCGAGCAAATCGTTTCGTGCGGGAATCGTTTTGTGTAAACCGTTCAGCGTTTCGGGCAAAGCGTGCAGCGTTTTGTGTAAACCGTTCAGCGTTTCGTGTGAACCGTTTAGCGAGCGTGTAGCGAGCGTGCAGCTAGCGTGTGGTGTAGTAGTACGTTTCAGGGTCTGTACAATTGGTCGTAAAAAGGATGGCAAAATAATAACTTTCAAGACTGCTATTAGGAAGACTTAAGTATTCAGCTCGTTATTAAGTAGGTTAAAAATGGTGTCACTTGTATTTTTTCAAAGGAAATGATGGCCAAGAAGGCGGATCCCTTGTCAAATGGTTTTTTTAACGTATCCTTTGTAACCCAATTTTAGAGAGGACATAGTTTTTACACAGAATTCGAAGCATTGTCAAGGTTAAAAGGGAGGTTAGACTGTCCAAAGTTATTCTGTGTTAAACATAACACACACGCTCAGATTTAGGAGAAATCGTATTTAAAAAAGACAAACTTTGATTTTCCTAAAATACTACAAACTGTAGAAATATAGAATATCGCACTGTTGTTTTGATCTCGGCCCTGGAATCAGCCCGAGCGGTTGGTATCGGCTTAAGCCCGAAGGGCTTGAACGTCATGAGAATAAGAAAATAGCTAAGGATTTGCTGCAACCTCATCAAGTAGTGCTCATCAAGTAACTTTACGCTTAATGCAACAGATTAGGAATTACAGCCACTGTCTGGAAACGAAGTTGTAGATAACTTGGAACAATTGTTCTTTAATGGAAAACCTACTGAAAATGATGTATATATTCAGTTCCTCCAAGGACATACCGGTTCTTACCAAAACATGAGAGCCAGCTTCACAAAAAAGTGAAAAAGTTGAATATTTCCGCATTCAAAGGAATAGATTTGCTGATAAAGGAGCTGAACAAATGATTTGCAAGCATCATAAGATGCTCTAACACGTATGACCCAGTTAAAAGATTTGGGAACCTTTGGAGGAATCTTCTTTGAAGAATAACCTTCTCAGATTTTCCACAGATATTTGTGAACCAACCTATTTTGCTACTTACTCTGCTTGACGTTATGCATATAACAGAGAAAGAATCAGAAATGGAGCACGAACAATACGTATTACTTCTGTCATACTACGACACATCTTTCGGTGTCATTATTTATTATCAGAAAGCAGCCCAAGGCCTACAAGGAAGCGGATATCTATATTGGTTAGAAATAGTAACACTCATCAAAGACAAGGAGTCTGTGAGTTATGTCCCTTATATTGATTAGATCTAGTGACACTCATCAGAGACAAGGAGTCAGTAAGTTATCTCCCTTATATTGGTTAGGACCAGTGACACTCATCAAAGACAAGGGTCTGTGGGTTTTTTCCCTTTCATTTCTTTGGACTAGTGATCATCAAAGACAAGGAGTCAGTGAGTTATCTCCCTTATATTGGTTAGAACTAGTGACACTCATCAAAGACAAGGAGTCAGTGAGTTATCTCCCTTATATTGGTTAGGACTAGTGATACTCATCAAAGACAAAGAGTCTGTGAGTTATCTCCCTTATATTGGTTAGGACCAGTGACACTCATCAAAGACAAGGAGTCAGTAAGTTATCTCCCTTATATTGGTTAGAACTAGTGACACTCATCAAAGACAAGGAGTCAGTGAGTTATCTCCCTTATATTGGTTAGAACTAGTGACACTCATCAAAGACAAGGAGTCTGTGAGTTATCTCCCTTATATTGGTTAGGACTAGTGACACTCACCAAAGATAAGGAGTCAATGAGTTATCTCCCTTATATTGGTTAGGACTAGTGACACTCATCAAAGACAAGGAGTCTGTGAGTTAACTCCCTTATATTGGTTAGGACTAGTGACACTCATCAAAGACAAGGAGTCAGTAAGTTATCTCCCTTATATTGGTAAGAACAAGTGACACTCATCAAAGACAAGGAGTCAGTGTGTTATCTCCCTTATATTGGTTAGGACTAGTGACGCTCATCAAAGACCAAGAGTCCGTGAGTTATCTCCCTTATATTGGTTAGAACTAGTGACCCTGATCAAAGAGAAGGAGTCAGTGAGTTATCTCCCTTATATTGATTAGAAATAGTGACACTCATCAAAGACAAAGAGTCAGTGAGTTATTTCCCTTATATTGATTAGAAATAGTGACTCTCATCAAAGACAAAGAGTCAGTGAGTTATTTCCCTTTTACTGGTTAGAACTAGTGACACCCACCAAAGACAAGGAGTCTGTAAGTTATCTTTCTTATATTTTAGAACATGAGACACTCATCAAGACAAGGAGTCTGTGAGTAATCTCAACTATATTGGTTAGAACTAGTGACACTCATCAAAGACCAAGAGTCCGTGAGTTATCTCCCTTATATTGATTAGAAATAGTGACACTCATCAAAGACAAAGAGTCAGTGAGTTATTTCCCTTATATTGATTAGAAATAGTGACTCTAATTAAAGACAAAGAGTCAGTGAGTTATCTCCCTTATATTGGTTAGGACTAGTGACACTCATCAAAGACAAGGAGTCAGTAAGTGAGTTATCTCTATGGTGTTCCGATGGGGCCACTTCGACTTTCGCACTTTCGCCTTTAGGTTGAGGTGCAAGAGTGCGAAGTTGCGAAGGCGAAAGTGCGAAGTTGCGAAGGTGAAGGAGCGATAGCAGTATCGCTCCTTCGCCTTCGCACTTTCGCAATCGCATCTTCGCGCTTCGCCGTCGCATCTTCGCACTTTCGCTCCTTCGCCGTCGCACTCTCGCACTTTCGTCTTCGCAACTTCGCATCTTCGACCTAAATGCGAAAGTGCTAAGGTCAAAGTGGCCCCATCGTACACCATATATCTCTCTTATATTGGCTTGGACTAGTGACACTCACCAATTACAAGGAGTCAGTAAGTGAGTTATCTCTATGGTGTTCCGATGGGGCCACTTCGACCTTCGCACTTTCACCTTTAGATCTAAGATGCGAGAGTGCGAAGTTGCGATGGCAAAGATGCGATAGTAGTATCGCTTCTTCGCACTTTCGCCGTCGCATCTTCGCACTTTCGCTCCTTCGCCATCGCACCTTCGCACTTTCGCCTTCGCAACTTCGCACTTTCGTCCCTCGACCTAAAGGCGCAAGTGCGAAGGTCGAAGTGGCCCAATCGGAACACCATATATCTCCCTTACATTGGTTAGAAATAGTGACACTCATCAGAGACAAGGAGTCAGTAAGTCAGTCTCTGTGGGTTATTTTACTTATATAGGCTTGGACTAGCGACACTCACCAACGACAAGGAGTCAGTGAGTGAGTTATCTCCCTTATTTGAGTGACACTCATCAAAGAAAAGGGGTCTGTAAGTTATCTCCCTTATATTGGTTTGAACTAGTCACACTCTAGTCTCGCTTACCCCAGACTCTCGTGCAAGGCAAGTCTCGAGAGCGAGAGTCTGGGGTAAGTGAGACTAGTCACACTCATCAAATACAATGGGTCAGAGAGTTATCTCCCTTATATTGGTTAGAACCTGTGACACTCATCAAAGACAAGGAGTCTGTAAGTTTTCTCCCTTATATTAGTTAGAACTTGTGACACTCATCAAAGACAAGGTGTCAGTAAGTTTTCTATCTTATATTGGTTAGGACTAGTGACACTCATCAAAGACAAGGAGTCAGTGAGTTATCTCCCTTATATTAGTTACAACTAGTGACACTCATCAAAGACAAGGAGTGAGTGAGTTATTTCCCATTATATTGGTTAGAACTTGTGACACTCATCATAGACAAGGAGTCTGTGAGGTATCTCCCTTATATTGGTTAGAACTAGTGGCACTCATCAAAGACAATGAGTCAGTGAGTTATATCCCGAACTAGTGACACTCATCAAATACAAGGAGTCAGTGAGTGGTTAAAACTAGTGACACTCATCAAAGACAAGGGTCTGTGAGTTATCTCCCGTATAGTGGTTAGGACTAGTGACACTCATCAAAGACAAGGAGTCAGTGAGTTATATCCCTTATATTGGTTAGGACTAGTGACACTTATGAAAGACAAGGATTCTGTACGTTTTCCTTCTTTTATTAATAAATTGACAAATACTCAATGGCAAAAATGTTTTGTTTCAAAGTTTTACAAATAACAGTTAAATTAAAGCAGTCTGTTGAGGAAAGGTTTTAAAGTTTGAATGAAATATTTCTTTAGCACTGTCTTTAAAATAGTTTGTAAAAAATAAAGAGAGAGATTGAAAATGAAAATCATTCATATAATGTTTGTTCAACCCCATAAAAAATTGGAATAACTAGATAATAATTTGCAGAAAATATCAAATAAGTATATCTTAAGTTTCATCAAACCAAAATAATAGAAAACATACTATAGGTTATCTCATTGTAAACGTTGGTTTCAGAAAATTGATAAGATAAAATGCCTTTTGTTGACATTAAGGCTGGAAATGAATCTAAATACACTATACAATTTTAAAACTATCGTTCGTATGACAGTTGAAATATTACTATCAATTGTTCAACTGACTGACAACATCTTGTATTCTCATATGTGTAGCAGTTTGTATTCTGTTCATCGACTGCTGTGTGAGTGACTGTTGGTATGAGTATAGAGCAGCCTGGAGGTTCCCTGTCATCTGTTGACAGATTCCCAGGATCTCCCAGGTGATGTCTCTGATATGAACATCTACATACCGGTACCATCCCTGATCATGGTGGACAAGGACCTGTAGCTCTTCTAGAGCTGCTTTTGATAATGTTGTATCAATGTGTCTGTAACACAAAAAATCTAGGAAATGTACCATTAAATACACTGGGATAATTAGCATAGAGTGTCTTTCCTGTTTAGAAGACTGTTGTTCGGGGATCAGTTCACTGATAAAGCAGATATCATTGTGAAGTAAGATATCATCTGCTACAGCCTGTCTAATCTTTGTAGACCAGGACTGTCCCCCTACAGCCTGAGTATACCTCTCTCTGTCTACATGATGCCTATACATCAGATATGGCTGTGCTAACTTGGCCTTTGTCATCTCTATAACAGATAAAGCTTCCCTGTATCTGAGTGTCTTGAAATAATACATGGCAATGTACAACATATCAGAAACTAGCCCAAACTTAGTTGCTAATTTCAGCATTTGACAGGACATTTTGTTTGCAACATACATCTGTTTGTTGACAGCTGTGTTAGTGTACCTGTTTGATGTTATAAAGGCAAGATTCTGAAATATTCCGACTGTAATTGTCTGTAACGATATAGCCTGATAGTGTGTTAGGGGTAACACTACCAACTGTTCTACTGCTTCTACTCTTTGTATGGCTTGGGCACGGGGTCCTGGAATTAAGCCCAAATTGGACTCACTGACAAGTTCAAAATCATCACAAGCTTCAGACAAGGTGTGTCTCTCATCTGTACAAATAGAAAGTCTGGGATTGTACAGGACATCAATGATGAAATATCTGATAGAGGAACTCTGAAACAGACAGGCCAGACCTTTCGTGTACAATTCATGTAACTGTAGAAACAATCTGTTTTGTGATGAGCCATTGACCTTTGTTAGAAACAGGTTGTTTTGGGGGATGAAAAAGTTAGGACAGATCCCCTTGTACACCCATTTAAGGAGAAGTTTAAAGCATACCCAAAAACCGGAGAGGAGATTTTGTGGACACCAGTAAGGTAGTGTGTTGTTTTGAATCACCCAGAAAACGGTGGTCTTCATATGATAGGAACACAACAATTTATTGGTTTCTTCTGATTGTTGATCTATAACTTCTTTTAAAAATATTTTTAACAATCCATATGTCAAAAATTGACAGTGGTTCATTGAATACACAAGTTTATATTCTGCTTGAGAAAAAGAAATTCTCCACTCTTCATTTTCATGAATTCCTAATGGGTGTCCTATTGCTACAAAGTGACATCCATTCCTCACAATATCATAAACAACTTCAGGATCAGGCCATGAGTGACATCTGTCTATCCACGAGGAGGCAGACGAAGGCCAAGAGTTACAAACAAAACATAAGGCAGCGTCATATTCTACTCCTCCACTAACACCACTACCACAGGGTCCATGTACAGTAGAATTAGCAAATATAGCCGTACAAGTTAACTGTCTGAATATAGAACTAGATATATAGACTCTGTCATTCATTCTGACTAATGCTGATTGGACATCTCTGTCTGTTGTTGGTGTCAGTAACTGAAGTAGAGTGAATCCTGGTGGACTCTCAGAAGTGTCAGAGAGAATCAAGGTTGTATTGGCTGTGTTGTAATTCTCAGACTGAGACATGTCCATGATCACTCGGTGGTTGTTTTGCCAGAACATCATGTCCATATCCGATCCTTTCAGTCTGAATCCTTCTCTCATACTGCCACTTAACATCTCAATGGCCCCATCATTAGGTGTCACTCGTCTGTCCACCATCTCCCTGATGTCCACTGTCTCCCTCCTGATGGCTACATGTTGTGAGGTCCCCACTATCCCACACAGTCCCACAAACACTGATTCCGACATGTGCTGCATTCCCTTAAATCTGTTGTTATCTTAAAAATATAGGGAAAACTCCTCTCATTTTGTTTCTTTATCAAATTATTTACATCAGCAAATAAACATGTACTCATTAATTATGTCTAGATTTCATAAAACTAATAAATAGATATAATCTACTTACATTCCTCGAGGAAAGGACTCCATCTTTCAGGTAAAGTAGAGTAACAACTGTGAAAATTTTTTCTACTATTTACAGGTGCTGAGATTTCTATACTTTTATTTTGTTTCATTTTTATTTTGGGATTTTATTTAAGGAGGCAGATTTAGGTTTTTTGCGGAAAAAACTACAATAGCAAAACTCTTTATTTTTAACCTATATAATTAAACAAACTCTAGTTTATTTTTAGGAAAATCAACCGTGTGGTTCTTTTTAGGGACTATCTCAAAGTAGAGGTACATTTACTATAGGAATGTAGAAACTGTCATTTTCGCACATCAAAGCAGATTAATAAAATACTACAACTATAGTTTTTTTTCTCAAATTGTTATATGATTAGTAAAATCATTTTCTACCTCATATGTAAAAGATGCTAAATTCTACCGTCTGGTTTTTAGTGGGGGCCATCTCAAAATATTAAAATGCACCAAATTTTGCTATATATATTTGGATCATTATGAATGAAGATTGGTAACATGGATTCATTCAAAAAATAAGGAAAATGTCCTCGAGGATAGCATCATTCTTTATTTAAAATTTCAACGGCGTAAAATTTTTACTTTTTCTTTTATGTTATATCCTATAACGTACTCCTTTAAAGCTTTATTTAATAATAACGTCATAAAAGCGCAATTGCAACGCTCCCCTACCCCACAACGGAAAAATCGTTCAAAAAATAAATATTTTATCTGTATTTTATTTACTGTATAAAATGTTATAAATGATATCGAAAAAAATCTCATAAAAAGTATTTTTAAAACTCTATTATTAAATACTAGAATGTGCAAAAACATGCGCAATGAAAACTAAAGTCGGCCTCCTTAAATGCTAAATATGAGTCATAACAATATTTTAATTATGTTGAGTTGTTAGGTGACATCGTATTGTTTTCATGAATACTATATGTTTCTGTTTATAACCAACAATTTCCTTCCTTGTTAAAAAAAATATGTGGATAAATTTAAGGTGGATCGACACACCAGTATATTATTTGATGCAATGATAAAGAACCTTTTTTGAAATATGCTTTTATAAAATGATACCAACACCAGCTTTAAATTATTTTGTATGATTTTTTTTAATCTTTAATATTATAGAAACCGGAAACATCGATTTTGCTGCACAAAGAATATTTGAGAGCTAACATTTGTATCAATTGATGCACATTACAGTTATTAATAAATACACGTCAAAGATAGCTAGGCTCTGCCGTCACCAATTGTTTCAAACCACTCAACTCAGTCCATAAGAGGGCTGAATGGCTGTGGCCATTTTTAGGCTATATTTACCTCCTTTTGATAAAGAGCTCTATATAGATATAGAAATATGTTCGAATTTTAAATCTGAATGTTTGGATTTGTCTTTACTAAAAAATAGCATATGACCAGAAATGTCATATTTTAAACTTTCAGGCAGGCAATCTGTAATCTATATTTGTGTAAAATCGAGAAGGATGCCATGTCACCCTTGCGAATGTGTTCGTAATGTTTTCTTTATCGTTGCTAAGTATGTAATAAATCCAGAGGTGCTCGAATGAAAGACTTCAACGAGATTTGTTCAGTTCCTGTGAAATTTCGAGCGGAAGTATGAGTGTTCGGATAATATTATCAAAATACGTAAATACTGGTCGTTTTTCATATTATATCCTACTTTGATTTATGTTAAAACATGAAAATCTTTTAAGATGTATATCTTATTTCACCGTCTAGCAGTTATTTATATTAAACGATAATATTCAGAACAGATTTATCGTTCGTTCAACCACGTGTAGAGTAGTTGAAAATATAAACATTGGGTAGCGTAATAAAAACATAGCCATGTTGATGCCTGTGGTGTGAAATACCACGTTTTTAGAAAAATAATGGGTTTCTGTTTTGCAAAAAAAACTAGTATATCGAGCCATTTACAAGGAACATTCTGCATAAAATAGTATAGTCTGTTTCACTATTTCCTATTACATGTACTAGGTCAGGCACAGATCGAAAATTAATCATATGGGGGATCTCTACTAAAGCATGTTAACTGTTGAGAACTATTTTTTTGTATTGTCACATTTATTTCTAGAACACATTTTATCCCCCAATTAATGAAGATAAAGTTTAAAATCAATTAACCTCTAGATTTTACATTTGATTACAAATACCTAGATTCTATGAAATAGACTACAAACACGAGGCATGATTTTTATTGCGAAACTGAAAGGGTAAAAAAAAACCACGTGGTCTAAAATTTAAATGACAATAACATTCGCAGGGGTGCATGTGTTCGGAAATAACAGTCGTTTGGCAAAACTCATATTCAATGGCGCCGCGCTGTTTGTAACAATATTTGGAAAGAAATGAATAAGATATAAAATTATACTTAATAGTAATTTTATTGCTTATTTTGACAGGATGTACGTCAAATAATGGAGGTGTTCCATATACCACCTTAATGCGAGTGACAGTTTATTTATATAATTATTTAATTAATTATTATAATTTTATTAATAGGTTTTAAAAAAACACCCACCAATCTTGATTCTCAATTTCATAGATATTTATTTATATAAGGAATCATTCTTTGATTATTGTGAGGTGATAATTTCGGTCGGGCGTGAGTTCAAATCCTTTTAGGGCGTTTATAACTTTTACCTTTCAAAATATTCTTATAACAATTTTTTATTAAATATTGTAAAGTTAGAAATTTCAAAAACGGTAATACACATGTATATAAAATTTTGATTGCAATATACTTTTATTCACTCGTACATAATGGGCGCCTTTGAAACAGAGAGATCAAGGTTTTGGAAATTAGGGGGTTTTTTTTGCTTGTCAAGATTTCTGATGATTAGTCTAGCCCCCCCTTTCAATTTGCTTCCGACGCCACTGATACATTTGAGAAAATCTAAATGCATGGTTATGATGTCCAATAAAGCCCTCTATCTAGGTCAGAACCAATATGGCCATATATTGATAATGTGTTAAATCTTCTCCACTTCTAAGTAGTGTGAGAATAAGCTGAATGCATGAATCTAATGTCCGTGAAGCCCTCCATCAAAAGGCTTAAATGGCCATTTAACGCGGGTTATGTATTTTTTCTGCAATGTCGCTACCTTCACATCCCGAATAATCACCAAAGAAAGCATTTTCAATAATTCTATTATTGGCACATTGCCTAAACAGGGCATTCAACAGAGGCGTGTTGAGCAGAGGCGTGTTAAAGGTATAGGGGATTTTGGCGAGCTCTCGCTCTGTTGAACACGCCTCCGCATTTCAGAGTTATATTGCACCGAGTGAAAATACACAGTCTACATTTCTTGAAAATTCGACGTGTCAAATGACGTACACTTTAGAGCACAACCGGTGTTAGCATAATAAACACAATGTAAAAATATCAATAACTTTAATGGTACGTACAATTATTGAAAAAAATGAAGTAGTGTAAGTAATAAGGAATCATTCTTTGACTTCATGGTAACTTGGTCATTTAATCTAAGATCTCGAATCGATCATAATACCCTTCGGACTTGATGGATTTGACCCCGTGCCCGACTATCGTGATCATCTCATACAACTGAAGTGAAATAAAATTCATTCTTCTTTAAATATTACATTCATAGAAACTATTTACTTAAACCAAATTTACAAGATTCTGATGGTAACTTGATCAGTTCATAGTAAACACCAATATCTGAGGGGGGAGGGGGGGGGGTGATAAGAGAACTCCAAGTCATCATCATTTTGTTTCCTGTTATTTAAAAAAGGTTTAAACTTGCAAAATGAACACGTCTTACTAGGTCTAGTTGTGATACATGTACCATGCTGTATATGATTATATTATATTAATTTAGAAAAACTGGTGAGTTGATCACACATAACATCTCAAGCTTTATTTAGCACAAGGTCTCACGAAGAGAAATTAAGGGAACACAACGTTGTATTTTGTTTCCGTCCGTCCGTTTTTGTGTTTGTTCTTTGGGTTTTTTCTCCTATCTGCTTGTCTTAGACTTTGTGTCCTGCAAAATGTACAAGACAGCATGAATTATATAATGGATAAAGAATAGTTTGTCATGTTTTAGGTTATACTATTAAACTGCCAGTAGAGTCAGAAATTTATGGTACACATTTTATGTGAATGTATTTGGTTCATGTACACGTATACCTGCATCAGTGCGCACAGGTAATCAGTTCTACAGGTAATCAGTTCTACTGGTAGATAGTACTGCAGGTACTAGTAATCAGTTCTACAGGTAATCAGGTACAGCAGTCAAAAGTTTGGCTACTAAATTGATTACCATAGTAACAAGAATTTAATTATTGGAACCTAATATCAAAAGATGTTATATCTTTTATACATTGTTTTTCTATAGAACATTTGCAAAAAGTAGGAAATGTGATAGTAAGGTTTCTTTCAAATCAATTAAACTTTCCAAAAGTGTCTTTATTGTGTAAAAACAAAAAGCTAACATAAATGTTCAAAGACAGGTGGTTGGGTAAAACTTTATAAGGGTAGAGAGTAGTTGACATGTGCACTGATGAATCAACATTTTCCTTTGGGGTTTGGAAAGGGGGGTATAAGTTGTATTCTGTCAAGTATGTCATTGTCCTCTAAATTTGTTGTCAATGTGGACAACTGTACTGGTGCCAAACATTGTGTGGAGTTTAGTATGGATGTCTATCATTATTGAATTGCTATGAGTGATTTTAAAACTATTTATTGTATTATTTGGACACACAAAAACAGGGTGCGAGTAAGTTTGAAGAAATGTTCAAATATATTTAATTATTACTTACCATTTATTACAAGAACAACAATTCTTGTGATTATATTTCTTTTATTTTTTAAACTTTCTTTCAAAATGATGTGATCATTTTGATTCATTGTTACTTTGTTGCGATCAAAGGCTGGAATTTCTTTTCCACATTCAGATAGATTTTTTGTTGTTGAGCTTTCCTGATCAACTTTTGTGAGGAAGCTGTCTTTCTGTAAAACTTAGTATATTTGACTTCTTCGTGGATCACTTGGAAAATTGCAATTCATTTTTGTATGAGGGCTTTTGAGGTATTTGGTTGGGTTTTTTTAAGTGAAGGGTCAGGCTCCATTCAAAGCAGCCGTAATACAGATATACTGGTTATGAAATGGATCGGGTCTTTATTTAAACAAAGAAAAAAGGTTGCTTAATTTATATATAAAAAAGAATCTGAAGAAAAAAAAAAGGCTAAGTTATGTGGGTATAAAACAAAAATTAAAGAAAACTTTCAAACACTATTTTACGCTTTATTTTGTGAAAGTAATATCAATCTAATATAAAATACCAGGAGTTTCTTTATCTTCTGGAACCACATGGACTTTGGGGGAAAGCTTTCCAATCTTACATTAGCATAGGAAAGTATGGAAAGTTCCTTTGAAAAGAATAAGGACTGAAAACTAGTAAGAGCAAGTTTGCTTTTACTAGTGTCATTACACCAGTTCCCTTTGGGCGTAAAGAGGAGGACAGAATTGAGTATGAGTCGAATGTTACAATTTTAGGTCACCTGAGTCACTCATAAGACTTATTGGCAATTTGTATTCCTCTGTCATCGTTCGTTGTCATCCTGCGTCTTGAGCAATGCATTGTGTGATGTGTGTCGTGCATTGTTTGACGTTCGTTGTGCATTGTGTGACGTGCGTTGTGCATTGTATGACGTGCATTGTGTGACGTGCGTTGTGCGCTTTGTGATGTGCATTGTGTGAAATGCGTTGTGCAACGTGTGACATGTGCCGTGCATTGCGTGACGTGCGTTGTGCATTGTGTGACGTGCGCTGTGTGTTGTGTGACGTGCATTGTGAATTGATGGACGTGCGTTGTGATATTTGTGACGTGCATTGTGTGACGTGCGTTGTGCATCGTGTGACGTGTGACGTGCATTGTGTGACGTGCCTCGTGTATTGTGTGACGTGCGTTGTGCATTGTGACGTTCATTATGTGACGTGTGTTGTGCACTGTGTGACGTGCGTTGTGAATGGTGTGACGTGCGTTGTGCATTGTGTGACGTGCGTTGTGATATTTGTGCCGTGCATTGTGTGACGTGTGTTGTGCACTGTGTGACGTGCGTTGTGCATTAATAATAAAACATTGTTGAAAACAACATGGTCAATTCTTTTCAAATGTAGTATAAGTATGATGCATCTTTAGGGTAAGAGGAACATAAATTGTAAATTTCATACCCTTGTTCCATAGGGACCTTATAGACAGTGCCAAAATTTTCAAAATTTGACCATTTTACAAAAATCTTCTGCACATCTATGACATGTATATTAAAAAGACAAAGAAGTTGTTTACTCAAATTGTTAATTTCATGACACCTTAGGCAGGTGTCCTGGCTATAGAGCAGATGGTGGGTTGGTTATCTTGGGATTATCAGGTAACATAATATAATGTTTGAAATTATCGTTCTTTTTGTTCTGCTCTTGAATTTGAATAAAGATGAGTTCACATTTATAGGAGAGAATGAAGCTCTCTATAGTTAAGATATCATATTAGTAAAAGATGACAAGGGCTTTTTCATTTGCCAACAATGAATGAGTACTGAAAGCAAATTTAGAGAGGAAATAAGGCAGTTTACCTTTATTCTCAATGCCCTGAGGAAATGATTTCTGAACAAGAGTTGAAATCGACTTATAGACACGATTTCTGAACACGGGTTGAAAGACACATAGAGACATTATTAAGGAAAGGCTAAGGAATTTAGATCTGTGGTCCTCTTGAATTGCTTAGAAAAGACAAGGACATCCCTGAGAATGTTACTGTCATTTAAATTTACACCACGTGGTTTTATTTGATCCTTTCAGTTTTGCAGGAAAAATCGTGTCTTGTGGTTTTAGTCCATTTTAGTCCATTTACTAGCGTGTTTGCAGATTTAAATTAGTAAGAGTGCGGTTTTGCAATCGTTAATTCAAATTATTTATTTATGTTTTGTTTTTTCAATCATTCAGAATATTTAAAATCTATCCACTGGTAATGCAGGAGATTTCTGGCAGGTAAAAAGGTAGTCCCTAAAAAGGATTATTCCATATCTTTTATGACAAACGATGTCATACTTGGAAGTATCATTTTTCATTTTAAAAAATTTAAAGCATGCGCATGTGAAGTAAGTAACTACATTTTAAGCGATACAATCATTTCTTTGTCAACAAAACCAATGATTAAACCATGAAAAAAACTCGTTCTTTAATACAATAACCAACTTACTTGCAAATCTTATTTTTTTTAAATTTCAATATTTGATTGGGTGCATGCACATCAATCCTGTTAACTAAATTCTTTACCTCAAATTTTTGGCTTTAGGATCATAAAGCGACTTAAGTGCAACTTTGAAAAATTCATAAGATTATGAAAAATCATAAGATTACACTTCAAATTTGTAATTATAAGCGTAATATAAAGACACATGTTTGAAGCATTTCATTTTTTATGTTTTTAACTGCTTCATGATCCTGGCGCAATGATCATAGAGGGGGACGTAGCATCATCGGGGAGGGGTGGTTTACTTTTCATCGCAACAGACGTCTTCTTAAGTGAATATATAGAAAATTGAAATTTTAAGAAGGCGCCAACATGTAATAAATTTAAAGGAAAATAAAAATAAAAGACACCCAACAAACAAACACACAAACACGGATAAGGATTCTGAATATTGGCGAATAGGTTCTATTCGCTCGTCAAGTTTTCGGATAAGTCAACCCACACGTTACCCACACGTTACTTTCAAAAACAGTGCTACGAGCATGATAAATGAGCAAAAACTTAGTTTAACCCTATTTTTAAAGATTCCTCTAAGAATTAATTTTGGATTCGCGCTTGATCTAGTATTGATAGCATCAATTGTGAAACAGACTTTACTATTATATGCAGACTGTTCCTTGACATTGGCACGAAACACAAAACGGACATCCATTTTTTTTAAAGCATGGTATTACACAACAGAAGCATCAAACATAGCTATGATTTTAACAATCAACCCAATGTTTTTATTTTTAACCACGTGTAGGGTAGGACATATTTTAATAGATTTTAATGTTATAACATATATCAAATTAAGACATGATATAAAAAAACGATCAGTACTTACCTGATTTAAGAATATTATCCGAACACTTATACTTCCGCTCGACAATTCACAAGAACTTAATATATCTCGGGAAAGTTTCGTGAACTTTCATTCGAGCACCTCTGGATTTATTACATACTTAGCAACAATAAAGAAAACATTCCGAATACATTCGCAGGGGTGAAGTAGTCAGTGAGTTTTTTCCTTTATATTGGTAAGAATTAGTGACACTCAACAAAGACAAGGAGTCAATAAGTTATCTTCCTTTTATTGGTAAGAACTTGTGACACTCATCAAAGACAAAGTTATGTAAGTTATCTCCCTTATATTGGTTAGAACTAGTGACACTCATCAAAGACAAGGAGTCAGTGAGTTATCACCCTTATATTGGTGAGAACTGGTGACACTCATCAAAGACAAGGAGTCAGTGAGTTATCCCCCTTATATTAGTTAGAACTAGTGACACCGATCAAAGATAAGGAGTCAGATAGTTATCTCCCTTATATTAATTAGGACCAGTGACACTCATCAGACAAGGAGTTAGTGAGTTATCTCCCTTATATTGGTAAAGACTAGTGACACTCATCAAAGAAAAGGAGTCAGTGAAGTTTTTTGCTTATATTGGTTAGAACTAGTGACACTCATCAAAGACAAAGGGTCTGTTAGTTATCTCCCTTATATTGGTTAGAACTTGTGACCCTATTCATAGACAAGGAGTCTGTGAGTTATCTCCCTTATATTGGTTAAGACTAGTGTCGCTCATCAAAGACAAGGAGTCTGTGAGTTATCTCCCTTATATTGGTAAGAACTAGTGACACTAAGCAAAGACAAGGAATCATTGAGTTCTCTCCCTTATATTGGGTAAAACTAGTGACACTCATCAAAGACAAGGAGTTATTGAGTTATCTCCCTTATATTGGTTAGAACTAGTGACACTAATCAAAGACAAGGAGTCATTGAGTTATCTCCCTTATATTGGTAAGAACTAGTGACACTCATCAAAAACAAGGAGTCTGTGAGTTAACTCCCTTATATTGGTAAGGACTAGTGACACTTATCAAAGACAACGAGTCTGTACGTTTTCCTTCTTTTATTAATAAATTTTTGTTTTAAACGTTTTACAAATAACGGTTAAATTAAAGCAGTCTGTTGAGGCAAAGTTTTAAAGTTTGAATGATTTTTTTTTCTATAGCACTGTCTGTAAAACAATTTTTTAAAAAAAACTAAAGCTTTGTGATTGTTTGCATATATCAATTTGTTCCCAGTTTGATTTTGGGGTTCTCCGACACTTTGATCTATTGTCTGTGTTCACGAATACTGACAGAGAGAGAGAGAGAGAGAGAGAGAGAGAGAGAGAGGGGGGGGGATTTTAAAAATGACAATCGTTCATATGTTTATTTAACCCCATAAAAATTGGAGTAACTAGATAACAATTTGCAGAAAATATCAAATATGGATATCTTAAATTTCATCAAACCAAGATAAAAGAAAACTTACTATAATCAATCTCATCCTTGGTTTCAGAAAATTAATAAGATGGAGTGTCTTTTGTTGAAATTAAGGCTGGAAACGAATTTAAATACACTTTACATTTCTATAACCGTCGTGAGTATGATAGTTGAAATATTACTATCAATTGTTCAACTGACTGACAACATCTCGTATTCTCATATGTGTAGCAGTTTGAATTCCGTGCCATGGATGCTGTGCGAGTGACTGTTGGTATGAGTATAGAGCAGCCTGGAGGTTCCCTGCCATTTGTTGACAGAACCCCAGGATCTCCCAGGAGATGTCTCTGGATAGATCAGGTATATACAGTCCCTGATCATGGTGGACTAGGACCTGTAGCTTACGTAGAGCTGCTTGTGATAATGTTGTATCAGTGTGTCTGTAACACAAAAAATCTAGGAAATGAATCATTAAAAACACTGGGATAATTATTGCAGAGTTTTTGTTCTGTATAGCAGCCTGTTGCTCTGGGATCAGTTCACTGATATAACAGATACCATGGTAAAGTTTGATATCCATTGCTACAGCCTGTCTCATCTTTGTAGACAAGGATTGTCCCCCCATTGCCTCCGTATACCCCTGCCTGTATACACGTCTACCAGTATCATATATCAGATATGGTTGTGCTAACTTCACCTCTGTCATCTCTAGAACAGATGAAGCTTCCCTGTATCTGAGTGTCTTGTAATGATACATGGCAATGTACAACATATCAGAAACTAGCCCAAACTTAGTTGCTAATTTCAGCATATGACAGGACATTTTGTCTGCAATATACATCTGTTTATTGACACCGGTGTTAGTGTACTTGTTTGATGTTATAAACGCAAGACTGAAATATTGCGACTGTAAGTCTCTGTAATGGAAGAGCCTGATAGTGTGTCAGAGGTAACTGTACCAACTGTTCTACTGTTTTTACCAACCGTACTGGTTGTATGGCTTTGGTAAGGCCGGTTGTATGTGAAAATAAAGCACCAAAATCGGACTCATGGACAAGTTGATAATCATGCTGAACTTCATACAATCTTTCATTTGTACAAATAAAAAGTATGGGAATGTACAGGACATCAATGATGAAGGACCTGATAGACGAACTATGTAACAGACAAGCCAGACCCCTCTTGTACAATTTATGTAACTGTAGGAACAATCTTTTTTGTGCTGAGCCATTGGTTTTTGTCAGAAACATGTTATTTTGGGGGATGAAAAAGTTAGGACAAATCCCCTTGTACACCCATTTAAGGAGAAGTTTAAAGCAGACCCAGAAACCAGCCAGGAGATTTTGTGGACACCAGTAAGGTAGTATGTTTTTTTTAATCACCCAGAAAACGGTTGTCTTCATGTGATAGGAACACAACAGTTCATTGGTTTCTTCTGATTGTTGATCTATAACTTCTTTTAAAAATATTTTTAACAATCCGTATGTCAAAAATTGACAGTGGTTCATTGAATACACAAGTGTATATTCTTCTTGATAATTCCACTGGAGAATAGAAATAAACAAGATATTAAATTCTACTTACTAGTAATTTTATTGTTTATTTTGATAGGATGTACGTCAAATAATGGAGGTATTCAATATGCCACCTTAATGCGAGTGACAGTTGATTTATATAATTATTTAATTAATTATTATAATTTGATTAATAGGTTTAAAAAAAAACCCCACCAATCTATATTCTCAATATCATAGATATTTATTTACAGAGATATATAAAGTTTGTAAGGCCCCACCGTCATCAACTTTCCTAAAGTCTTTACTCAGCCTCAAGTGGCGCAGTCTAGTACATATTTTTTCGGTTTTGTTTAAAATCAGCAAATTTGAATTGTCATTTTAAATTTTTTGTTCATGTATGCGGCCTTGTGGAAATATTAGAATAAACATGACAAAAACTCTTAGATTTCGCGAAAATCAGTAACTGTGGTCCAGTTTTGGATTTTATAATTACCAATCGTATAGAGCGTTAATCACGAATCTGTAAGTCATGAGTTCAAATCCTGTCGGGGCGTTTATAACTTTTATCTTTCAAAAAAAATTTAAAACAATTTTTTTATCAAATATTGTAAAGTTAGAAATTTCAAAAACGGTAATATTTAAAATTTTGATTGCAATATACTTTCATTCACTCGTATATAATGGGCGCCTTTAAAACAAAGATCAAGGTTTTGGGAATTAGGTTTTTTTTTGCTTTTCAAGATTTCTAATGATTAGTCTAGCCCCCCCCCCCCCCCCCCCACCCAACAAGATATTAAATTCTACTTACTAGTAATTTTATTGTTTATTTTGATAGGATGTACGTCAAATAATGGAGGTATTCAATATGCCACCTTAATGCGAGTGACAGTTGATTTATATAATTATTTAATTAATTATTATAATTTGATTAATAGGTTTAAAAAAAAAACCCACCAATCTATATTCTCAATATCATAGATATTTATTTACAGAGATATATAAAGTTTGTAAGGCCCCACCGTCATCAACTTTCCTAAAGTCTTTACTCAGCCTCAAGTGGCGCAGTCTAGTACATATTTTTTCGGTTTTGTTTAAAATCAGCAAATTTGAATTGTCATTTTGAATTTTTTGTTCATGTATGCGGCCTTGTGGAAATATTAGAATAAACATGACAAAAACTCTTAGATTTCGCGAAAATCAGTAACTGTGGTCCAGTTTTGGATTTTATAATTACCAATCGTATAGAGCGTTAATCACGAATCTGTAAGTCATGAGTTCAAATCCTGTCGGGGCGTTTATAACTTTTATCTTTCAAAAAAAATTTAAAACAATTTTTTTATCAAATATTGTAAAGTTAGAAATTTCAAAAACGGTAATATTTAAAATTTTGATTGCAATATACTTTCATTCACTCGTATATAATGGGCGCCTTTAAAACAAAGATCAAGGTTTTGGGAATTAGGTTTTTTTTTGCTTTTCAAGATTTCTAATGATTAGTCTAGCCCCCCCCCCACCCAACTTTCAATTTGCTTCCGACGCCACTGATATACATTTGAGAAAATCCAAATGCATGGTTATGATGTCCAATAAAGCCCTCTACCTAAATTAGGAAATTCATGGCCCCTGTGTTAGGGATTCAGGCCCTAGGGCAGAGCCAATATGGCCATGAATTGATAATGTATTAAATCCTAGAAAATCTTCTCCACTTATAGGTAGTGTGAGAATAAGCTGAATGCATGAATCTAATGTCCGTGAAGCCCTCCATCAAAATTCTTTAATGGCCATATAACGCAAGTTATGTATTTTTCTGCAATGTCGCTACCTTCATATCCCGAATGAATCACCAAAGAAAGCATTTTATTTTTCAATAACTCTATTATTGGCACACATTGCCTAAACTGGGCATTCAACAGAGGCGTGTTGAGCAGAGGCGTGTTGAAGGTATAGGGGATTTTGACGAGCGCTCGCTCTGTTGAACACGCCTCCGCATTTCAGTTATTTTGCACCGGGTGAAAATACACAGTCTACATTTCTTGAAAATTCTACGTGTCAAATGACGTACACTTTAGGAGCACAACCGGTGTTAACATAATAAACACAATGTAAAAAGATCAATAATTTTAATTGTGCGTACAATTATTGAAAAAAAGTTGTAGTATAAGTAATAAGGAATCATTCTTTGACTTTGACTTTATGGTAACTTGATCATTTAATCTAACATCTCGAATCTATCATAATGCCCTTCGGACTTGATGGATTTGACCCCGTGTCCGACTATCGTGATCATCTCATAGAATTGAAGTAAAACAAAATTCATTCTTCCTTAAATATTACATTCATAGAAACAATTTACTTAAACCAAATTCACAAGGTTCTGTTGGTAACTTGATCAGTACATAGTAAACACCAATATCTGCGGGCGAGTTTTGATATGAGAACTCCAAGTCATCATTTTGTTTTCTGTATTTTAATAGGTTTTAAATTTGCAAAATGAACATCATTTACTATGTCATGTTCTGTGTACCATGCTTTATATAGATGGAAATAACAAATTTATCCACACACATAAATGTATATTTATTAATGATTTACCAATTTTATGATTATTCATAGATTTTCTGCAAAATTTAAGGACATGTGACTATCATAGAATTTGTCAATTCCATGAATGACAGTTTAAGAATGATGTCGAGATACAAAAGGAACATGATTACTCTGAACAACATGGAGATCATTAGACATAAATAAATAAAAAGAATGAAATATTGTCTTCATAATTCTGAACAGGGGTCAAACATTCCCTGCTGTAATCACAACACACAACTATTCTGATTCACAAATACATCTAACTTCACCAATAGTATTTCCTTCCTTCTATGCTCTAACAATTGAAATCCATCAAAAAACATAATGACAAGTAGGCCTACCCTCTTCTAAGTATTATATTAAAAATAAATAAAATTATATCGAATGGATTTGATGACATTTGCCACCCCTGTTAATGGTTATTTTCATCCTGTCAGATCATCAGGTTTCCATGGAAACACGTTTGGACTGAAGGTCTGATTCTTCTAGTATCCATGGTGACTCATTTCTGACTGTAAAAAAACACAAAACACAGCATCAATTCTGATGAATCTAAGAACTGATTGTATAAATAACAATTACAACACAAGATCCATCCTCATTATAAGTACATGTACTTCAAAATAATCCACCCTCTTGTAAGGGTACATACATAAATTCAACTTACTACAGGGTAAATCAAAATAATTCAATAACAATAATAAAGGATACCATAGGATTATCCAAATAACTTTAAGATATCAAAAATAATGCAATCTCCTACAGGGTACATCAAAATTATCTGTCCTCCCTTTAGGGTACATAAGAATAATCCACCTTCCCTTAAGGTAACATGAAAATAGTCTACAACAAGAAGATCAGAAATCTGGGAGAGACAACAAAGACACAGAGGACGATCTGGGGACAACACGAATCTTACCGGCACCTGTACAGGGGGCAGGTGATGAATGACCCCGGAATGCTTGTAGAATAAAAGTTCATTCAAAACAGAAGAGCCAATATATAATGTGAATTGTTAATGAAAACAACTTTTTAACCATCTGTAAATTTTTGTAAATAATAGGACTACTTACCGACGGATCCTCAATGTTCTGTGTGCCGTCACCATAGTAACCAGGAGGCATGACATGTGACCTTGGACTCTCAAAGTCTCCGATGCTGGCCTCACTTCCTTCTGTCTCCATTGGAGGTCTATTCATTCAAATTTATAAACTTAATATATAACACAATGTGATTTATATTCAGTAGATCATGAATATAGTGTTAAAAACTTGATAAATATTGTTGAATTATTTAATTTTTGTGAGGGAAAATTTTTGTAGACTGAAAGATCTTTATCTAAACTTTATTTCATTTTTATGAATATCCATTATCATTAAATAATATTTAACAACTCTTTGAAGATGTAAATATTTAGATGAGTGATACAAGTGAAATCTGTGAAAATAAAAATTAAATTGACTAGTTTCCATAATTTTGGGATTCTATAAGTACTCATTGGTAAGGTGTAAACTGTACAAATCTGTACTCCTGTTCCTACAGGTTTGTTACATACAAGTTTCCGCCCTGTCTGTAGTGTCCGTACGCGGCCTCCATATGCCTCTGGGCACCAGTCTGTCCTTTCTGTGCAGTCATCCATGACATGTGGGGTGTGGGAGGGGCCCCACCAATGTACCTTAAAGATAGCAACAGTGGACAATAGTACTGGTGAGGTTTGAACATAACCAAACATCATACATCTATCAAATAAATTCATTATTACCAATTTCTTAATACATGTACCTAATTTTTTTTAATATTTGTTGAATAGATACCAAAGTATATAACCATACAGCACATGCATTTAAAAACATTTCTTTTTATAGATAGAAGGTTTCCTGTATTATAATTATACATACAAGGCAACAACTCTCATGTAACACATTTGGTGATTTTTCTCAGGTTTTTGTTCCAGGAAGTTACATTTATCCATGAATTAGAACAGATGTCTTTCCTTACAGTGAATGACAGGCAATATACAATGTAGTTGAAATCATGGCATGCTTTTCTATCTCAATGAGCTGATAATAACACTGAGAACTCACCGCATATTTATGATAACACAAAATGTTAAACAATTTGCTGCTTGCAAAATAATGTTCATGTCAAAGTATTTGTTGGCAAATATACCACTAAATGACTAATGCCCTGCCCCAACCATAATTAATCTGAATGTTGGAAAATCTAATGCTCTTTTTATTTTAACAAAATTTTAAGACTAGGATTTTATCTTTTTCCTACAATTCTGACAACAATAATTTCTCCTCTCAAACATATGATCTAAAGTGTAAGAGGAGATAATGTTGAACAATACACACTTGTATACCTCCTGAATTACTAATGGTGTCCTATTGAATACAACGTACCAATGATAGACTCTCTGTTTGCATACATACAGTAACAATGAATATTCATTCACAAGGTAATTCTCAATCTCCCAGGAACAAAGACCAACTACAGACCATGCTTAAGTTGTACTACATTTTATTCACATTTTAAAACATGTGCGTATCTGTACATTGAGATTCTATATACATTATATACAGTGTATATTCACAACAGATTTTTCTGGTTTGAAGTTCATGACATGGCCTCTCTCCACCTGATAGCCCCTTACACATGAAACGTTACTCATTTCAAAGTGTTTATCATGATTTATAAAAATTCACTGCCTTAAAGCTGTGAATCCAACAGAACACATGAAGGAGGTGTTGTCTAAAAATGTCACAGCTGCCTTAATTAACTCCCAGGGGCAGAACAAAGCTGCCTTAATTAATTCCCAAGTGCAGTAAAAAGCACAAGGAAAGAAAACAACATCACATAACTGAATCAAACTCCGGAATGTCACCATAATCTAAAATAAAAACAAAAGGAAAAAATAGTGTAAACAACACCATCAAAAGATGGAAAAAATAAAATAAAACCTAGCATGCATAAAATAAAGAAGGTAGTGGATAAAAAATAAAATCATTAAGATCAAAGAATCCAATTCAAAATTAATCATATTTAACAAAAGAATTTAGCAAAAATATCAAAGTAACAAAAAAATCAGAAATTCTCCTGACCAGAGTATGAGAGAATCATGCACACACACATGGAATACAACAAACTTACGATTCCTGGAAGTCCTCTGACTGCTCTGAGGCCCCACCCACGCTCTCCTCGTCCATACGACGTCGTTTGATGGCGGTCGAGGCCATCACAGGGACCCCCGGGGCGGGTGTTCCTACCGACATGTCCACCCAGTCGCTCATGTTAGAGTCGTGGTCAGACACTGTAAACAAATGGAGGGATCAGATCAGGAGGTCATTACATTGTACACCAGTATTATACTCATATCCAAGAACAACATATAGTGTCTTGCCAATGCAGTAAACAGAGAACTGTTCAGGATGTCACTACTAGGATTACTGGTATACAAGTAGCTTTATTACAACATAATGTGTAAATTAATACTTGTACTCATCATCTAGTCAAAAAAGTAGAAGACGGTCATTTCCACAGGAAACCCCTTTGAAACATACATGTACATTCATCGTTTATTGAACAAGTATTAAAACCTTATAACTTCATGTATATTTCAAATAAAATGAATTTTAGCATTCTGATTATTGCAGATAAATCTCAATTATTACTTCTCAAGTTTTAACTACAATAACATACTAAGCATATGTTTTCATTGCGTAGAAATTTCTTAATTAAACTCTGTAAATGAGACCCACCATCGATCTGCTTGCGTTTGTTGGCGTAGCGCCTCTGGGTGGCCTGTTTGAGGGTGATGGGGTGGACCTCCCCGTCTCCCTGGGACAGACTATTACGGTAGGTGAACAGGGACTGCCACTCCTCGGACCGAGACTGGGGCATCATCCCACCGGGCAGGTGTTTGTCCAGGTAATGTAACCTACAGACACAACAGTTCTTGTCAGTTACTCAGGTAACTCAATGTAACCTACAGACACACAACAGTTCTTGTCAGGTAATGTAACCTACAGACACACAACAGTTCTTGTCAGTTACTCGGTTAACTCAATGTAAGTGACCAGATGCATGTACCTACACCTCTGAAGCTGTAAATGATTAAATACCATACATTTTTCTTTGTAAAAATTATTCATTACACTAAAAATTAATTGTCATAAAGATGGGTACTGCAACCTACAAACAGACAGACAATATAGTGCATCTTAGGTAACTGCTTGTAAGGGATCAACAAGCATAATACACAAGTGAGCTGCAGCCCATTGTCTATAGTATACATTGGTTACATATTCTGTACAAAGATTATTCGTTTGACTGAATATTTACCAAGACAGCCGATGAACTGACTGAGCATGAAATGACTTACACAACTTTCTTGTCCTGCTTCATCAGTTTGTTGGTGAACTCACAGATGACCTCTAGGAAGGAGAGGTTAGGGGGTGGGGTGCTGAGGTCGTGATGTTCGTCAACATGTAGACTAAACACGATGCCTTCTCTGTAACACATAACATCAGTTTAAAAAAAACTAGTAAAATAGTCTTGCTTCCTTTACTTTTTTATCTCTATCTTTAGCCTTATCTATAGCCTTTCAATCTTTCTTCTTATTAAAAATTCTCCTTGAGCAGGAAATCAAATCCAGACATTTAATCAATCGTGACTCACTTGTGCATGGCTGCCACAGCCTCCCTGTTCTTGACTTGATCCAAGCCAAACGACAGCGCAAACCTTCTGGACAACTCCTGTCAAACAATTTAAATCATTGATATTCATGTATATTGTGTACAGTTCTCTTTAGAAATTCACCACATATGCACAGTAAAGTACATGTAACACAGTAAACTATTAAGTTAAACATATTGTCATTCTAAAAAAGGTAACAGAAATAACGACCTTGATTGGTGAAATGACACTACTGTTGAGATATGATACAGGCCTTAAGAAACATTGATCGCTGTATATAATCAGTATATATTGAAGGTATGAGTACCCCCATCTGTATTAGTATTAGTGCATGTACTGGATAGATGTTAGTAACACTGACCATAAGAGACTGGAAGGCCTCCAACGAGCGGTCCACTGTTCCCTTCTGTATGGTATTACTTGATAGATATTAGTTTGACTGACCTTGAGTGACTGGAAGGCCTCTGACGACCGGTCCACCGCCCCCATCTCCATCTGTAGCTCCTTGTACAGCTGGGTCAGACTCAGTGCCAGTGTTTTGGCTGTCGACACCTTGTTGATCTCACGAGCTTTACCCAAAGTCGCTTTGATGATATCTCCATAGTCATTGTAAAACTGCAATCAAATCAGTAGTACTTAAAACATTTACAATGTAAAATAAAGAAATTCAAGGTCAATTCTTAGTGTTATAAAAGAATGGAAGAGCAATTTTATTTCATAAATAAACTGAATGCGAAAGATGTCATTTTTCAAAAACATTTAAAGGAAAGGTTCATTGGTTTAACTTAAAGCTGCTTGGTCCGATTTTTTTGTAATTACAGTATAAATTTTTTTTTTCATACAAATCATTTATCTTAGAAAGTTATGGACTTTCTCCTATTTACACCAGCAGAATCAGTCTCCTTCCAAAGTTAGAAATATTCAAAGTAAATAAAAATAATTTCTCTTTGGGCAAACGAAAAAACAAACCAAAATGCATCACGGGAAAGTTTAGAAAGGGAAACCGCTTGGTTTCGTCCCCTGAATGACTGGGGTTATTCAACCCGCATGCTATGCATCGATTATAAAGAAAGCAGACTTTGGAAATATTAGCGAACAAAACGTACACATGTTTATTTGTAATTTGTCTGATCATTTCGACCTTTATTCAAAGCGATGTCAAATTCGTAATACAACCATACCCGTCTCGTCGTCAGGGGTGAAATTTAATATGAGGCGAAATAACGCGGAACCTTTTAATGTCGTTTGTTTTGTTAGCAAACTTTGTACGTATTTTTTCATTGAAATTTGGCATAATTGACGGGTAAAACTACTGCAATGTCTATTATTATACATATACCAAGCATAGCCATCGTTTAAAAGCGTGCATAAAATTTGATATTAAATCGGACCAAGCAGCTTTAAGAAATATTAACTATAAACATGATTAAACAATCTAAAATCTTGATCAATAAAAAAATATGTTAAGGTGGAAGGCTACATCGTCACAAACATGTCTGACTTCCGTTCGAAACGCCATTGTGTTCCGGATTGATAACATTATGTCGTGGTACAAAATAGCTATACACCGTTTAATTGAACTCTTCTAACTAAGGAGATGAGATAGGACTGAAATCACCAAAACGCTTAGAAAATATGTCAATTTTCTTCCTGTTTAAAGCTTTTAACTAACATTGATTATCAGCTGTTTTGTACGGAAAACGTGGACTCTAAATAATATACCGTCTCCCTGCTCTGCTGCTATTGGCAATACATTTTTGTCGTGTCATCTGCAACAGACGATCATACCTATGTGGCGGATTATCGATATAGGTAAGCAGATGTCAAATTTTCATTTAAACTATATATGTATGATGAATATAAAACGAAAGTACCGTAGTACGATCTCTTGAATTGATCCTAACTTCCCAAATTTTAAAAAAAAAAACATTTGCAGTAAAAGACTTTCACTGAAACTTTGACATTAAACTAATGTATTTTGATTTAAATAGATACAGCTAGGTAGCAATAGCAGTGGAAGCCCGGATTTGCAAGCAAAATGAGGGAAGACACGGTTCTGAAAAGGAGCATGTTTTTCATTTCCACACATGCATGTGTATCACTATGGACATCTAATGTATTTATTAATATGCGTATGGTTGTTGTTTATAATTGCTATTGTATATAAAAAAAAAAGTTAAAGGCAATTTATAATATAATTAACTCCTAATATTTTGTTCTGAAGAGTTAAATATATATAATGCATTTATCAATAATATAATTTTTCAGCTTCAAACATTATCATAAGCACTACTTATCTTATATCTACATATTTAGCATAGACTTGTTCCTTTTATAATTTTTCTTCGTGATTTTTGTTAATTAAAAAATTGATCCCAAGATTTTTGAGACCATGTAAAATAAAGAAAGACAACTCTTAAACAGGATCTTTCATACCAAGATTTTTGCAATAATTAAGTATTTCCTTTAATTTTTCAATTTCATTCAATTTCTTTTCTTTATCCCATTCACCAACGACTATTGTTTATATTTTCCGGTTTTTGTGAGATTTTGTCCAGCAGTTTGCCTTAACAGAATTTTTTTTATATTTTAGTTTCATATTTATGTGGATTCCAATAAAAATCATACAAACTTCATTCATGATTTTTTTGTTTTTCATTTCTAAACTTAATAACATTTCACTTTCATAAGAATTTTAAAACAGAAATGTTTAAAAATTTGATAAATAAGGGGTTATCTGGAACCAGACTGATATTTTAAAAATTCTCTAGAAAATAGTGTATTGTATTTTGAGGTATATTATTGTTGAATACTGTGCCTAGTATTGGTAACAAATGCATGCAACAAAAATCTCCTACACTTATTTGGTGTAGAGATCCACCTTAAAGGAAAAAAAATAAGCAGATAGATTTCCAAATAGATAAATCCCTACATGTATATATGTTTACCTGTGTAATAAGACCTACCTCCCCAAGTGTTTAAATAGGTCACTGTACCTGTGTAGTGTTACCTACTCTCTGTGTACCTGTACAGTACGACCTACCTTCATGTAGTGTTTGAACATGTCAGCTGCCATCCGGATCTGGACGATGTTGTAGATGACCAGTTTACAGAATGAAGCCAGAAAGTTACGACGCTTGTGGAGTTCCTCGATCTTCACATTTTCATCAATGTCATCTGTAAAACAGACAGAACTCATTACACTTTTGTTAAGGAGATTCCTCTCAGTTCCCCATCCCCAATAAATATCTCCAATAGTTCAGATCATTTATCAAAACTAACATGAACAGAATAGTGGTGGAAATAAAGTCAAGTTTACAGGGTTGTCTCTAAAAATTGATGTAGAAGGGAGAAATACAAAAGTATTAGGGGGTCTGGAGGTCTAGCTCATAGCTAGATTGTGTTTGAAATGAAAAAATAGCCAGATAATTACTTCACCTCCCGGGTCTTAGAGACAACCCTGAGTTTATGAAATAGATCAAGTCATTCTTCAATACAATAATTATCATATAAACTACGCTAATTCTGGTTGACTGTATACATTTGTAGGATTTATCATTTAGCTATTCATACATTGTATGATTTATCATTTAGCTATTCATACATTGTATGATTTATCATTTAGCTATTCATACATTGTAGGATTTATCATTTAGCTATTCATACATTGTATGATTTATCATTGAGCTATTCATACATTGTATGATTTATCATTTAGCTATTCATACATTGTATGATTTATCATTGAGCTATTCATACATTTGTAGGATTTATCATTGAGCTATTCATACATTTGTAGGATTTATCATTGAGCTATTCATACATTTGTAGGATTTATCATTGAGCTATTGTTGACTGCATACATTTGTAGGATTTATCATTGAGCTATTGTTGACTGCATACATTTGTAGGATTTATCATTGAGCTATTCAGCCCAGCCTACTGACCGTCGTCGTCCTCAATGAAGACTTTCTCCGTCAGGAAGTTGCTGAGCTGCTGCTGGAGGTTCTTGTCCGGCTCGTACACCAGCGGCCGCATGACCTCATTAATCTCCCCCAGGTGGCGGCTGAACATGACCAGTAGGTCACAGATTGTGATGTAAGCCTACAACACAAACACAGAGTGATACCACACTGACTGTCTCATACCTAACAGACACACTCAGATGTTACTATATCTGTTTAGTTTTATCCCCTAATGTAAAGATATAACATAGCTAATTCTTAGAAGTAAATAAGTACAAATCAGTTTGACATTAATTTTTCCATAGTGAAATAATTAATTTTCATGGAATGTCAACTTGTACGATGAATGGATAATATTGTGTTTCATAATTAATAAAGGATATCAATTTGTAAGAGAGGATGACCCAAGAAAGCCACAAAGATTGAACCACAAGGAATCCATTGATTCCAGAGTTTGTTTTATGTTAGATGGTTAACATTTCTGTATCAAGGAATAAGAGTGCTTAGAACCATTTTAACAAGACTTGGACTTTTGATAGGACATAATTATCAATTTCTTGCAACAAAACAAGTTAAAAATGACTCTTTTTTGAGTGAAATATGCATAAAGTGCGTAGTCTTAACTCAAAAGCCTGACATATCTTGTTGATTTCAAAGTGTCATGACCGAGTGGCCAACAATGAAATAGACAGGCCTGCATCATATTGCTGTTGGACACAACTAAACAAGGTCACATTGCTTTTGGACACAACTAAACAAGGTCATATTGCCGTTGGGCACAACTGAAGGTCCAGGCTGTTGTAAGAATGGTACTATGACCCTTCACTAACCTCCTCTCCGACTTTGTCCTGCTGGTGGAACAACAGATCATGGCAGTACTTCATCATGTCATTCAGACGCTTCCTCAGAGACTTCATCTCGTTCTTGTTTGGATTCGCCTCATCCAGCTTGTTCAGATACCACAGCAGGGCCTGGCTACCACAGGCCAGGGCCTTACACACAATCTGTAAACACATCAAAGATAGTTAATACAATTACTACCACAAGCCTTACACACTATCTGTAAACACATCAAAGATAGTGAGTACAATTATTACCACAGGCCAGGGCCTTACACACTACTGTGGAATCATTAGATTTCGTGGTGGCTCAATTTTCGTGGAATTCGTGGGAACCTCTCATCCACAAATTAACACCCCCACGAATTAATATATTAGGGCTATAAAGTCATAACCCTTTTGTAAGTATACGAAAATACACAAAACTAGACACTTGTTGCAAAAGCAACAAAAAGGTCTTCCGTTTTGATATACATGTATCAATTTAACTGTAAGACATTGCTTCTCTCACATAGAAAAAGAAGTGGATATGATAATTATTGTGAATGATATATCCAGACGTTACTTACATGTAAAACAACGAGAATGAAAAAGAAATCAATTTTTGAAGTACTTTCTGTGACGACCGGAAGCAACGCCGATCTAAACAAAAACGTTAACCATTTGTACAATCATAAGTTAATCCTTCCTCAGAGTTTGGTTGTTCACGTCTCTGCCAAATCTAAGATCTCTTTGAAACAATAGTTTTTGTCTCGGGACCGGAAACAGACAAACGGAAGTGATTAATAAAAACAAAAGCTGGTATTTCTCGTACATTTGCTTAGCGTACATCACTGTTTATCAGGCTAGATGAAACACCCAATAAAATCAGTTAAACTTGTTAAAAACATGATTTGTTTGAACCCTCCGGTAAGAACCGGTTCTTAAAGTTGACAGAATTAAACCCATTAAACACATCCCCAATCAAATTTCTATTAATCATGAGAGCTTCGTGTCTGAATCACTTACACTGACAAAAATCTCGCGGACATCAAATTTGTAAAGATGAAAGTTACACAGATATATTTGAGATATCTCACCGGAAGTAAAATTTATTTGCTAATTTAACATTATATAGATGACATATGTAAGATTATATACTGATATTTTCTTTTTATGTAAAATGAATAATATTTGAAAAAAAACCCAAATTTTTGAAGTGCTTCCGGTGACGACCGGAAGTTACGCCGAACAATACAATATAGTGTAAACACATGTACATACATACTTCTATCATCCCACAAAGTTTGATTATTCAAGTCGTCACCGTTTTGAAGATCTCTAGGAATCAAGGTTTTTTGTTTCGGGACAGGAAACGGACAAACGGAAGTGTTTGATGAAAATGAAAGTTAGTATTTCTTAACCATTACACAACAGGACTTTATTGGCTATCAATTTTTCTTACATTGTCAAACAAAAACAGTTAAACTCTTAACCAACTTGAATTGTTTGAACTCTTCGGGTGTGGACCGGAAGTGACGGTTGACAAAATGAGAGCGGTTAAACACATCTTCTATCAAATGTCTACCAGCCATGTAAGCTTTGTGTCTTGGTCACTTACAGTTTATGAGATCTCGCTGTAATAATAGTTGTTTTAAAAAGAGTACCTGAGATATTTGAGATATCTCACCGGAAGTAATTTTTTTTGTTTATTAATCATCGGATAGATGACATATGAAAGCGCTTATACTTATATTTCAATTTTGTGTTAAAGAAATAAAATGCGTAAAAACATAATTTTTGTAGTGCTTCCGGTGACGACCGGAAGTTACGACGAACAAAACAGAATAGTTTAAACACATCTACAACTATAGGTCTATCATCCCACAAAGTTTGGAGGTTCAAGTCTTTATCGTTTCTGAGATCTCATTGTCCATAGCTTTTTGTCGTGGGACAGGAAACGGACGACAGGAAGTGAATTTTGAAAAAATGAAAAAAACGCCTGGAGATATTATCATTTTCTATCAGTCCTAAAAATTTCAAGAACATCCATCCATGCATCTCTGAGAAATCGGGTTAAACTTTTAAAAAACTTGATTTGTTTGAACTCTTCCTGTGTGTACCGGAAGTGACGGTCGACAAAATAAAAACGATTAAACACATCTTCTATCAAATGTTTATCAACCCTGTAAGTTTCTTGTCTTGATCACTTACAGTTTCTGAGATCTCGGGGTTCAAACATTTATTTTAAAAAAGGCTTCATGAGATATTTGAGATATCTCACCGGAAGTAGAATTTTTATGTTTATTAATCATCGGATAGATGACATATGTAGGCATTTATACTTATATTTCAATTCTCCGAGAAATATATTAAATGCGTAAAAGCATAATTTTTGAGGAGCTTCCGGTGACGACCGGAAGTTACGACGAACAAAACAAAATAGTTTAAACACATCTACAACTATAGGTCTATCATCCCTCAAAGTTTGGAGGTTTAAGTCTTTATCGTTTCTGAGATCTCATTGTCCATAGCTTTTTGTCGCGGGACAGGAAACGGACGACAGGAAGTTAATTTTGAAAAAATGAAAAAAACGCTTAGAGATATTATCATTTTCTATCAGTCCTTAAAATTTCAAGAGAATCTATCCAGCCATCTCTGAGAAATCGTGTGGACAAAAAACGGACAAAAAAAAATAATAATAATAAGAAACATTACAATCACTATAAGGTCTTCCGTTGGAAACGGAAGACCTTAATTACGTCCCCATGAACGTGTAAAATTTAAGCAATCCACGAAAATTGGCCCCCACGAATTTTAATGATTCCACAGTATCTGTATACACATCAAAGATAGTGAGTACAATTATTACCACTGGCCTTACACACTATCTGTAAACCACAGGCCAGGGCCTTACACACTATCTGTAAACAAGAGAACAAATTAGCAGAGGAACATACTGTAAACTAACTCTGATTTTAGAGAAAATTTCACACAGTTTGTGAGAATGATGTGAAAACCAGTATTTGTTATCTTTTACCAGTATTTAAACTGTTCACAAAAAAATACCAATGCAAACACCAGATCATTCTGAAATAATTTGTCACAAATAAAAATTTCTTTACATTAGGCCAATGTTTCAACATGGTTCTATTAAATGCTATTTCTTAAATGAGCGCCTAAATAACTACATCTATAAATAGCTACCTCTTCAGGAATTCCCTGGCTGTCATTGCCTGACTTTATGATGTGAAATATATCATCCCAGATGTCCCAGCTATTTAAATCATGACAACTGAAAATAACCAGAACATTATTCTTTAGTGTTAATGTATGCAACACCTGTAATTAACGACAGCAGTTTTATACCTTTTTAATACATATTGACAAACAAATTCTTTTGTTCTATGCAAGTTTATAGTTAGCAAATCATCAAGCATACAGTTTACAACTTAGAATATCCTGCACTTACCTGTACAAAGCCTCAATACGTTTGAGACAGGCCAGCAGGGCAAAGATCTCATCATCATCCGGTTCCTCACCCTACAGGACAAAGGCAGTTTGTAATCAAATTCATATCATCTCTCTTTTCCCCAAGAAAAATATCAAAGTAAATCAAACAGAGTGTAAAAGAGTTTTCCATTATTTAAATCCATTGATTTTAGTCTTACACATAGAAAGAGATTCTGCAAAATAATTGTTGCTGTCAACATCAAATCAGAATAAGAAAGAAACTAAGAAACTTTAAACAACCTCTGCGAAGAAATCGTGCATGGATTCCTTGAACTTGGCAATGAGGCTGTCAATCAAAGTCTTCCTTGCCACATCACACTTCCCAGCGATGGCAAATTCCTCGGAACATAGAGATTCGTAGCACTTAGAAGCCGCCTCCAAAACCTATAATAAAACAGGTATTCATAACACTTACCATGCTTTCACTACATTAATTCATTTGAAAGTCTACATAACAATTTCAGTTTTAGTAAGTGTAAATGAGGATGTTTCAAACTCCTTGTTAGTTTTTATCATTTACAGTAATGAGTCAAAGTTTGCATAACTAAAACATCAAAACAATAATGTAACAGACTGTTTTCGCAGTTAACATCTTTGATGTGTCAGATGACTTTTTTGACAAACCTCAGAGTCTGTGTGTTTCTCCATGATCTCGTGTAAGTACCTCAACAACAGCTCCAAGTTCTAGACAGAAGACAAATAGTCAATAAAGACAGAGTAAATATAATATTACAACACCTAAGAAAATTATTTCAGTTAAATCAGACAACTATTAGTCACGGTTATCAAAATTTTAACAGTAATTTTTTAATGGGGTAGTATATGACGTCTTAATTCACTTCAAAACTGTCTTTTTTTCACCTAGGAATAATCAGACGTGTTTGTCAGTCTCTCACCTTCTCCTGTCGACTGGTGGTGTAGATATCAAGATCAAAGTACTGAGGGATCTGAAGCAGGTTCGCCACCTTCTCTCCATCCATCAGGTACTGTAAACACAAAGATAGAAA
Organism: Magallana gigas; assembly: GCF_963853765.1. Classification (NCBI taxonomy): domain Eukaryota; kingdom Metazoa; phylum Mollusca; class Bivalvia; order Ostreida; family Ostreidae; genus Magallana; species Magallana gigas. The sequence goes on along the minus strand of NC_088860.1, from coordinate 2,444,070 downwards.
GAGTGAATAACAAAGTCAAATCTCTCTCTCAGAAATATGCCCAGTGGCAGAGAGAGAAACACTGTATCCCTGACCTTCAGAAGGAGCTGTGGTAGGGTTGCTATGAAGTGCTCAGTCAGCCTGGTCTTGTCCTCAAGCACCTGTTTGTTTTCTTTGGATGTCAGCTGGAAAATGTGATTCAAGTAAATATCAAAAATTTCCAGTAATCTATCCTACTGATTAATTAGGAATTAAATTTTTCTTCCAATTGACATACATGTATAGTTAACAATGAAAGTCACAGAAAACTTCTATTATTAATCTACATATAAACTGGTACCAGGCCTGACCTTTTTGCTGGTGCCCCTTCCTACAGGGGATTCCCCAGTCGCGGCCTGACGAACACAACACACCATGATTTCTATCAGACTGGTCTCTTGTTTGTCGTCCATATCTAATAAAAAATGTATGATTAATGCTTGTACATACAATTCTATGACATGAGGTACATGTAATGGAAATACATTATATATTCAAAGTAACACAATCTACCTCCCTAAATAATTCAGCATCCCCTTCCCTGCTGCTAATTTAATATTCCTTTTACATATATACTCTGTGCCCTGTGTTGGGGACAGGAAGCATACATTTAAAACTATTTCCTATATATACTAATCCTCATAACAGCCTTTTCTGGTTACAAATACTTATAGATGTATATCACATCTACCAAGTATTATTCCCTCTATTTCTTACGGAAAATTATAGTTAATTTATAGCTCTATAGAAACAGCCAGACTGAAATCTACACATCCCATTTATCGATTGGTCGAAATCTACAGCGGCTGAAACTGACAGGACAGATATCAACACGGCCTGTTTATTGATTGGTCCAAACCTACAGCGACCTAGGTAAAATCTCGGACTGCACGAAATAATCATGACGATGTCAGACTCTGAGTCTCACAGGAGACGATTTGGCTGTTTCTTTAAGCTAACGTACTAACTTAGTTAACAGTAATTTAGTGAATTTTACTTACTTTTCATAATCAATTTATCAATTAGCTAAAAGAAAGATGTTAATATAAACAATAAAATGCTTTGTTTGATGATTCATTCGGGTTATGAAGGTAGCAATCATTGCATAAAAAATACATAACCAGCGTTAGCAGGATATGGAAATTCTTTCTGCAATGATCGCTACCTTCATAACCCAAATGAATCATCAAATAAAGCATTTTATTATCTAAATATACAAACTTCTTCACCTTTGAAAATCAAGTATGACTTGCACTAAACCATCTGAATTAATCATATACTATCAACTCTAAACTTTTCAAATATGCAATCCTTGGCTGTTGACTTGTACATCTGCCCTGCCCCCTTTAAGCTGTAGAGTTGTGACTCACACTACCGACTAACCCCCCCAGCTGTTGCATTGACTTACACTCCTCTCCCTTGGCAGGTTCCTCCAGAAGTAGGTCGGTCATACACTCCCAGTCCTTCATCATGTCGTTTATCTCCCACAAACTGTCCACCAAGTACGCACCATGCTCGTGTAACTATCAAACATCAAAAGTTATTATGTTGTTAAACTATGTAAGTGTAAAATATCAAAAAGTTTCATCACCGTTTGATTACCATAATATTTATCATTTGTTAAATGTGTAATGTTAAATATATATCTGTTGAGACAGGAAATTAATAAAAATATTGCAACATCACAATTGTTTCACGGCACCTTGATAATATGGATGAATCTTTACCTTGGCTGCAGTTTTACACAAGGTCATTTATAAATAAGGCCCAAAACAGAAATATTTATCTTTCAAGACAATCTTTACTAAAAATCAGAAGCTACCTACCTCGCTCTCAATAAAGAACTGGACGAGATCTCGTAACAAGGGTGTGTTCAAACTCTGTTTCTTGCCACGGTGGATTTTGAGTTTGTTGGTGCTGTTCTCGTCGCGCCTAAACAGCTTGGCATTGAGGAACTCGCCAGCGGCCTGAGCCACGTGTCTGTGAGAGGAGTATACCAACTCGTAGACATTCTCACAGTCCTTGTCTGCCAGAATCTGCTCATTGAACCTAAAACGAACACGTGAATGAGATGTTGACATGATCAACTGAAGTCCAACTGTTGAAGGCTTTGTGTCAATCCCTGATAATCAAGGATAACCTATGACATTCTGGTGGACATTTAAAAGGATTTCTCACAAAAATTTCTTTTTTTACTGCATTTTCAAACTTAATTTATTCTAGATATTCAGCACAGTTTCATCATTGAACTAAAACTTTAAAAGATTATATTTTTAATAAGTAAGACCGTTGCATAATACTAACTGTAGTATACTGATGACCAATTTGATGGCCTGCACAGCTACTTCATGCTCCTTGTCAAGAGTCATCTCCACAATCCTATCCTACAAATACACAATATGCCATTTTTAACATCAGACTTTACTGGTCGGAGTCCATGTGACTGTTACACTTATACAACATTGAGCACCTTGTTACATTCCATTTATACATGGTACCTCAAATCTGTTACATTACTGTTGCATTTGGTACCAGGGACTTGTTACATTACTGTTACATTTGGTACCAGGGACCTGTTTCATTACTGTTACATTTAGTACATGGACCTGTTACATTACTGTTACATTTTGTTCTTTGAACCTGTTACATTAGGTACTTTAAACCTGTTACATTAGGTTCTCTGAACCTGTAATCTTACAAAACATTTACATTCCATACATTTTTTGTTTTCAAAGTGTTTTGAAAACACATTCAGACATGATAAAAAGACAGTGTGCTTAAAAGTCAATATGTTTTATTCTGATGTCACAATAGCAAGTCTGTTAAAGTGCAACATCACAGCGAAAATCAAAACTCATGGTTGTGACTTGTGTAATGAATCAATGCTTGATTAGATACCTTGAATCTGTTACAATACATTTCCAGAACCTGTTACATTAGATAGTAGGAACCTGTTAAATAAGATACCTGTAACCTGTTTTAATTTATACCTGGAACCTGTTACATTTTGTTACAATTTCATTACATACCTTGAATCTGTTGGTAAACAGCTCCAGCTTTGTGGCAAGTTCCTCTGTGTCGTACAATGGCTGCAGACTTTTAAGGCAGCATAGGCGTACCTCTCCACTCTGTGAAACAAATATTTACAAGATATGGGCATCACTATTCATTGATTGCCATAGGCCTAGCTATCTATAAACTCCTTCTAATCTTTCAAACATATAATCATATATTTATTCGAACCACAGATTGTAGACTTTTTAATGATGATGATGAAATTAACTTATATTAGTGAATAATTTAATTCTGGTTGTAACGCGCTTTCTGATTGGCTAAAAAATTATTTTTATATCGTATAAAGAATGTTGCTTACGTCATAGTAAGACTTACGTCAAAAACGTATTAATACGCCTGACGTTACGTTTGAATTTTGTACAATTTTTCGCCATTTTAAAAGTCAAATGACCTTTGTTATTTACAATGAAGAGTGAAAAATTAAATTATAAGCAATGAATTCAATATTTATTAGTTTTATACGATATAAAATGGTTTGAAACAGTTTACGCTTTTTTATAAACCGCTTTGCGGTTTATAAAGCGTAAACTGTCCCAAACCATTTTATATCGTATAAAACAAATAAATATTGAATTCATTCCTTAATAGAAAGACAGGTATATATCATTGATAGTAACACAGGTATCAGTTGATAAAAAGACCTACCTTATCATAGAGGGTCCACCCCACGTACTTGAGGTAGCCGTCGTCTAAAAACATGTTGGGGTACTTCTTCATCCAGGTCCCGATCTCTGCCATACAGATGGAGCGGATCTCTGGCTGGGAATCCCTGAAATAAAACATTTATAGAATGCTTCATGTTGATAACTACTCCACAAGGCAGAGTTACCGTCCCTTAATGCTCAAGTATGTAAATTACAATCAAAGGTTCTTTTAAAGAGGGCATCAAATTATTCAAATAAATGTTGCCTTTTCTTCAATAAATCACTTCACATGTGATTTTCACACGATCTGATAATAAATCTGTTTTTTAACGCCAGGCCTGTGCGATACAGTTGTGTCAAAACTGCTCACTTTGCTAATGAACCATTAGTGGAGGTAAGTAATTACAATAGCTAAATGTTGGTGAACTCTACCTGTATCTGTGGACAAAGACTCCTTTAAAGATATAGGTCAACATGTTCCTGATTTCTGCTTGGTTTTCTTCCAGCTGAAATAAAGAAATTTACATGCAGTAAAACGAATTTCATTATCATATTCATTTCCATAAAACCCAGCACCACACGATGGGCCTTGAATGACAACATCCATTTTTCTGCGGTTCCCTTACCTCCTGCCTGCGCTGTAACAACATCTCCAGTCGGTCGTTGGCCCTCTTGGGCTGCTGCTTTTGTCGCTCGGCTTCGTACTGCCTCTGTGTGTTATCCAAATTAATGCTCAGATTCAGAGCTACATCCACCAAAGCTGTCATCAGCTTCATGGCTACCAAAGAAACAGTATGGTTAAAGCTCTAATTTTTAAAATATCCAGTTGAGATGATTTATTTTAAACTTCACTTTAAACACATCTATATGCCCACATAACCATTCCCAAATCCCTTAGCCTTCAATGATCTATCAACACAGAAACAGAGATCGATAATCTTGTCCTATTTCTACTAAATCCAAAAATTAACCACACTTTATAAAAAGTTTCATTTTAATTGTTTAAGATATATACTTAGGGATGGGTTATTGTATGGCATACATGCATGTATCTATCACTCCTCTTTTAAATAAACAAAAAATTCAAGACCATTCTAAGATTTTATAGAGTAGTTTGAGCCCCAATCTCACACAGACATCAACGATTAACTTGATCCCACACACATACTGAGCCGAATCACATACCTGCCAGGGTGCTGGTGTGCCTGAAGGCACGGACCTGTGAGTCAGTGAGACCGGTCAGTAGAGATATGATATTGTCCATCATGTACTGGTCGTAGATGATGCTGTACTGGCACTGTCGGACAAGCACCTGCACAAACTCACAGAAGTTCACCCGGAAACGCTTCCAGTTAGGACCAGACATGATCAGAGGGTAGTCTCCACTGTCCTACAGACAAATATCAGAGTGATTAATGCAATACAAAACACAGTTCTCTATAAAGTCAATGAATTATACTTATAACTAGGAGGGGAACCCCTCACCGTGCTGTACAGAAATCTCAGAGTATGTGCAGTACAACAAAGTAATCAATAAAATTAATGAATGAAGCATGCATTAACTAATCAAACAAAACTTCTGTAGGATCAATGAATGATTATGAGAGTACTTAATCAACCAAACAGCAACTTGAGCGAAATTCTCCCTTTTTTCTGAAGTGAAGTTCCCTTAAAACTCTGCCCTTAGTTGTTAGATTAAATTCTTGCAAAAAAAATTACCTAAATCTTAATCTCCCATTAACAATAACGTACCTCATCAAATTCCTCGGTCATTTTACGGATAATTTCTGCGTGTTCCTGGTTGGCATACATGAACGGAGTTATGGTTCCTTTGCACCCTGAGCCCTGTATAAAGAACTGAATGAGCTCCACAAGCGCTGTGTCTCTGTCGTTTTTGTATGATTCTATCCACTCATCTACAGTGCTCTGCAAATCACAAGGAAAAAAATCTTAAAGATTATAACTGTATTAGCCTGTTTATTCTCTTGCCTAACTGATTCTGTTGTATCTTTTAATTTTTGTTAATATTCTGTGCCAAGTAAAGAGGTATAATAAGAAATATATATATATCATCTTCAGTTGTTCCATCTGCAGTGGTGTTTTTTCAGTATTAACAATATCAACTTTTTTATTTTTTTACCCATACCCATAGTAAAATTTGTACAGCAATTTCAAAAACTTTTGACATGAAACTTAAAATCACCAGCTAGGCTTTAACACTTTTGTAACAGATAAACTTTACTATCACCTGTGAAGTATATCATTCCACTTTTGTCATTAAACAGTATCACCCACCTGCAGTGAGGCTTTTCCACTTTTGACGACATCAAACAGAGAACCAGTTCCGGAGTCCTCCTCATCCTCACTCTTCTTCCTGTTCCTGGCCGCTGCACCAGTCTGGCGGGGGCGCTTCACCGCCTGTTATAAATACAGTAGTCATTAACTATCTTGACCCATTATTTACTTCACAACTTCATATACAATAATTTACATTAATCTTCATGCACTATATCATTGATTTCTTATTTACAGCAATATATATTTTATTGAACATTACTTTTGAGAAAATTCATTGAGGACATGTAACATTTACACAGCTGTGTATTCACTCAAAGAAAGTGACTACAATCCTAATGTTAATGTTGCTATGATCTTTGTGTCTACAGGTAATTTGTGCTTTATTGCCACATTATTTCATTCAACATGACTGTAAAGAACATTCTGTGACCTTTCTGTACTTACACTGCCCCCTCTCCCTGACCCCCTTTTGCGTCCTCGCCCACTGCCAGCACCAGACACAGACATTGGTTCCTCAAAATCACTGTCAGAGTCATTCTCTGGTCTGTAATTAAGACACATTAACCATACTTAAAAACAACTAATCTATCAAAGTCACTCGGCTTAAATATGCAATTATTCCCACCAGCTCTTTTAATGTAAATGTATTATATCTTACACTGGTAAGTCTGAGGTTGCCTCAACAAATGCCCCTTGAACTGTGACCTTTGCCTTTGACTTCGCTTTCCTTGCTCCCCGCATCCTACCAAAAAAAATATAAAGTCAAATGATAGACATGATGGAAATCAATAATCAAAATTTCGAATAATCAGTTTACATTTGCTTAAAGGTTCATATCAAGATAACGTACTGTGCTTTGTGGAAAAGTTTGGTAAATAAGATGTTTTAAAAATTAAAACTCATAAATAAAGTAGCACACATGCCATGCAATTGTTGCATATGTGTCTGATCAAATAATGTATCAATGTTACACAAAATGTGCTGCATATGTTGAAAAGAAAATTGAAAAACTGATGTATACAACTGTTTTGGTGCAAGCTGATTTCATAAAATTGGCTTGATCTGATATGAACTTCACATCAATTGGCAATAGAAAACCAGTTATATTTTATCATAAAGAATAATATCATGCTAGTACACAGTTTAGTTTTCTAGATTTAAATCCGAGATTGAATTTTCAACTCGATAGTCTACTCAATTTGAAATAGATCACATATTCCGTATTCTTATTCTCAACTGCCCGTTGTAAACACAGATGCATGATACCCGACGCCGACGCATCGGAGTTCATTTTAACCTCTTTACATCAATTTTTGCTGCTAATTGGACGCAAGAAATTAAATATTGTAATTCTTAATCAAAATAATTCCAATTAATGCTTTAATTAACATAATAAATTACCTGAATACCCTCTTTGTTTGGCGGGAAGCTATCTGGTTCAGCTTGCCGGAAGTAAACAATAAGTCACGTGACTTCAAAATATTTCTGAAACGGATGCTTATGCATTCCGGATTTTTTTTTATGGGAGGGGGGGGGGGGTGCATTTTGTTCAAATCCAAACGAAAATACAATAACACATTAAAGTTCACATTTACACAAGTTTCAAATCATGTTACTTTTGTTGATTTTACATTTTTTTCATGTTCCACAAAAATGGAGGAAACAACTATATATACATCTTAATTTTTTCTTTGTAAATTTAAGAAAAATCATTGTTGTGATAGAAAACATTCACCCCCCCCCCCCCCCCCCCCGTCCGATGCTTCATGTCTGAAACACGAATGTATTCATCATAGTCTATGCTTACTGTAGAAGTGTACTTTTTTTCTTTATTTTTGGCCATTCATATTTGGTATTAAGGAAGGAGTCTTCTCGTTATCATGCTTTTGTTAATAATAAATTCATGTAATTTTGACACAGTCAAACAGATCATATAACCAAATGATTCTATCAGTTTAATCAAATTTGACCTCCTTTTTTCGCATAAAGGCCAGGCCAAGGTCACTACATGTACCTTTTTCCTCAACTAAAGATTCTGTACAGTTATGCAGACATCTGTTTAAATTTAAAAAGATATGAAGATTCTATATATTCTTCAACGAAATGATGGAATATCAGAATGTCTATCAGCTTATATACTACTAAATTGGAAAAAATATTGAAAATAAAATTGATATTCTTAGCCTGCATTTCCTATAATTCTCTTAAATTTAGAAGATATTTAGATTATTTTATATGCTTCGAATAGTCAAGTATTTCTGATTTTTACGTATTATGAAAACTTTATATAAAGATATAATGTTTTTAATTTTAGTTATTTTTTTCTCTCACACAAATCAATGTATAGAATGGGCGTTTTGAAAAGCTTATAAAATGTAATTTGATAGGCAAATCACATTTTAAAAACAAATTCTAAAACACAAATACCATACTATTAGTTCACATTAGTTAAAATCCAACATAAATGTTATTGCTTGAAACAAATCAAAGTACTGAAGAACTGACGGGAGTTGATTTTGTCAATGATATGTTATTTTGCATAACAAGTACATGTAGTTTCTAATTTGAATAACGCACATTTTTATAATATGAATTTTAGGACTTTTTCGACAAGAATGTCGAGAAACCCCCATATGTTAAATAATATTTAAAGATAAAATTAATTCAATCAAACTATGTATCAGTAATAGAAACATTTCTCGAAAATTGTATGGATCCAAGCAATATTGAACTCTAGTCTCGTTCAACCAAACGCTCGGCTGACACCGTAAATCTCCGACAAGGATTTACGGAGACATCCGAGCGTCGAGTTGAACGAGACTATATTGAACTCTAGCGTAGGAATACATACGACTACAAAAAATATTGTTCATACCATTTCAAATCTGACTATTTTCAAGGTATTTATAAATAAGTTTCCTTGAAAAACAATGCTTTAGCATATATTACATAGAATCTATCAATTATTTACAAGAACTAAGTCTTGTCAGCAGCAATGATTTGTGCAGAGGTCCAAACACTGTTTCACTTTCGGTTTGTCTGGGTAACTGCATAGGAGAGTTGATTAAAATCAACTCCCAAAAATGCTAAAACAGACTCATGTATCTACAGCAATTCTGAATTGCGAAACATGTGATATTTCCTTCGCCAATATTCCGTCAAAAATATAGTTCTCGTTAGATTCTAAACATTGATTACTATTTCTATGCCAAGATGTGTGAGAGTAAAAAGGAAAGAAAAATATACTACTAGTATTCAATTTCCTTTCATCTTGATTTAATGAACAATTAATCAAATTTACGTCTGACAAGCCGAAAACCAGAGAAGACTCTTCCTTAAGGTATTTGGAGTCTTTGAAATATCATTCATTTATTCAATCTCCCACTCTTTGCGACGTGTTTAATCTTAGCACCCCTATTGAAAATAATAGTTTAATCTAAATAATATATGGTTAAAATGGATTTGGTATATTCCATTTGTATAAAGTCGATATGATGTTTACTTTTTGGGAGTTGATTTTAATCAACTCTCCTATGCAGTTACTCTGGCAAACCGAAAGTGAAACAGTGTTTGGACCTAAGCACAAATCATCACCGCTGACAAGACTTAGTTCTTGAAAATAATAGAAAAATTCAAAGTAATGTATGCTGAAGCATTGTTTTTCAAGGAAACTTATCAATAAACACTTTGAAAATAGTCAGATTTTATATAATATGAACAACTAAGATATTTTTATAGTCTCATGTATTCCTACGCCAGAGTTTAATATAGCCTCGTTCAACCAAACGCTCAGCTGACTCCGTAAATCTCCGACAAGCAGAAAGGCTCTCTTGCTTGTCGGAGATTAACGGAGACAGTTGAGCGTCTGGTTGAACAAGACTAGAGTTCGATATCAATAGTGCTTGGATCCATGAAATTTTTAGAATTGCTTCGAATACTTATACATAGTTTGAAATCTATCTTTAAATATTACACAACATGATTCATATGGGGTTTCTCGAAATTCTTGTCGGAAAATTCTAAAAAAAAAAAATCTAAAATTCATATAATAAAAAAGTGCGTAATTCAAATACAAACTAGAAACTAATTGCCATGCAAGATAAGTTAATTTTAAAATAAATGATAATCGATAAAATCAACTCCCGTCAGTACTTCAGTACTTTGATTATCATTATGAATGATTTCATATTAAGATATAGGTCATATATATGGTGATTCACACAGAAGGCTCAGTTTCATGAATTACATGGTAAATAACTATGTAAGTGTCATATAATGACATTCATTACATAACAGTCATATTTCTGGTTTAAATATTTATTATGTGATCGCTCTTAACTGCTGATATTAATTACTACTGATCTAAGTAAATGTATATTATATACATGAACTGAGTATGTGTATGTCTGCAACATGTTTGTACATATACGGTCTTTGTTGGGTGTTAATCTATTTTATGTATTATCACCTTTGAAAGAATGATCGCACAATAACATATGTTTTGTATCATAGTAATAAATGTATATATGTTATATATTTATATAATAATGTACCTCTTGTACCATTTACATGGTTTTGAGAGAATAGATGAATTGAATTGAATTAAATTGAATTGAGTAATTCTCGCATCAAGAAACGGTTTCATTGCTATTAAAATCTCGTGTAATTTCAGCCCATTTCTTTACAGGAAGGTTTACAGTCCCTCCCCTTTTCAAACGGTGGTTCTTCAAACATCAAAATCAAGATCAATATTTAGTTATAATGCTTTTAAAAGCATATATATTTTCTCCTATCAAATATTGTAAATCAACTTTTATCTTAGTGATAACATAGTTTGCGTAGACAATAATGAATGTTTTGCGAAGCAATTGTTTAAAAAAAAAACACTTTTAATAAAGATACAAAATAATTGGTTTGCGTCAAGAAATACCCCCGTCCGACCACAGGGGCATCGTATCCGCTCTACACTCTATGACATATATATAAATAGAGTAAAGAGCGGATAAGATGCCCCTGTGGTCCGACCACGAAGTTCTCGCGAACATTGCAAAATTGTCTCGTACGTGAATATATATATACTAGAGTAAATATATACATGTATAAACATGAGGCGTCAGCTTCCCCACCAAGACCCATGAACCGTATAAAGCGCTACCTCGCCAAAGGACCCTAGCTGCAATAATGTAGCCCTCTCCGATTTTTTATATCTGATGTTTACTAAAAAAAAAAAAAATCGGGAGAGGGCTACATTATTGCAGCTAAAGGACCCCTGTCTCCGACCTCTGTCGATAAAATCATTCAACATATATTTTATTCCTGGGGATATGTCTGGGATTTGAAGAATGGAAGGTATATTAGGAACTTAAGCAAATAGGATTTCCTTTAAAATTGATTGTCAATGACAACGAGACCGAGCAGGAATTCGCACAAAACTTGATCACGTGTGTATGAATTTATATTAAACAAATATATGAAACAAAGTACAACATACAGCATATACAAAAATACAAATACATTTGTCACATGGTCCTATGATAATCCTTTACATATACCGGTAAAATTAGAATGATACAGAGATAAATGATTGAAATAATGGCGGCAATACGTGGAAACACGGACTGTAGAACAATGTACTGGTGTAATACACACAAAATCCGCCGTCATACTACAGAATGCACGTGCTTTGTTGGTGAATGCAGTGGCGCAGTTCGACTCTTTACCCCAAGACCGTTTCTCTTCAATATGTGAACTCAGGTTTCCCCTCCGGTGGCCCCTTCATCACTTTCTTGATAAAGTCTGAAATAGCGACGTCTATAATTAGTAACAAATACATTGTATGTGTTATGCGATATTCTTTTTAGCCAACAACGTACGTGTGATTTATGATTGTGATATATTAGTAAATACTTTTGTTTTATAAGTATTCATTAAACAGTATGGAATAGCAGGCATACTTTAAAATTGACGTTTGAAAAAAAAACCCCAAACAACAACTTTCTTCATAGGTCAATTCTTTTATCAATTAATAATATCATGGCTTTACGTCTTTCTTGTTTTTATTTGATGCAGGTACATGTAGCATGGTACATTATTGTTCTTTCTGAATCTTTTTCAAGAATTATATGCGGTCGATTTTCTAGTTTTGACGTTGAACTATATATGACCTTTGACTTTACCATCGGACTTGACCTTTGACCTTACCCTCGGATTTTACCTTTGACCTTACCCTTGGACTTGACCTTACCCTCATATTTGATGTTGCCCTCGTAGTCCACGTCCAAGTCGATGCTCTGTAGAATGTCCTCCAACTCCTCGTCTGTCAGGCGGTCACCTACAGTTGACGTTACACAAAGCATTAACTGTAGTTTTTGGTTTCATCACACGGTTATGGCACTTTCTAAGATATCTCTTTATACATTACATACATATATAATATACATTGTGATAATCATCAAACTATATAACAAATTATTACGCAATGGATAACTATGATTTTCAATCTTTTTATAATAATTCGTTCTAAAAAACGTAACAAACTTTACACATATTTATAACTATCTGTGCCTGTTGATATTAGATTGCATCTTGATTAACCTTTATTTTCAGATTTTTAACATGCACATAGGATATTACCAATTACACCTATGCGTACTCCCTTTCTTACCCATGGCTGTTAGCACGTGCCTTGCCTCTCCCAAGGAGATGTAGCCCTGTCCCTCCCGGTCGAAAGATTTGAAAGCCTCCATGAACTCCTTGTAGGAGCCCGTGTCTCGCTCCTTCACCACCTGTCGGACGATGGACAGGAACTCCTCCATGTTGTACTGTTTCTCACCTGAAAATTATAGCCAGACTAGTGCAGGAGCGGATCAAACTTGCACTGCGTGAAAAGTAAGCTGTGTAGGGGTACGGATCAAATAGTATGGAGTAGACATGTCCTTCTGACATATTTTAATCTTAACAATAAACATATGAATTATGACTACTTTAATGCTCATTTTTATTGCTAAAATATGAATGAACCTATGAGAAGCTCAGATAGACATAGTCGCGAACATATAAAACGTGAAAATATGTTTAAGATAAAAAATAAAGCAGCAGTTTAATGTTTAAACGCGTGGTAAAGTTGAATCACGTAGTACAGTATATGTCGATTAGAAAATACACTGGCAACACGTGAGCATATACGGGATTGACCATTGTATCAGAGACAAGTATGTGTCCTTTGCCCAACAACCTCCGTGTACCACCGTCCGTGGATTACCGGATTTTTTGGTTCCCCCGTTCTTGTAGATGAGCGCGTTCGTTGGGTTGAGTCCGCAGCACCGGAGGAGGTCTCCCACCTTGACAGCGTCTATCAGCCCATCCCGCCCGTCCCAGAAGTCGAACAAGTCGAACACCTCCTTCATGTCTACAACAAACAATAATGTATATGGGGCGTGCATCTAAGTCATTCGTGAAGACATTACTGATGATGGGAGAGTGCTTGGCCATCCTGATTTATCTTATGACAACATGCAGTGCAATCGTTGAAATAAATAGTAAATGCATATAGAAAGGAAGATGTTGGTCCTGAGGTTATCAGAGTCGCGTGTTTTGGTGTTTTTTTGTTTTGTTTTTTTTTTGGGGGGGGGGGGGGGGGGTTGTTTGTTTGTTTGTTTTTATTTTTTTTGTTTGGGGGGGGGGGGGGGGTTACATGTACCTTAGTCTATAATATTGATCGAAATTACAGATAATTGCAACTACTTTGATATAAGGGACATGCACGATTTATCATTTTTAAATGCAAAGCCCATACTAAAATGGAGGGACCAGACAAACATATGAGTAGCTAATCGGCTCGTTCGTTTATTGTTCTATGATTAACAAAAGAAAATGGTACAGGGTCAGTCCTTTCCCCCGAATTGCTAAGTTTCCTTTTTCCCGTGATTCAGTGGTGTTCGAACTACGACTTCCTACCCTCCTTGTGAACGGATCAGTTCGTCATGAATTTCAAGTTTGAAGAATTCAAATAATGTCAGAAATTTGATGAAAATAACAAGATTTAAACCAGATTCGTTTTTTCTGCCATGTTTGATAGCTGTATCTGACTTCTGATTTACGACGGGAATGAGTGATGGGGTCTCAAGCACGTTCTCCGCTAACGGGCATATTATGTAACTCCACAAAGAGCTCTCAGACGATACAAAAACTGACACAAGTATATATCTACCTCATTTCCTCACCTCCCTCTAAAATAATAAAACTTTAACAACCAAATGCCCGATCCCCAGAGCACTAACCACATCTTGAATCCGAAAGCAGCTCACAGATTCTACAGATAAAATCGACCACGCTTTATTTGAAGTTCAAAGGAGAGAAACTTTGTATATGTATGTTGAATTTCTAACTCTTTGAATTTGCAAACAGAATAGGGTCCATCAAAGACAGCGATGTCTGCCAGCAGGCCCTGGTAGAGAACAGGCAGCCGAATCCGGCGACTCAGCGCCCGGGGGGGGGGGGGGGAGGGGGGTAACAAGCCAGGCGGTAGGTTGTCTGTATATCCAGACTTTTTCCTGACCCCCGAGGACCGGAATATAGCAGGAAGTGGGGTTTTATCAAAAAACTGTTTATCTATTGATGGTTAATGGACGATTTATTTCAACATCTGCTGGAAGTGTAAACACATCTCGATAAGGCCCCCAGAATCCGTACGCCTAATTATCATTTATTCACCAATATTTTATCACATTTTAAAATTTGAATTTGTATGAGCTGACCTCCCTTCATTTACAATCTTATCACTGTGAGAAAACTTTAAGACGTAATTGCATTTACAACTTTGTTATAGCATAACTTTCAGTATTTAATAATTATATATCTCTATAACTAAAAAACGAATTTAAAAACATGGATAAAACATAGAGTCCTCCATCAGTATGGTAAGATTTTAGCAAGGTATATTTTTGCCTCTTTATATTTTGTCTTTTCTTTTAAGAAATACTCATTTTAAACCATTTTTTTTGCAACATAATAAGTAAACGTAAATTAAAAAGCGACCACAAAATATCATTATGTTTAATAGTTTTTATTTATAATTTCCTAAAGTGTTTAAATATAACCCCCCCCCCCCCCAAAAAAAAAAAAAAAAGAATCCTTATTCAATACGTAATATCATTTTCAGCTATTGTTATATTTTTTTAAAATAAATAAGAACAAGATTAACATACCCTCGATATCGGGGAGATCAGCGCTCATGTTGCCTGGGTCGGAGTCTGAGTGAGTCTGAGTCTGTCGTTCCTACCGCCACTGAGTCCCTCTGTAGTAGCACTGAACCCCTCCGCGCGGGAGAAGGAGCGAGCTTAATTAACCGGAACCCCAGCATCTCACGCCGGGAGGGATAGCAGCCCAAATTACTCAACCACGCAGAATTTCTCAAATGTTCTAAAATCATCTGCTTGAAAATATCAACACATTGAAAAGTCGGTCGTCTCGTTTCTGTGTACTGGTTGTAAACCAGACAGTTTGAATTCTGGATTTACGGACAAATAAACAAATCTCTCACAAATTATCTAACAATGATTCCATGGAATTTACTATCAATCCAACTCTTTGAATATGACAGCCATCCCATGATTTAAAACTATTTATCTTAAACTTATCTGTAATACGTTTTTCACCATAAAAATGAATTTGATCAATATTTAGAAGTTTAAAAAAATGTGTTTCATGCAGCTTTGATATTTGCCAAAGATTTTATAAATATGTGTGATATGTGTAATTTGCGGTGCCCCCCCCCCCTTTTTTGGTGGTTGTTCTTTCTATTGATTGGAATCTCCCCTCTCCTGAATGAATTAATCATTTTATTTTTTACCAATTGTTTTCATGAATTGAACAAAGATTACATCAATTGATAATTTTTTTTTTACTAAATACAGAGTACTCCATTTCTTTAATAGAATTAAATATATCACAGAGTTAAAGAAAATTCAGTCACAACTGCGCAGTTTAAACCATTTCAGGCCATGGCCTACAATGGATTCATCTGCTGCTTTTCCATATCTTTCATCAAATAGCTTGAAATCTAATTGAATCAACGACTCAAAGTTTTTTGTATTATTCATCCATCCACTTAACACTTCACCAGAAAAAGTAAAATCAAACACAACCAGATACTTTTTTACTTAATATTAATTTTTAATGAGTAAACTATCAACAAACAATGTATAATGGGTTGTAGTGATTTTATAATGAGGTGACACAGTAGAAGCCTGGCAGATCTCTGTTCTCATTCTCACAGAAACTGTCAACTTCTCTCAGAATGGCGTCCTGTATCACAGTCAATGAGTTGGGGGTCCATAGTCCAGTTCTAACAATCAGTAATAGAAGCATCCAAACGCAGCAGCCACACAGAATATAGAGTCCTGGAAACATTTACAAATCAATTTCATTTCTAAACATACTACAGAAATCGATAGATATTAACAAGAATTTGTTTTTGGCATTTTCTGTAACGATGCCAAGATTGCTTTCATTGAATTTTGGTAATTAGATAACCTCAGTAAAGAAGGTTTACTTTCAAAACACAAAATTACTCCTCAATAAACTACATGTACGTCTATGAAGATTGAGGTTTAAATAGAGAGAGGAAGTGCAACTTTATAGCCATTATATGGGTAGAATTAGAACCATTTTAACAAGACCTTGGACTTTCGGTAGGACTTAACTATTTATTTTTGCATCAAAACAAGTTAAAAATGACGCTTGTTTCAAGCGAAATATATACAGATTGCGTAGTCTTAGCTCAAAAGCTAGACAAATCTTCTTGATTTCAAAGATTAATGGGTGAGTGGCCTACAATGAAATAAACAGGCCTACGCCACATTGCTATTTGACACCAACTACTGAAAATCCAAGCTCTTGTTGAAATGGTTTTATCAAGTTTCATTCCACCCATCATGAACATGCAGAAAAAAGAAACTAGGACTCACATTCATAAATATATCTTGAGCGTAACTGTCCGTGTCTGAGTCCCAAAAGCATCGACACCCCATCCTATAACAGAAGGTCAATCATTGTAAAGGTGAACCTTAAGGTCCAATCAAAGTGGAGAGAATCAACATGATGCAGAGAAAACAGTTCCAGGGACTATAAAAGTTGTATAAAACTGTGTTTCATGCTATAGCCTTTATGTTATAATATTCTTTTGTCTGTCATTTGATTTCATTTTGATTGTATGCCACATGGTGATGTTAATAAACTGAATTGAATTGACAAAGGTATAGAGCTGGGGGTGAGGACTTACTTGACCCCCTCCCCCCTCTGTTCTCCGATGACCACCTGTACCACAAACTTGTATCTGTCGTAACCCAGGTCTGAAATAAAGAAAACACTTATTGAGACATGAATACTCTAATTAATCGAGACGCGCGCATTGTCTATCATTAAAACATCTGCAATTTGTGGACTTCCTTCAAATCCACTGCTGTTACAAAAAATTAATACTGGAACATTTAAAATTGAGAAGTACAGACAATCTGTAAATTCTGCTTAAATTTAGAATTATTTAATGCTACAGTGTATCACTAAATGCTAGATTATGTTGAAGTTTTCAACTTCTGTTTTTATCTACAACTTACAACACTGTGGAATCATTAAACTTGGTGGGGACCAGTTTTTGTGGATTGCTTTAAATTTTACGTACAAGCTTGAGGGGATATTATTTCGTTTATTGTCTTATACCTACAAAAGGAAATATGACTTTAAAACTCTTATTACGGTAATTTGTGGATTATATTAAGTGGATGAGAGGTACCCACAAATTCCATCAAAACTGAGCCACCACTAAGTCAAATGATTCTACTGTAGTATACAGAATTGTTTAAAAGCTTGTTTAGAAACTGAAATCTGATATCTTTATTACACCTTCAGTGAACCTTTTACCGGTAAATGAGTTAAAATGAAATGATCCAATATCTTAATTACAGCTTCAAAGTGCGGGTTTAATATTATTCATTATCTTTAAAATTACAGCTTACCTTTTAATTTGAGTTTGATATTGTCAGATACATGTATCTTTATGACAGTATGAAGAAGTACCCTTTAACCAGAGTTTGATATCCGTAACTTTGTTTCACCCTCAGAGTGTACCTTTTAACCAGAGTTTGATATCTGTAACTTTGTTTCACCCCCCGAGTGTACCTTTTAACCAGAGTTTGATATCTGTAACTTTGTTTCATCCTCAGAATGTACCTTTTAACCAGAGTTTGATATCCGTAACTTTGTTTCATCCTCAGAGTAAACCTTATAACCAGAGTTTGATATCTATAACTTTGTTTCACCCTCAGAGTGTACATAATGTTCCTTTTAACCAGAGTTTGATATCCGTAACTTTGTTTCACCCCCCAGAGTGTACCTTTTAACCAGAGTTTGATATCTGTAACTTTGTTTCACCCCATAGAGTGTACCTTTTAACTTGAGTTTGATATCATCAGATATCCGCCTCGTCCATTCCGTTGTCTCTTCTGCGTCGTAGGATTTCCCACTGAGATGTTCGTTCAATACATTGTGTATGGTTTCTTTGACTATCACCTGTCTGAACCTAATTAAAGTAAAATAATGACATACACATATAAACAAGTCTACATATGAATCAAACATACACACATTGACTGCATGACATTACGTGCAGTAGAATGTTGGAGCTTTGTCAATACAACAACAAAAATAAATTTTCAGCTTCTTTTATTATAACTGACACATAACCACAGCAAGGCAGGCATAAGATGGAAAGCCTTTAATCGACAGAGATTGACAGTACAAACAGATGTACTTTTATAACAATGTAAGGCGCAAGTATGAAATTAGGAAATAATTAGTCAAATGTAAGCATTTGTGATTTACTGGGTGAAAGTACATGTGTATACATTGATTGACAATATACACGTAGATTGGGAATTAAAAATTTTACACCTCTTATAATGCACAACTCTATGTGAAAATTCAGGCCTGCCATATAGAACAAAGACCTACAGTTAAAGCTAACGAAAGTAACAGGTTTTAGACTTTCAACAAATATTTAATAATTAATGACTTCATTTCGACATGTATTATTTTCATAAAGGCATACAATAAATATTGAACATGTTTACATGACATTGTATACATGGCAAGCTGCTAAGTTAAAATCAATGAGCGATTATCCAGGCTGTACAATTATGTCAGCCTTTATCTCCACTCAGTGGAGGAGTGAACAGCCTTGAACATTTATCTTGTTTAAATCAGTGAATGCTCAAAGAGATGCATTAAATCAGATATTCCAAAAACCTGCAGAAAGATGCAGCGTTCCAACATGCTTTGAATTGTCAGTAACCTGTAGAAACTGGGAGGCTGACAGTCTGAAAAGCCACATTATCCATTTAGATTCCATTCTAATGCCAACCTTGTTGTTAAAAGACAATTAATGTTGACATTGAATCTCCCATTAGATAAAAATTGCATGATTTTTATTATTTAATTCTCTGTTTAAAATTCCTCATTTACATAACTGTATTGATAGATAGATAGATACCTGATCTAGATAGACGCTGGATATAGAAAGTTAAAAATGTATATACACCCTGATGATGGTGATGATTTCATTGATTTATAGTGTTTATGAAATTGTAGCCATACTTTGGATGAGAGAGAGAGAGAGAGAGAGAGAGAGAGAGAGAGAGAGAGAGAGAGAGAGAGAGAGAGAGAGAGAGAGAGAGAGAGAGAATCCTTACAGTGTTTAGACTGAGTCTAATATAGTATCAGACAAAAAGATATTGATGATACAGATTGTGATCCATACAAGGAAAGATATGAAAGTTAGGCTGTGATTGGTTTGCAGGTTTTTACAACAAGAAATAATAAAACATGTATGTTATATACCAGTGAGCAAAATCCGACAGCAGAGTAATCTACCTTGGGTATTAACTCTCGCCACCCCCCCCATATATGTTTGATAATACATGCATTTCATTACTTTGTTACTAATAGATGTATTCTAGAGACTTTTACTTATAAATTTGATGATATATTTTGTATCTCATTAAAATACTAATATCATTTATAATGTAACTTTTGCATGTTTCAGGGTTTGTTTAATTAAGAAATAAAGTACGAGTTTTTGTAAATGTTGCAGAATAACCTCCGAGGTCGAGAAATGTTGTTTTGAAATATAACAGCTGAGGCATTAGCCTCACGTGTTCAGAGTTCATGTCTAATCTCTGCATGACCAGTCGACAGTCTCACAAATTAACAGTCCTTACCAACTCTTCTTAAAAAGTTATTTATCTCAGTAATTTTTCCTGTTTTAGCTAGCTGTTATATAACTGAGCAAATAAATAAGCTTTTGTTTCAAAGAGGAATCTTGGAAATGTTTCCTTACAAAAGTTTGCCTAGTTCAGAGTTTCAATAGAGAGACCATTAATGTAAAAACGGCCAGGTTTAGTCCAGATTATGAATCCTTAAAAGCTGTAACAAATAACTGATATATTCTCTATTCAATTGTAAAAATAATCTAGCTCAGACAACCTAATTATAGT
This sequence comes from Magallana gigas, assembly GCF_963853765.1. Taxonomy (NCBI): domain Eukaryota; kingdom Metazoa; phylum Mollusca; class Bivalvia; order Ostreida; family Ostreidae; genus Magallana; species Magallana gigas. Next base: position 2,423,486 of record NC_088860.1, on the reverse strand, counting down.
CTGTCCCAAGTTATATTTACGTCATTTTGTTTAAATTTTTTGAGAAAATAAATTTAGTTCGTACATGTTTATCTAATAGTGAAAAACAGTTTAAATCATTCCAGAGAAAGAAGTCCAAAATATCCTCCTTGGCACCCCCCCCCCCTTTCAACCAGGAGAAATGGACAAGAACGAAAACAAATTTCCTATAAGGATTCACAATGGAAAATCTGACATTTTTTTTTATCTATTCTGAAGTTTTTGGAACAAATTGCACAATTTATCAACATTATCATTAACTGCCCAGTGCTTTCATATTGTTTGCAATTCCTGTAGAATTTTCATTTGTAGCAGACCTGAAGCATTTCAAAACAAATTTTCTTTCCTTTTTATTTAATTAAAGTGAATGCATGTAGATTGGACACAAAAGTAATGAAAATCAAAACATCAAGCAAAAAATGATGGCAAAAAGAAAATTCTGAAACACTTTAAAAATTTGAGATAAATAGTCACTCCACTATGAACTAAACAAGAACTATAGTATAGCAGTAATAGCGGGCGACCAGTTCTCGCCAGTGCTCTGTTACGTCAGTTTTCGTATACAATTTTGTGTGTTGATAAAATGACGTAACAATGCATTGGTGAGAAATGGTACTCGACGAGAACTGGTTGCGCGTCAGTAGAGTAACGGATAATGAGATTTACAAATTCTACTTTAATCCTACTGATCTGATTACACTTTTTTATGTCACTAAAGAACATCTACAATGAAGGCCTTCTGAGTAGATGTAAACAAGAAGATTTAGGCACAATCATTACCAGATGCCAATGAAAATGGATATACTATAGGTCTATAAGGCACATGCTCCGAAAAGACACCTATAGTCAAGAACAATAGCCACAGTGCCACTGCTCTTGACTGGACCCCAGACAACTCCAGACCCCAGACGACAAGGGAAAGAGTTAGACCAAGAGCAACATAGAGGAGAACAGTTGGGAATGGAGAATGAAATGAAATCCAGGCCACAGTCCTGGGAATGGTTGACGATAGGCTGGCCCATGATAGGAAGGAGTGGAGAAGCTTTGTTGTTGTAGTGGATGTGTATTTGATGATGATGATGTTATCTCAGCAAGATTCCTCCAGACTGAAAAATTTTGACGGACTTCTCTTCGGAAGAGATGTCCAACAAAAATTTTCAGTCTCAATGAATCTTTGTGAGATTAATGATGATGATGTTCATAATGATGGTTATGATGTTGATGATGATGACTTAAAACCGTAGCTATAGACACAATATGTGCTGTCTCATTCATAGTATCAAGCAATTAAATTTTTGGCTTTTGTACATGCAGATTGGGAGTGATTTTTTTTTCAACAAAGAACATGAAGAGGACAGTTTCAAAATTTATATTATAATGAAAAATATTGATACAGAGATATATTAAAATGAATTACTGATGTTTATATTTTGAGTATTTTTTCTGATGATCAACATTCTTTAACAGCGAGCACTTGCTGCTTGATGGCTGTTTTCGGTAATATTCGAACAAAAATTCCAATGATACTAACTTGTGTTGGAAGTTTGGTCGTATAATATACGTATTGCTGGATGTATTCTCTTCCACGGCAGTATCAGTCATTTTTTACAGCGTGTTCCAAGTTACCTCCACATCAAAACATGTAAAATGGAGTCCCTGACAACGTTGCATTGTGGGGAAAACGGAAGTGTGACGTTTCAACTTTGACCCACAGGTGTTTTTAAAACAGCGATCAAGGAAGGTGTGTAATGTGTGTGTACAAGGATAGATGACACATATAAGAAAAGACATAACATTTGATAATTGTTGTTTATTCCATGGTACCCTGGATTTAATATAGTACACACAGGTGAGTTTTCATTCATTCATGAGTATTTTGTTCGTACCAGGTATATGGCATTGATTTTTCCCGCTACCGTTGAATGGTATCTATTCTCTGGATGCTGTGAATCACTACTTATTTTTATCAGTGAATAATTTGTAAAAATTTGCTACCGTGTTTCGTTATCAAACAGTGTTGAGTATTTATGTTCTTATAAATAAAAAAGTTCATATATATACAGCTAGTATCATGAAAATTAATGAAATGTGGCTGAGAATGAATTAAGCTGATGATGATTTTAATAATAAAGGATGAACTATTATATGACGATAATAATGTAAGGGTTTTCTATACTTATAGATATTTTCTATTTTGTTGAATGGTTATAAACTTCTTGAAACATCAAAATGTTGTCATGATAAGTAAAACTGATAATTTTTTTTGAAAGATCTAAATGTTTAAATTAATAAAAAAAAAGAGCAATGATAGAAAATAAGCAGCTGATAAGTGTCTATTGATGGGTTTATGTCAATATCAGTTGTATAATAATTTGTTAATTATCAGCTGTTTAGCTTTGATCCAGGGGTGTTCTAATTTAAATTAAAGACTACTTTATAAGAATTATAACCCTGAAGATATTCTCTTGTCAAATATTAAAACTCTTGGGGCCGTAAAGAAACAAAATAAATTGCATGCATTGTGACACATAAGGCATCTAAAATGATCCATCTAGGATGTGAGATTTGCTTTAAAGAAAAGAAAGAGGAGAGACTTTTGAGTGGTAAAGATTCATTGATACATGTACCAAAGTTATCTGAATTGGCATGTTATGTGTATAGCAGCTATTTAGGAGAGCACTTTGGTATAAATTTTTCCCCTTTAGCTTCAAACTTATGCAACTATCCAAGTAGACTCATGTAGGTTCAGATCTTGTGTTAATTTGTTACAGTGCATAATATATTGATTATCATGTAATATAGATATGCTCATGAACCGCCAATTAAAGCAAGGGGGAGAACTGGTTCCTCAACCACCTTACAGCCAATCTACACACAGATTATCATTGAAATGAATGCATATATACAGCACAGCTACAATCTACGTGAAGTCACATTAATTACGAAGACCTACATACATATTTTTAGGTTTTTATTTATTTGTTAAATGTGATGCATGCTCTGTGGACTATTTATACACAGTCTGTTGACAGGAAATTAAAGAAGCAATGTCACCTGTACTGTAGGATACCTGTATATTTACCTGAAGTTACCTGCTCCCTAAGGTCATCAACTTTCAAAGGCATTCTGTGTATAGCAGAATCTGAACATTTATGTTCAAAGATGTAAAGGGTTGGTGTGTAAAGGATGTGTGTGTGAGAGAGAGAGAGAGAGAGAGAGAGAGAGAGAGAGAGAGAGAGAGAGAGAGAGACCCTACAATGAATCAATGTTTAGACAGAGTCTGGTGACAGTAGAAGAAAAAGTAGCTGTTTATGGGATTAAAACAGTGATAGGTTAATTTGAAATACAGCCAAGTCATTCAATTTTGTCTTAAATATAGCTAATCTTTATTTGTCATCAACATTTTTCTTTGGTAATGTCACCGTTACTTATCTAGATAATGTCTAAAAATACACACTCTGTCAGGTGAAATAGTCATTATTAAAAAGTCCCTTGCCAGAAATCAGTGGTGAGTTTACTTAGTGATTTGTCAGCACCGACACCAACTGATAGTAAAGGAAAGTCTGGTCTTCCAAGGTGTTCGTCTGATTCTTTGTAAAGTTCTGTAGAGTTCATTGTTGTATGAAATATCTGGAAAGTTGGAGACTGAAATCTTGGCATGACAATTTCTGAATCTCATTTTATCAACCATTAAAACTCATTGTTAAACTTTTCAAATCGGAAAACTTATAAAGAGAAGCAATCATTTTCAATAGAGTGTTGCCTCAAAGGTTGAAATACCAAATCAATCATTGACAAGGACATGTGATGTCAACAATTTTAATTTTTGATGATGTTATACAGTTTTCGTGAAACAAAAGCTTTTACATTGGAATCGGATTTGATTCATGCTGATACTTATGGATCAATGATATAAACAGCTTCCTGCGTTAGCGAGGCCATATTGATCCGATCGTCAGCTGATGGAGCATAAATCTGGCCCCGAAGTTTCACGTCCCTCTGTCTGGGTCCAGAAAAACTTGTCCCTAAATTTAAACATGAGTTTCCATGTCTGGGGAGTTGTAAAAGAGAGAATGCAATGCATTACAATCACACCTTCACTGTAGTCAGGTAGTGCAGACATCGTCATTTACAAGACGCTGGAAATCCATTTGTCATTCTTTTCTGGAGTCGCAGTAAATTCCTTATAGAGTATTTGTGTGTGATATCCACTCTGTGGAGCTGTGATGTGAGGGGAAGGGATTATATGGTGATATGGAGATGCTGTGGAATTTTATGCTTGGTTTGTCAAGTTTACAGAAAGTTTACCTGTGCACAGGGACAGCGCACGGAGAGATGACTCATCACAACAAGGGCTCCAGCAGTCAGCCGTCTACATCCCCCATCAGCGGCCAACTACTGTTCTCTTTACGTTCTGGAATCGTATATATCTACCAAAGGATTAGAGTGGTGTGTACAATGAGAGGGTTGTGCTAAATAGGTCTTAATGAACAACTGTTTTACAGAAAATTGCTGTTATTGCAGTCATTGATTTTTGTCCCTGTGTTCAATAGTGCGCGCTTTATAAAAAGCAAAGAGCAGCCTTTGACTGCATTATTAGCATCAGAGTCCATTATGATGTGTCTTGCATTACTGTTTGCTCTGTGACGGATGTTATACATTTCTTGCATGTAGGATAATCAAAACTTATAATGGGGGACAGCATTCCACTTTCTGTTTTATGAGTTCCATCACTATGGCAACAGGTAAAAGGGATGCCCATACAGTTAAATCAAAATCTTCCAAATCCAAGAAAGCCGGGGTGATACAGGTCTCCAAAGTGGAGCATGAAATCGATGAGTTCCTTGAGAACTTCCGTCGGAAAAGCTCCACCTTGGATCAACCACAGAGCACTGAGCTCTGCGACTCGCTCGGACTCCCCCACGCGAGCTACAGTTCTTCCCAGTGTTCCACAGATGAGTGCACAGATGAGAGTCCAGACAGGGCGTACTTCATGCCTCAGAAACCTTTCGTGAAGGGTCATCGGCATCAATACAGCAATACTACGAGTGAGTCCGAGTGGGGGCCTGACTGTGATGAGGAAATAAGCAAGGAGGAGAGAATTCAACAACTTAACTCACGAGCCGCACTCATTGAGACAGAAACAGCCAAAACTGAGCAAGGTACTGTATTCTGCAAAAGGGGAGATAATTTCTCTGTGTTCCGCAGAAGTTTTAAGTCCAAAAATACCTCTTCTACCTGTAAATATTGCGGTACCTGATATTTGGGGTGGTTCACCATGTTCACTGTTCGTACTAAGCTCATTGATCAAATATCATGCACCTATTTGATTTCTTATTATCTGAATGAGTTGTATAGAACATTATAGACAGAAGATGTTGGGTGGATAATACACCATATCTCCTCTACCTCCCACCCCCCAAAGTTGATCTACAAGCTTGTGCTGCAAGCTGTGACTGAGTCTCCTTATTGTTGTGTAGAACATTACAGAGAGTATTGAGTCCTTACTGTAGAAATCGTGTATCTGTTTTACCTTGGAATGATTGTAACTTCAGCATGAAATCCATGTAAATCTTAATGTAAATCTTTTGGCCTTGTTTGGAGTTAAATGGAGGTTCTCTCATATCTTTTCATTTGTTAATTAATTGTATGTTGACTACAAACTCCAATAATGATCAATTTTTTTTCCCAACTATATTTTACAATGTAACAATTAGGGTAAGCTGTCTAGTGATTTACTGGATTATACATGATAAGGAGATGGCTTATAAGTAGCTCCTGAAGTGTATTGGCAGTTCAGAGGACGATTAGAGATGATCTGGTCCCTGTAAACTGGTGTTTATTGTTTTCCTCTTGGTGGTTGGTCTCTTGATGCTGACAGAGTTCTGTGTATAAATGACAAGTTACAGCCGCCTCTTCTGGAGTTTTATTGAGGAGGAATTACATGTACATTGATCCGATAGTGACAGAGGGATGAGGAAAAAATATTACCAGCAGGAATGAAGTCACTGGAAGCTGATGAAAACTTTGATATTTTTTTCTTGTTCAGTAATCACTGTGTCAAAGGGTTTTGGCTTGCTATATGAAGAAAATTAAGAGCTATACTTTGTTACACAGCACGGAAGAGCATAGTTTGGTTAACTCATAGCAATCAGCTTAAATATTATAAGAGCTATGTAGGGCAGGCTATCATAGGTATACCCTATATATATATGTAGCTAAAATAAGCTAATATTTACACGCTAGGATCAGTGGCTAAACTTCCTGCTACCATTAACAACAGGTGTTTGAAGTCTGAACCATTAAAACATCAAGAGCAGATGGCTAAACAGTTCTTGCTTGTATATATAGGGTGACAATTTAATGCAACAACATTATCCTTATATGGTTTTTATATGTGCATTTTTTTTGGTGGGAAGACCATGTCACTGCATTTTTTTTAGGCCTGGCTGAGGTTCATATACAACATTTTGTAAATTTATCTTGGGACATGGATCCTGTACCACTGTGTCTGTTAATAATATCCCCGCCTAAAGTCTTCAAATGGCCATGTCGCAAAGCTCAAAACGTGACAAACCGTCATGTACAAAATTTTATCATCAAACGGAAGAAATTTAAATTTAATGAGTTTTCTTTGAACCGTATTGTTGCTTTTTGCGGAAAGGTCAGATGTCAAATGAAATACGCTTGTAAACACAAGGGAAAAAACAAGTGCTTTGTTTTTCTGTGATACGAGGTATGGCAATAAAATATGTATACAATGTGGGATTTCAGCAATGATGTCGATGATCAATAGCTAAGCTTGCCATTAATTAGGTCTCATCAGATGCTAAAAATATCCTCTGAATGAAAATGCAGGTATATTATATCCAAGGTAAGTATCTAAGGTTTTTATTGTTGTTTCAATGCATTTTATTTCATGATTCCTGGTAAAAAAAAATTCCGAGTGAAGAAAACCCCAGTGTTTGTTTTGTGACAAAATAAAATGTAAATTTTGAGATGGCTGGTACATAGTGGTACATGGTATTGAGATGATGTATATTTAATGACATTAATCTACTCTGCCTATAGGCTCGCAGCTTTGCATGGATTAATGTTTTATTATTCCGTGATCATTCTTTATTTACATTTATAAATAGCAAGAGTTTTACATGAAATATTTAATGTACTCTCATTGAAATTTTTAAAGTGATTTTGGCATCATTATTAAATGATATCCAGAGTTTTTCCCTTTTATTAGAAAAAATATAAGCACCCAAATAATGCAATAATGCAAAAATTCCATAACTAAAGGTTATATTAATGAATAGTATATGCTAAAAGTCTGTTAAATCTGTCAAGATGGACAAATTGAGAGATGTAAGCCACACAGACCATAATTGTTATAATGTCAAAGATTGGTAACTATGTGGCTGTAGGTTGTCATTACTCGGGTCAGATTAATTCATTAGCTTCCCCACCTGCAAAAAAACCTGTAAAACACCATGTTAACGATTACTGTTAATTAATGCATACATCTCAATAATTGTCACCGGCCATCTACTTGGTTTTGACTCTCTGCTGTGAGATAGCTTCCTCTGGATGCTCTGACCCCAGGTGTGACAGGTAAATGCACACCTATGATCTTTTTTTACCTTTGAGGTGTTACAACATCTGCTTTAGTTTTTTGTTGGCTTTGGTGGTGGGATGTGGTTTATTGGCCGCGTGTGAATTTTGTTTAAGCCGTTTTAACATTTTTTGAGTGACTTGAGGGGTGAAATTTGTCCGTTGACAGTAGATGCTTATCTCTGAGATTAACCTGGTACATGTAAGGTGTGATGATTGACCAAGATATAAAAATCACAGGGTATCTACCTACAAGGAAGATGTAAACAATACCCAGACAGAAGGAAATTATTCATACTTCTTGTTCAGGTGTGAGAGGAATATATTTACTTGGACAGGTAGATTACTTATATTGGTTGTTTATATGTGGATTGAGGATGTGAAATTTGTGCTTTTCAAGTTCATCAATGTGAGAAATTATACACTGTCAGTGAGAATAAAATTTTGGGGGTTTTATGTAAATTTTTGTATTCAGCAGTGATACATTATTTGGTGCATAAATGTATACATGCTTGGAAAGTCCTCATAACATAGTTTAACATTCAGTTATGTATAAAATAAATTTGGAAGGTTTATGGTAAAGATATTTTTCCCTTAACTTAATAATGTTGATTGTTTTGAAAATGAATATGAATTGAATTACTTATAAGCTTCTCATAATTTGATGTTTTTGATGTATTAGGTCTAAGTGAATGATATTCCCTAGCATTATATAGATTTTGTGTATTAGGTCTAGGACTGCTATTTCCCAGGTCAAGGTCATTGCAGACTAACTGACTCTGTACGTTAAAGATGCTAGTGGTAAATATAACAACATCCGACTTCCTTGGAAATGGTAATTACGTAACCTCTAAAGGCTCAGCCCCGACAGATAAGATATATACAGCTTGTCAAGTCTCTCGGACGGACCTAAGAATAAGTCCTGGATTCCGCTAGCTGCCTTGTTGTTCCGTGATAGTTATATGTTTTCTTTTTATCTGTACATATTCCAATCTATGAGTCATGTCTGGGATTTCCATTCCATTTTTTATTTTCTCCATCAGAATCAATACACCAGTTCAGTCCAGATTCCGAGGAAGAAAAATAAATTGTCTCATTATGGAATCTAAATAACTGGGATATTGGTCGGATTCAATGATTGTTCTATCAATCGGTTTGTTTGGAAGTCTGATGGAAATTGTCAGTCTGCTTTTGTGTGACTGGTATTGTCAGGAATACCAATTTGAGCCGATACTTCTTGGTTACATTGTAGCCTATGGGTGTCCTTGTACTTTATTAATTATATACTCAATAGAAACCTTGTCTACTCAAGCTCAGTGAATGATGGCCCGTTATTCTTCTAGTTGCTCTGTACAATTGTCTTTGGTGCTACTTTATGTTCACAAAACACCTTCTTTATGTCAAATCTTTATAGAGAGTTTTATTCTAAAATGATGGAGAATCTGACATGTTTCGTGGATGAAGATGTGTGTTTAAGAGGATGGACAATTGTCATGAGAATAAAGACAAAGAAATGTTTATGGGTTTTGACTCAGAGAGAAATGCATAGCAAATAATGTAGGCAATTCCAGTAAAGAGAAAATGCTCTATGGACTTTATAATTGATTTCATTGTTTTTCCTTTCAGAGGGTGACTTAATGGGAGAACAAGAATGTCCCTACAGTGTGTTAGATGTAGCCTCCCTGATACAGTCCCGATATGCATATATCACAGGTAACTTGTTATTAATAACATGATACAGTCCCGATATACATTTATCACAGGTAACTTGATATATCTGATACAGTCCCGATATGCATTTATCACAAATTTGTTATTAATAACATGGTATGATGGTTCCAATATGCATTTATCACAGGTAACTTGTTATTAATAACATGATACGGTCCCGATATGCATTTATCACAGAAAAATTGTTAACATGATACAGTCCTGATATGCAATTATCACAGTTAACCTGATATATCTATGGTAGTTTGTTTATATGATTCAGTACTGATATGTATACATTTATCACAGGTGGCATGTGTGTTTGAATCTGTCCCAATATGAATATATGACAAGTAACTTGTATAACTGATATATGCAGTCACACTTCAGTTTACAAGGTTTTACAAATATATATAAAAATCAAGCAAGAAAGTATATCTCTTATGTAAATCTATATTTCTGGATGCATTCTTGATATCATGCATACAGTACCCTTTTGTACCTATGGTAGGGAGTTTCATCTGCCAGATTCTATATATGGCATTATTATGATTATATCTTTAGGCAGCAATGATCTAGGTATCCTTTTATTACTTCAGGTGGAAAAGCAAAGAATGGTGCACTAATTCTAACATTTCCTGAAAACCCTCAGCACCCACAGATACCAGACGAGGAGTACAGAAAGTTAATCCACTTTTTGTGCTGTGTTCCAACGTATGTTCCATCTATTGCTAAACAGAACACAACTCTATGTCTATAAGTTATCAAGCTTGAGCCATTAAAAAATTGAAAGAAATGATTCCTTGTACAGATGTATTACAAATTCACTAGTATTTAGTATACATGTATCAAGATTAGTGTAAGAATAATGTGTCATGAATTGCCATAAACGGAATTATGTGTCGTGAAGTAAAGGTACTTTTATATAATGTATTTTGCTCAAAGTGTACTTTCAGTAATGTGTATTAGTTTTCCTTGTTTCTAGAGTAGCCGAGTCTGAGCAGGGCTTCGTGATCGTGTTGGACCGGAGACAGGCGAGTTGGAACGATGTCAGGGCCCTGCTACTCAAAATGTCGGTCAGTGAAATTAAGGAAAAACTAATGATGTAGCACTTAAATTGGTAGTTAGGTGCAAAAGTGATTAAATATACCATTGTTTATATTTTTCTCATAATGTTGGTTACTAATGCATTTTAAAAGATGTTATAACAAAAAGACTTATTTGTGTCAAAACATTAGACCTGCATGTATCTGCTCTTACATTTGTAAGTGGTGCCTTATTGAAAAACCAACTTCATAAAATAAAATGTTTCGATTTGTGTCTATTTAACAGAAACACAGAAATGGTGGTGTTCAAAGTTATGTGTCATAATTTGATGTCTCTATTTAATTATACCATATTGACTCTTATTTCAAATTTTCATTGGCAGGAATTTTTCCCAAAACACATCCAAGTTGTATTCTTACTTCAACCAAAAGGCTTTTTCCAAAGAGCATTTGCTGACATGAAGTCCAAGTTTGTGAAAGAGGAACTAGAATTCAAGGTCAGTGAAAGAGGAACTAGAGTTCAAGGTCAGTTGAACTAGAATTCAAGGTCAGTTGAGGGCTCATTCAGAACAGGTCAGCTGTAAGTACACCAAAGTGTGCCGAGTTTTAAATGCACCATTAAATGCACCAAAGTATACCAGAAGAGAGAAGCTATATTATTGAAATCCTTTTTGTCTTACCAGCTAGGCCTTCCAGTTATCATGGAGTTGACTGAACGGCAAATATCTACTGTGGTTTCATTAATATTCAAGGGTATCAATTTTCGTGGATTAAGTAAAAATCACAGTTTCAAGAATACAATATTTGTGGCCAATGACCCTATCATACAAAATGTTAATAGAAATTGCACTTCAATGAACACTTAATTTCGTGGATCAATTTATTAACGAAATCCACGAAAATTGGTATTCAACGAATATTGATGATACCACAGTATCTTGTAAATGAGTGAAGGTGTGTACACCATGGTGACTGTTGTTTTTGTACAGGTTGTGCTGTGTAATGAGCCGGCGGAGATGTTTGATTACATTAGTGAGGACCAGATATCCACTGATGTAGGCGGTCAACTCGAGTTTGATGCCAACGAGTGGACTCAACATAAATCTGTACGTATATCTACATTACCAACTTGTTATTACAGAACACAGTTCAAATTCTACATTTATAATACAATTTTTTAACTTTTGAACACAAATTAAATCCCACTAAGTAAAAACATTATAAGAGAAAATCTAAGCCTGGACAGTAAAAGGCAAGGAATATAGCTAGACTAGTTGTCTAATCATTCCTGGTTCTAGTGTAGTCCTGGTTTTAGTGTAGTCCTGGATCTAGTGTATGTCCATTAGGCTAGTCCTGGTTCTAGTGTAGTCCTGGATCTAGTGTATGTCCATTAGGCCAGTCCTGGCTCTAGTGTAGTCCTGGATCTAGTGTATGTCCATTAGGCTAGTCCTGGTTCTAGTGTAGTCCTGGATCTAGAGATTGTCCATCAGGCCAGCCAAGGTTGTAGTGTAATCCTGGTTCTAGTATATGCCCATCAAGTCCTGGTTCTAGTGTAGTCCTGGTTCTAATGTATGCCTATCAGGCCAGGCCTAGTTTTAGTGGTTCTAGTGTAGTCCTGGTTCCAGAGATTGTCCATCAGGCCAGCCAAGGTTGTAGTGTAATCCTCATCAGTAGCTTACTCATCAGGTCAGTCCTGGTTGTAGTGTAGACCTGGTTTTAGTTTTTACTCATCACACCAGTCCGGGTTTTAGTGTGTGCCCTGTGTAGTGTTATCACTAACAACTCCCCCCCTTCATTTTGAGATGTATCATTAGGAATTGGGCTTGTAAATCAGAAAAGCAGATAACAGTTCATGAATGATATGGCTAGTCATGAAGAACTTCCAGTCAAGTATATACTCATGGCTTGGTGGGTAATTTACCATCACCTTGTATCAACTCATCACATCTGAGCCTGAGATTATGTGTTATTTGTATGTAGATTCAATGACCCCTAGAGTCCTCGACCTTGGTCCTAATTCATCTTATCACCTCGTTTCCATAAACACCTGCGCTTTACTTAAAACACATTATTTTTTCATTAAGACAACATCAGATAATCCTTAGTTATAAACTGTTTGTGGTATTTGTGGAATACAGGGCAAAGATGTTAAATATAGAACACACAGGGTGCTGAGGGTATATATATATCTGAACATTTGAAATGATAAGATATTGAAAATTATGAGAAAAAAATTAAACTCTTAAGAACAGATATATAGTACCGTAACCTAGTTATCCTGTCAGAATATTGGTTACATAAAAAAAGATAGGGCCAAACATAATGTGATTTATGATAGCTGATTGAAGCCCGGTTTATCTCACAAAAAACAATTATTTCAGACTTCAAGATGTATAAACTATGTGAATAAAGGATTTGATGAGAAATGATTCTAATCTGAAAAAAGTTTAAAATAACATTTAGATTAAGGGGTCTCTATAGATATAATAAGTACATTTTTAACAACACGGACAGACATGATGAAAGATAAAATGAAATTTGATCAATGTGCTTTATTCTTACAACTTTTGAGACTTTGTTTATTGTGTAGGGATCTGATGAATCTGATTATAAATGTCCAGAGTTTGACTGAGTTGATTGGTAAATGTACCGTAAATTACTTTACTAAATTAAATGGTGAATGGCGAAGTAGGTAATTAAAGGTATATGTAAGCATCAAAAAGATCAGTTCTTGATTTTAATTGGTTGATCTGATGACAGGCGGTGGAGAAGTTTGTGTCCAACACAGAGAAGATGGCGGCCGCGGTGCAGGTGTTGGTCAAGAAGTATGAAGAGGTGGAGATTCCGAACGATGTCCCGGGGATGGAAAAACTGATCCAGGACCACATCCAGGGCCGGAAGGAAGTCCTTGACGACCTCGCCTCCACGGTCACCCACGGGGAGACCCTGCTCAGCTGTATCAAGGGGGACAACTCAGATATACACTTTGTACAGGCTGTGCATGTCAGGAACTTAGAAAAGTATATTTATTGGACTATTGCTACCAACAAAATTTGGCACTTTTAGATTTGGCCATAAACTATTATTTTTGAAAATGAATATGTTAGTAGATGATTATTTGTGAAAAAATCTCCAAATCATATTATTTCATCTGAAACATTTTGATTTGTTTATGCTTTGGGATTGTTTTTGATTAAGAAGAAATGTTTGCCTCATCATTTCCTTATTAATTCATTAGATATTTCTTTTTATGTATCAACCATAAATATTGGATTTTGCATGCAAATATTAAATAATATTACATTTGATATGAGATGAAATACCAATAACACAACAAAGTTTGGGTACATGCTGTCAAACTTACCCATTTTACCTTTGCTCTTTCAGACTTCTTAAGAAACTGGAAGATATTAAGACGGAAGTTGACGTGTTTTGGGGCCGACACGAGAAGAGACTGAAGCAGGCGTTACTGCTACGGAAGTTTGAAGAGGAATTTAAACTGGTAGGTAGATCAGGATGTGTAACTATGACAACAGGTCATAGGTAAATAGACACTTACCTGTGTCTGCAAGGTACTGTTTAAAAAAGATGATTCACCATCCAAACAAATTAGTGCTGAGGAAGAGACGAGAAAAGGGAAGGGAAGCAGATACCTGTTTTTCCATTTATCAATCAATAGAATGATTTTATTGATTTTTCCAAACAAAAAAAATCAAGAAATTAAAGTAAAAGTACATGAGCAAAAAATATAAAGATAGTAAATAAAGAATACATATGATTAAAGATTTAGACTTGTTGTGCTTTCCCTAACTAAAAGTAAAACACTGTCATGAAGTAAAGCCTGGATAATTTTGTTTCAGTACCAGTTTGGAATGGAGCGGAAACTGGAATGGCTTCAGAACAAAATGTCTGACATTGGGGATTCCCTCTCAAAAGTAGAGGAACTGTTCCAGGAATTTGAGGAGTTTGAGCAGCAAGCACAGGTAAGATCTCAGGTGAAAGCTGTGTGACAGTGAGGTGATTGGTGCTCTGTCAGAGTTATCGCCCTTTGTACAGAATGATACTCATACCAAGCCTAAAATCGATGTCAGAACTGAGATCTGATTTTCAATCAGTAATCAATCAATTTATCATTGAATTATTCACATCTCTGGCTGAAATTTTATGTTCCCTTTAAGTCTTTCTTTGACCACAGCCTAACACAATTCTTGATTTATTATAAACATACAATCTCTTGTGTGAAAATTGGCTCCTGAAAACTCTTTAAGTAATTACAGTCAGAGATGTGTGTGAAATTTAAAGTTTCTCACCCCAAACACTTGTCCTGAGGACTTGAATGAATTCCCAGTGAAATGTACACAATACATTCTTTTCTATGGATTACTGTTGATTTCTTAATGCTTTAATCTGATTGAATTACCTGTGAATTTGTTTATGAGTTTGGCCACTTATCAACAAGATTTTCACAGACTTAGCTGTGAACCATGCCATGTAGAATATTTCTGTTCTAGGTCAGTACAGAATTTTTTTTTCTTTTTATTTCACATTCACTTTTTTTTTTATACATCACTTGGTATGAATTTGAAAATGTATTTTAAACTATTTTAAATACTGTAGATGAATTCAAATAAAAGTAATTAATTTATTAATTCTTCATGGCTTTTTTAAAAGATCATTACACTTGGATTTTGTAATAAAAGTGGATGGGTATGTGGATATTTTCATTGAAATATATTTATATTTTTGTTCTGAAATGTGTGGGTGGGAAGACATAGATAATATACAACAAAAATATTAGAATATTTTCAGCAGTGTAAGGTGATGTCATTGGTGATGAATAACATTTTCAATATGCTTATCATGAATTAATTCAAATTTAATTCAGAATTTTAAACCATTTATCCGAAGTATTCAATCACAAACAGTAAAACATTGCCTATATCTGGGACATACATGTATATATTGTCCCTGAGTTTCTGGATACTGTTTCTCTTATCTTTTATCCCCATTTTTTTTATTAGAACTATATTACATATGAAAGTTTTCTTAACCGAACAGGTAAGTGAAGAAACACCTGTTGATACCTGCCTATCTGGGACAGGTGTTAAAGAGACATACCTAGGTAGAGTGTGAACTGACGTCTTAGATTTTATTCAAATGCAATAATGCACATCATTAATCTGGTATGAATACAAGTTCCCCTTTATAAGAGATGATTTAAAGGAAAGACACCCCCTAGTTCATTCATGTCCTTATTTGCATACCACTAGGAGTAGTTATCTCACCAGTAGCTGGGTTTGGTATCTGTATGTACACTGTTATCTCGGCTATCTCAGCTATCTCGTGTTTGTGTCTCACTTTCACCTGCCTGGCTATCATCAGTAGGAAACAAGTCCCTTTCTTTCTAAGGTCTCTTATCCAGTGTATATACAGTGAAAATGTTTCTTATCAACCCCTACATCCTAACACCCCCCACCCCATCCACCCACTTAATCTAGGGTTGATCCTGAAAATTCTTTGATTCAGAGAAAATGTCTATTGCCAGATGTAAATCTGTGTGTGTCTCTCTGTCTCTGTCTCTCTCTCAAAATCCAAAGAGAATTACAGCAGCTTTGTGTAACTACTCTTTCTGTTATAATAGCATGCACACATAGTATGGTCCAATTAAATGTGAATTTCTTGATACATAAACAGTTTTCTACATAATATCAGGTTCACTTACTTGGCACTATTATCATATATGTTCTTTTCACAGACCAGAACCCAAGTAATGCAATAATTGGGTCAAAAAACGAACACTGCTGAAATATTGGACAGAAACTTGGAGAACAACCTGTCAGTGTCTGTCATTAAGTTGACAGGCTTTTACAGCGAATTACAGAATACCGGTAGAGTTTTCAATAGCTTGTTGGATTGCTCAATAGGGTATTCAATTTGGTCAGCAAGGTATCACATCAGATTTAAATCTAGGTCCTGTGGTTACTCAAGTGTAGATTGTTATTTTGCACTCAACCCATTCATTTTACACAAAGAAAACCTCTAGAACACTCCCTCCTATTGTTAGCTATTCTATTCATAGACTTTTAAAAAGAATGTTCACCTGGACAGCACTGGACTCTATAGAGCATCAATTCTGCTTGGAGTAATTTGAATTTTGTTTTCCAAAAAATGTAATTCAAAAGGCAGTTCTGAAGAAACACATAAAAGAGAAAAGCATAACTTTAAAAAGAAGGTATTTTCCCCTGCAAAAAATCATTAAAAATTTTGGTTCCCTGATTCCTGGTGCATCTTACAGCACTAATAGTTTTTTTTGTGCTGACTGCTTAATTAGTTCAGACTTTTTTAGCAGTAATGTAGGATAACGGAGAGAAACAAAAGGGCCCAAAACGTGCAAATGTTAACCAGATTAACTCACTCTATTGCTGTCATACCTGAGTAATCACATGACCTAGATTTAAACCTAATGTGATACCTTGCTGACCAAATTGAATACCCTATTGATCAATCTAGCAAGCTATTGAAAACTCTACTGGTATTCTGTAATTCGCTGTAAATCTCATCAAGAATTTGAATAGGCACTGGGTAGCTTCTGTTATTTTTTTCTTGACATTTTTTATTACTTTGGGGAAAGGGAATTTATATTCGATGAAAAATGATTAATTATATATAAATTACTTCAGTGAATGGTGAATGTAATCAAATGTACATACATATCAAATCATTGATTAAATAATTTGTGAAGTAGGTATCATTTCATAATTAAAAGGTAAAAGCTACATGAATAAGCTTTGATTGATCTTGGTGAAAATGAAGGACTTTATGTGACAAATCTGAGAGAATTCATAAAATTCAAAACACACTAAATGATGATAGATGGATAGCGGCTCTTATTAAAGTCATCATGAATCGAGTTCCTATAAAGTACATGTACAGCTCTTCAGGAATATTAATGAATGGGATCCAAACCTTTCAGTTTTTATCATAATGTCATTAACTACAATCACATTTCATTCAGGTTTTCCTTTACTGAATAGATATACAGCACGTTATAATTAGAAAAGGTTATGCTAACGAGTTATGTAATCAATGACTCATTATCCTTGGGGCTGGGTTGACACCCTTTTTTTGATGCTGATTATGCGCTCATTAAAGAGACAAGTATAAGCATGCGAGAGACATGGGTCTTCAATCATTGTTCAGCGATAATTGAGTTCCCTTTCGGTAATACCCAAAGATTACGGGAAACGTTTCGCCCATTATGTTCCATGTTTGGACAAGATATCGCCGGTATATCTATCTTCCTAAGAATAAAAGGCTGTAAGATTAGGTGCTCTGGGGATTGTGTAACAGCTCCCTCCCTGGTCAGGGCTTGAGATGGTCTATATGTGTTTTGGCAACCTGAGAGTGTAAAGGACTAATTGTATTTTGATGTGATTAAAGATAATAGGTTGGACAGCCTGGGGCTTTAATTGTTTCGACCATTCAGAACTTGTTATCCTGTCAAAATACATTTCTCAGCTTTGCCTTGCGTATACTCATAAAACATTAAATGTTCTGTTGCTTTAAATGATTTTTTTCCAATGGAGCATATCTGGTGACTTAAAATCTTCTGTGTCAAGTTTCCACTACTGTTACTTAGACCTATATAACGGTTGGGTCGGAGTTCGATGATCGGCAGGATTTCCTAAGGACACTGGGAGAAATCAGTTACTGCAGGGATAATGCCAGTGTCTGACATAATTCCATGTAGCAATAAAGTTGTCAGTTTACAAGGACCTACATATCGGCCTAACATTACCTCAATGGAGTAACATTACCTCTACTGACTTTCACTGATCAATCACTGCTTGAGATTCGCTGGACTTGGGGATATAATCACCGACACATCGCTACAAATCCAATATGCATGAACCTAATTCAATTTCCATTTTTTGCCTGTCATAAATTGGCTGGAAGTCAGCGGACAAGGTCTCAGAGTTCAGAGATGAAGCGATAATAGTTTTTAGTCGTGGTTATAGTGAAGTTGCCTTCAGGACAGCTATACATTCTGAGGTGATAGGACTAATTGTATATAATAATGTATATACCTCTGGAGAATGTGACAAGTTATATCATTTTATAAAACATTGGGCCTGAGAAGGGTCAGAAATTGGAAGAGCTTGTATTTTATTTTCTACTGTGATTTAGGATTTATACATTTTGTGTTTTAGACTGTATTTTACAGCGTCCTCTATAGACATTCGGACAGGCTATTTCACTAGTCAGATTTTTTATGAATCAAATTGATCCAATCTTCCGTGGTGGTGATTTTTTGTGTGTGCTGGTTTATCGGGAGTGTTGTGGAGTTGTCGTGTTCTCAGCTCTCCTTTGTGACATAGAGACAGGTAACCAGTAGAAGAATCATCCATTTTAAAGGTACGACTGCACAAACAGAAATAAAGGAAACAAAAAAATTTACGGCAGTATATATATATACACAATCTGCCGATCACATACTGGGGACAAAAGGCGTCAGGATTACATACTGGTTGTTTCAACATGTTCTGCTACCAGAGCAAATACTCAATAATTTGCTGTGCTTTTGCCGTTTATGCAGTTTCAAACAACTGTATTTTGATCGAATAATAGATTTAGAATAATAAGCAAGTCCTGCTGAAAAAGGATTGGGTAACATCATCTGTATTAGGACAGGTTTCTTTAAATATTTATCATGTGTCGATATTGATTTAATAGCTGTGTTTTTTTAAACAATTAAGTGTCGACGTGTGGCAACAGTTAGTCATTGCGTGTTATAATGGACTTAGGTATGAAGTTAACCCTGGCATGTACTGGAATTTAAGGTGCATAAAATAAAGTTATGTGTTAGTGTTTGATCATCTGACTGCTCAAGAAATTAGTGTGAAGAAGTAAGATTTCTTGATTTATCCTGTGGTTAATTGGACCCAGAGGAGTTGAGATTTGTTGGATTATCCATCATTTAACTGGATTTGGAGAAGTTGAGATTTGTTGGATAACTGAGTCCAGTAGAGTTGAGATTTGTTGGATAACTGAGTCCAGTAGAGTTGGGATTTGTTGGATTATCCAGTGGTAGTTGCAGTAGTGTGCAGCATGCCTCTGTATCGCCGATGGAGATGGTCCACGTCCTGTGTTCCTAACCTTTATCAGGTGAGTTGATTATAAAGTAAAAAACCACACAACATATTTTTTGTTCCTAGCAGATTTACGAGAACTTGCGTATCACTTCCTGTGACTTTGTTTTCTCATTCCTGTCAGTCTATGTGTATACCATCCTCCTGTATACTCAAAAACTCCAGCCCACTCGGCTCTGGTCCTGTTCTCTGCCCCTGTCATTGCTGCTCGCTGTCTGCACTGACGATATTCCCATCCCAGTATTTAAAGCGGAGAACTCTGTGGTGAGGTTTCAATTGGTAAACTTCACCAGGAGCCGAGTCACTGTCACTTGTCATTCAGACTTTGTAATTCAAACTGCTCAGACATGCAAAGAAGGCATCAAATTGGACTGGAATATACAGTCAGAGTCAGGTCTTTGTGATCGATTATCCCACAAATTCAGCGGTTTAAAGTCGATGTGAAGTGAGAGTTTTACCTGTCATTGGAACCCTATTGAATCAGATGTGATGTGCTTAGTGCAGATAAAAGAAACAGGTAGTCTTTACCTGAGATACCTGTGACCTGTTTATAAAACGGAAATGAAAATAATACACCTGAGTTTGAAGGGGGAGGCCGTGTATTGTTCTGAGTCATCAGGGTAGAAAACGCTAGCGTCCCTCACACAGACTAAGAATACTTTGCTCAGACTGTGGAACTCGTTATGTTGAGATTTCTTGTGTTGCATGGGAATTTACACGTGCTGGAATATTATGTTGCCCAGCTGGCATAGGACTAATCAGGTATAGTTTCCTAAAATATAGGACCTAATTCTATAAAAGGGTTGACTTTGTCTTAGTCTGTTTTTATTTGTTTGTAACAGCATGCTTGATAAATAAAAAACACATGGTTCTTAGACGGGGACCAGTAATCTTCTTGTTATAGGGGAGAGGGAATTCATTCATTATGAATGATACACCTGTACTTTTATCTAAAAATACAGAATGGCCGTCTTAATATATTCCAGAGGCAGTTGAAGGACAGTGTATGATAATTAAATCCAGACCCCCAGATACAGGATTTTGATGTTATAATACAAATCTGTTGTGTGTTTTGATGGACCAGGCCCCATTAAATTGGGACATTTACACAGATAACACCAACGAATGTTTATGTATACATAAAGTTCGGAGGTGGGTTACATGAACATGCCACTGTTTGTCTGTTTCTCTCGTCAAGTGTGTGTTTGTGATGCCTCCATAATCAGCTTAATCTAAGGGAGATAACTTTGTACTTGACCAATCAGGCAGTGCGGGAGAGAGGGGTCAAGCATGGACCAATTATCCCTCGGTCCTTTTATTCCTGGAAGCTTACCTGTGGACAGGTAACAGAGAGAAACTGACCAGAGGTCAGGTGTAAACTAACCTATCTATATATCCTGTAACACGCTGATCTATTGGTTGTGATCGGGACGGTCACTGGGCACAGCTCCTGCAGGGTCCGTTATGTTACAGGATTATCTCCCCATGGTGGCCCATCGTGATTATCTCCCTTAGATGGTCCATTAATACTGACCTAAACTTACCCCTAGTTGGCCCTGAAGGGAATCTGTAATTAATTTGTCACCAATGCTTAGCTAACACAAAGAGATGTACAGATGTAGAGCTGATAGGTAGCATTCTCTGTAACACCCTGGCTGGGGGCTAGGATGTTTGATGTGTAAATGATTCACACACTAACCCAGAATCTGACACCTAGTGGTCCCTCTGTTTAACCCTCAACGTAAACAAAGCTACCCTGTACTGGAAAAAAACCCCTGTTAATTATGCAAGAAAAAATCAGGGGCCGTTTCTCCATTATATATGGTACACCCCAGTCCCTGAAACCTTTAGTCATTCATTAACCAAATTAACAATATCTTGAGGGCTTGGTTCTTTATCATATTTATGTAAATTGTTCTTTAGTTTATCTGTGGTCCATACAGTTTTTGGTCCAGAAACAGGGAGTGTTGTAGCAATGTTTGACAATTATGATTAGTTATCCAAGGGTTGTTGAAACCGCAGGTTTTTCCATTTTGGTTAATTTATACTCTATATCAGATATTACATCATATATATCCCTGTAAATATTGTGAGTTCAGTGTGGTGATAAAGAGTGCACAGGCATAATCCTACAATGAAAGCACTGATTGGACACCGAAGTTATCTACGTGAAGAGAGCTCTCTGCAATGGCCTAGAGCATATGTGTTCATCGTTGTTCTTTTTGCATAATGTTCTTTGTAAGTAGATTCAGAATTAGTTGTAATAATGCTGCATACAAATCTATTCTATTAATGTAATTAAAAAGACTAGATGCTGGTCATTCATCAAAGCTTGAGCCTCCCAAGAGGTACCAATACCAAAGACCTCAGTCGGCAGTACATGGAAATAACAATTGCGCTTTATCAGTAAATGACAAAACTTTATTTAATTAGTAAGATTTGATTGGTACATGTAATTAACAGTAATTAGGTCCCACTCAGTATACCCACTTCTAGCCAGTGTAGACAATTTAATTACGTACAAATGATGATTTAATGATGTAGAATTCATTTTCCCTGGTACTCAAGGGAGATAATATGTTTGATGGTGCAGAGTTAAGGGACCTGACAGAGGACATATAGATCTGAGGACTTACTCAGTGTAGAGTGTTGTTGTCTATTAAGTGAAGTAAGTTGGTTTGATGGATGGTGTGCCATAGTGCTGGGTTCCTTGGAGAACAACAGTCAATTATATCAAGTGCCGAAGTCAATTTTCAGTATATTCCATTTTATGTATTGGTATGAAGGAACAATTTCTCTCTCACTTTTTTGACTTCCTTTGAAAGAAATCTTCCTCAATAAATAAATACCTTGGTATTATAGTGCACAGTTTATGGAGAGTTTCGATAATCAGGTATAATAATGTTATAAAATGCATTTCTTTTTATTCGAAACTCAAAAAGATCAGAAATTGATACACTCGATAATTTAAAAGTTAAACCAATATTAAGTAGTGAGTAGTGAAACAGGGAAAGGGAACAAATGTAAACAGACTGAAGACATAGCGAACATTTTACCATTTTATTTTCAGTCCTCTATATCTGTGTACTTCAGGTGATTATGTAAAGGTGTGAGAGTTAATTTGTACCTGTGTACTTCAGGTGATCTTGTAAAGGTGTGAGAGTTAATTTGTACCTGTGTACTTCAGGAGATCTTGCAAAGGTGTGAGAGTTCATTTGTAGCCGTGATGTAACACTGACATCCCTACCTTGTCCCATTAATGGTGACATCAGTTGTGAATTAAGGTCATAGGGTTACCAGGTTTTTATTACTCGGCATTGTCGTTGTGTGTGGATTCCCGGACTGTCCATGTTCTTAACTTCCTGTTTCTGGAGAGAAGAGGGAGCCCCCCGACACTGCGTAGTTCTGTTAGCCGTTTTTCTTTAAAATGTGTCTTTAACGTTGTTCGTGATTACTGTGTCGTGTCTGGCTTTGTTACAAATAATGTGCATTATTTTGGGAGGATTTACAGCAATCTCTAACAAAAATATTTCTTAAAGATAATTGGATCTTAACAAGAACAAAAATATCCTTGAATTCAGCGAGACATAAGTAACTGGATCTAAGGTTGGTGGTGTATTTATACCTTGGGCCATTTCTTCTCATAGAATTGAGGTTGAATTCAATTATTAACTTCAGTTGGTAAACTTATGAATAGCAGATAATCATATTTACCATATTTTTTAATACAAGTATTAAAAAACAAAAGATATAACCAAATTTTTTCAATGTGAAAATAATTTTGATGGAACAAAAGCAAGCTTTATTCCATTCTGGAGGAAGATTTGATAGTAATATTCAACTCAAAATTTCTCACACTAAGTCCTTGTCAACCTGTCAATGGAATTCTTGTGCTGAGCAGGAAATCAGGACAAAGTTCCTTGAGGACTAGGATTCAGAATTTCTTTATTAATAAAATTTTGAGCATTATGAAATCAGGTATTCTCTTTCATTTGTGAGTGTTTACAATTTAAGGCACAATAGGAGTCTCATGAATGATGTTTCCGTTACTTTGTGTTTAGGAAATGTAAACTTTGTGTCCTTTTAACAGATTATGAAAGTGCATTAATTCAGATTTTTGTGAAACTCAAACTAGGTGTTGTATGCCATAAGAAAGAATTGTAAAGCATATATGTTGGTTTTTTCCTTTTTGGTCAAATTTTTATTGTCTTTAAAAATCCAAATATCCGCTATTTAACTTTTATCACAGTAACAAAAAGTATAAAACACTTGAAATTAAATAAGCAAAAAATTCATTCATAAAGAATTGGAAGCTTGTAATGAGATTTATTTCAGAACAGTTGAGCTCTTTCTGTTGAGGTCCATTACTTTAATTACAAAATAAATCTATCGATATTTTTAGGTTAAATTTTTTTTTCTTCACAGAAGGACTTGGAGCAGGCAGATAAGATGCGCGGGACAGGGGACCAGCTAATAACCCAGGACAGCTACGCAGTCGATTCAATTCGCCCTAAGTGCATCGAGCTCCAGCGAATGTGTGACCAGTACAAATCACTGCTGAGACGTCGCAGGGAAATGCTGAACAAGTCACATGATCTCCAGGACAGAATAGATAAGGTCAGGGGTCAACGTTTTCTACGATTCCAACTAACAGTTGGTTCTAGTTGTATACCAGTTTTCTTATTTTATGTGAATTCAGTGATTCTGCCATTTTGAATTAAATGGCAAAATATTAAAAAATCATGAGCATCAATCTTTTTTTGTAATTTCATATGCTGTAAACAGGGATATATTCACCCCAACTTTATTTTTCGCCCCTTTCTCCCTCTTTGTCAGCAGGCAAATCCAAAACAATTTTTTAATTACCATATTGTAGAAATAAACTCGGAGGAAATGTTCACAACTGTCTGAAAAATAAAAGCAAAATGTAAAATCTGTGAGGAATTAATGCTTCTTCTAATTTTATGCAGATACATATTTTAAATTAACTGTGGTTTTTTTATTTAACTGAATAACAAATCAATGAATTCCATTACTGGTGTCTTTTAGGCCAACAAGTGGTGCAATAAAGGGGTGGAGCTTCTGTCCAACCTCCCCCCAGAACACTGCCATTCGGCCGAGGACACACGGTCGGCCATCGAGGACATCGAGAGTTTCATGTCCACGTCCAATCAGCTTCGACTGAACAACCCCAAGGAGTTCCGGCAGCTGTTTGAGAGCATGATCACTCCCGAAACCAGAGTGAGCCTATATTATTACCTATAAACAGAATGTCACAAAATAGAATCTGCCAATAAACAGTTTAAAAAAAAATTTCAAATCAGGACCTTGTTCAAAATTTTAAAAAGTTGAGGTGTTTGATTGTAGAAGGGATGGATATGTGAACTAGGGCTATAAAGTCTTCTCTTAAGTCACATAGGATTTTCAAAATTGCTGTATTGTTTGCTAAGAATTTGTTAATGTTTATGTTGACTGATTTTTGTGTATTTTTTAGACTGTGGTTCAGAAAGTGTTGAAGAAGATGGAGGATGTGAACGCAATGTGTGAGAGGAGACGGCACAGTTTCCAGGCCGACATCCATAACCGCCAGCCCTCCAGCGGGCCGGTCCGTGCTGTCCACCCCAAGGACAGAAGCACCACCGACAGGCCGGAAATCAAAGCCAAGGTCAACAATGACACCGCCAACAAACAGCTTGATATCTACCACAAGTCCGCCAGGGTGAGTGACTGACAAGTAAAACTTGTGGTAATAGCTTGTTTTGTTATACTTTCATGTTAGATACTGATATCTGATTGGTTTAGACGCAGTTCATAATCTGTTCTATTACCCTCAGTGTTAACAATGCACTTAGCAACGGGTAACATTACGAATTGTTACATGTGCGAAAATCATGCGTGTACGGTTCGCCTTAGAATTCACGTTATTCCTATTTAAAAGCTCTGATGTTTTCTTTAAAATTAAGACATTCAGTATAACGAAATAAATAGTGCCTGTTTGGGAGAATAACAGTTGAAATTGACACCCCTCGAAAACCATTGTCAACCTCCGCTTCGCGTCGGTTCACAATGGTTTTCGAGGGGTGTCAATTTCAACTGTTACCCTCCCAAACAGGCACTATTTATATAATAGTCTCCAAAACACAGACCAATGACAGTTCTTTGTATTTTCTGAGTTGCTTTTGGTTGCAACTGAGTACTTTAATAATTCTTAGTATGACATACTGAATCTTGAGTCAGTGGTATACACTGTATAGTGCATATTTACTGTTAAATGTAGTATATTGTCTGTATTATATAATATGTCAGTACTATATAGACAATATTCAAATTGTAAGAAAACAGTAAAGATGCCAGGAAATTTTATATTTTATTATGGGTTTTTAAAAAAATATTCATGAAATTTAAACCTTTAATACAAACCAACAATAACAATCTCATGTTATTTGAGTAAAACATGGACTAACAGGAAAATTAACCTGTAATAATTATTACACTTGTCATCGCAACACATAATTCATGAACTCTTCTTTATAAATCCATGTTTCCACAAAAGAGCTGAACTTTCTTTAAGAGGTTGTTCCCATTTGTCTGTAGACATGGCATAGTTACCCCAAGGCCAGATAATTACCAATTACTCATTAAAATGATTTACGTAAATAAGGAACTGTCATAAAGTTTCCCGTGACTCCAGACAGCTTGTTCAGGGGGCAGCGAACAAGGTAGCAGGTTTTTGGGGGGTCTGTGGCAGGTCTGTAATAAAACTTCTTCAGGTGAAGTTTAAAGTGACTTGGCAGCGTACCTAGTTATTGTTACCTGTCTAACTGGTCAGTGACAGAGGGAGGTAAATGGGACCAGGGATAAGCCTCTTAATGCCGCCCCACAGAATCTCCCGAGCTGTGGGTCACGTACCCGTGATCTATATAGCAGATCACTTTATGATATCTAAAACAAACAGCTTTATTAAATTCCTTATATCTACCAGATGTTTATTTTGAGGTGAAATAACGGTTTTGAAAGAAAACTTAATCAGCCATTAAAGTGGTTTAAAACTCATTGTCTGGTTAGTGTGAACAAATGCTCACTCAGACAGACTGTGAGATGGGTTCGTTACCTTACAGATATAGTCATAAATATCAGAGAAATTGTGATATATGAGTTGGTACTTGGGTATGAATGACTCTGTGGGAGAAACACTTATAATGTTGCATGACTTCTGCGAAATTTTCTATTAAACACTGCACTAAAATGATAAAATTGAATTCCAGTGAATTATGAAAAAAATTTAGTTCAAGTGATATGTGATTTCTGTGTTACAGTTACGTCCCGAGGCACAGTCTCATTCTCGAATGTCTCATCAGCCGGCGAGTAGTGTCAGTAACATCTCGGACTCGGGAAGTGAGCAGACTCGTAGCTCGCTGTCCTCCATGTCTCTCGGATCCTCCATATCAGACATTGACATGCTGCTGGCCAAGCGGAGGTTTGTGGGTTTACGATTAATTATTTTGATTTTGGGTAAATATTGAAAATTTTCCATTCATGACAGTGTATCAATCAGAGTTCTTCATCAGCCATTTTACTGTTAACAAGGGTTAAAGGTTACATATACCACATACCACATATATATACCACAGTAAAATTTTTAATCAAATTTGTTAAAATTTATCTGCTCGACAATTAAATTTACTGCACTTCGTTAAAATTAATCTCCACAAAGAGCCAGCAAGGAAATTTGAGTTAATTATTCTTGAGAAAATTGTCAAGATTTAGAAGTGATATTTGAAACTATTTTTACTCCATCATTTGCTTCTGTCAATACAACAATTTATCATTATCACTGGATACGCTGTTCATGCAGATTTTAAACCAGAAAAAAAATTTTAGACACTGAGGAACCTTGATCTTTTGTGGAGGACTCAAAAGGAGTTGCTTCAGGAGACTAGTTTATTTTAATCATTTTATGATTTATATGTAACAGTAATGTAGATAATTATTTAATGTTTTTCAGGCATGTTTTGAATGAGTTGATAGAAACAGAGAAGACCTACGTTTCACAACTGGCGGATATTGTCCATGTAAGTTCTCTTGCTTCGTGTCTAAAACTTTCTCATATGCATTTACTCTAGTTTGAATTTATTGTCAACATTAATTTTACAAATACTTGTGAAGAAATGAATTAATAAATCTTGCAGTTCAAAGTAAAAAGATAGTAAATGTAAAATATCAGTTGGAACAATCAATTAAGAAAGCTATTTTCAAGAGAACATTTTACATGACTTATGATGTGTTTCTATGACAGGGTTACCAGGATAAAGTCGATGAGCCAGAGATGAGGCATTTAGTTCCAGACGCAGTCCGCAGCAAAAAGGACATCCTGTTTGGAAACTTGAAAGACATTTACAGATTTCATAAAGAGTTAGTATTCTAGATTCATGCAGATTGCAATTGATATCTGCCTGGTGCTTTATATTTTTGATTTTTTAGTCTTAGAAACTAAAGATTTGTTTTTATTACCTAAAATTTATCATACTGAAAAAGGGAGATAATTCTTAGATACCTGATATCTGCTTTTCTCTCCACAGTAAGTTTTTACATGAACTAGAGGACTGCCATGATGCTCCGGCCAAAGTAGGGCAGTGTTTTACCAATAGGGTCAGTAACTCCTTACAATACCAATAACTACACGCTGTCACACAATTCAAACAACTAGCAAGAGCTGTTATTATGATCAAGTTAAATTATTTCTTCCCTATTTTCATTTGACAATTAAAACAACTGGCTACCATCATTTCATCTAGAGTTTTTAATTTTCCAGAAAGAAGAGTTCCACTTGTACAGTGTGTACTGTCAGAATAAGACTCGGTCAGAGACGCTCAGAAATCAGGTCGGCGACCAGAACCCATTCTTTTTGGTGAGTTCAGAGTTCTCACCCCATCACCCACAGAAATCTCTCCTCACCCCACAGACAGTTTATCTCCCATTATAGACAGCTGAGCTGTATTCTTGTATATTTTGTTGAATTCATATACTTTTTAAGCAAATTGTATTGATTTCATATACTGTTGAAGCAAAGTCGCCTCGTTAACTACTGCATTGTAATTTCCAAAGACTGACAGTTTATTTTGTAAATTCCAGGAATGCCAGAGAAGGCTTGGTCACAAACTTCCACTGGGAGCTTATCTCCTGAAGCCTGTACAAAGGATCACCAAGTACCAGCTGCTATTAAAGGTAACACAAAGCAATAACCTGCATAGCATAAACTTGATAAATCACATTGCTTATGAAATCTGTGAATCCATCAGGTTCATTGTGGAAGAAGAGTTAGCTTCAAAACTGACATTTGTGAATATGACGTCTAAATCAACAAGATACATTAATATTCAGACCTTGATACCTTGATAATAAGTTTTGCATCAAAGAATGTCAAATGGACTTTCATAAAAACAGTTCCATGAATTTTATTGTATTTCCACTCTTCATTTCATCACAAGAAATTTCAATGACCATTTACAGTCCTGTTAACTGTTTAGCTATCATCATGATTTCTTTTATAGATGAGGTCAAGGAATGTTGTATAATATTTATCTTAGTTGTTATAAGGACTGCAAACGATAGCATTGTCTAGCCGCCTAACTAAAAGTCATTTTTTGAAAGTTGTCTAATTAAAGTTAATTTTTTATAATAATGTAAACATTTATGTATATTTTCATTAAATATAAATGATTTTGTCAAACAAAGCAAGATAACTTTGTATTTTGGGTTAAAATAGCTTATTTCATAATAGAAAATAACGGAAAACGGAAATGTTTTTTAAAACATCTTTTTAGTAGAAAACTTTTTGAATATCTGACAGAAAATCCGAAATATTTGGATGTAAAATGTAGGCAGGAAATGGGCATTTGCGTTCGCAGTTCTTTCTATTTTAGGAGATTTTATGGTTCAGTTATTGCGATTTCTATTTATAGGCGATGTTACAGTTCAGTTATTGTGATTTCTATTTATAGGAGATGTTACGGTTCAGTTATTGTGATTTCTATTTATAGGAGATGTTACGGTTCAGTTATTGTGATTTCTATTTATAGGAGATGTTACGGTTCAGTTATTGCGATTTCTATTTATAGGAGATGTTACGGTTCAGTGACCATGACAAGGTGTGTGAGGCCCACCTCCAGGAGGCCCTGGATTGTATGTTGGAGGTCGTCCGTTACGTCAACGACAGCATGCACCAAGTCTCCATACAGGGGTTTCCTGTAAGTTCTGTCAGATCATCTGTAACATAGGTCTACTTTGATTTCATCAAGATCTGTGGGCATAAATTTTGTAAATTTAGTAATATTTACAAATTTGAGAAAACTTGTTTTTGTATATTCATGGTCAATGGTTCTAACAATGCATCTGTTGTCATTGATTTTACTTTGATGAGCATTTAATTTCTTGAAATGGCTTAACATGAAATTTTATTTTTTTTAGATCAATGGTTATTGATAAAACCACAGTATTTGAAAGCACATAGAAAATTTCAAAGATTACAGTTTTGCTTTGTAGATATAGATCTGGCTACATTTTCATTGTTCACTTTTATCCAGGGTAACCTGTCTGAGCAGGGAAAGTTGATCATGCAGGGGAGCTTCCAGATGTCCACAGAACACAAGGGCAAGATGAAGGACCTGCGGTTCAAACCCATGCAGCGACAAATGTTCCTCCACCAGAAGTCCATCCTCCTGTGTAAGAGGCGAGAGGACCTCAACAGTACAGACAAGGTCATCTACAGCTTCAAGAACCTCCTCAAGGTCAGGGTCAGGGGTCATGAACCTAGCAAAGTGTCATTGGTTACAGGCTATTTAAAAAGGATAGTAGATATAACCAGATATGTTTAGTTGGTGGACTTTGATTTAATTTTTAATTTTTATTTTACCTTTTCACAGTTGTCCCAGGTAGGCTTAACAGAAAATGTCAAGGGAGATAAGCGAAAGTTTGAGTTGTGGCTTCGAGGGCGAGAAGAAGTGTATATCATTCAGGTGAGACCATATTCCAAGTTTATATATGAATACTTATGAATATCAGTTTTAGAAATATGTATATGGGTATTTGGAAACACGTGAATGATTGATGATTTTATTTCAACTTCCAGGCCCCTAGTTTGGCTGTGAAAGAAATGTGGGTTAAAGAAATCAAAAGAGTTTTAATGAACCAGTTTGATGAAATCAAAGGTAAATATTAGCAATGTTTTCAAATTCTTCACCATTGCCACTTTTTTTTCTGGTAAATACAGTAAAATAGCATGAGGAATCATTCTGTAGTTTTTAATGGTAACATACAGTGAAATAGCCTAATATTTGATGATCTGTTGGTTTTTGGTGTAGTTTTATGTCCTGTTGCTAAGGATTTTTTTCTTTATTTAGCAGTCAATCACATGCATCCTGGTAATACAGGATATGATTACCGTGTCCCGGACCAAGAACCTAGGAACGGACACAGTTCTCACAGGTCAGGGGAAGCTACTCATTGCTTGAAAGTTTCTTTTTTTTGCCATTTTATAAAAAAAAAAACATATAAATTATCAGATGCCAAGATTTTCATTTAATATTTTGTTAGAATACACCATTCTATTTAATCATTACATTTGGCTGTGTGTTCTATTTAGCCTAAAGCAGCCTATGCTAAATTGCATTAATAAAAGTTATTGGAAAGACAAATGCAAAAAATTTGATAAATCTATGCTTACTAGAAAATTCATTCTCCGCTAGATGTCGTACACTCTAGATAAAAATATGTTTACAGTAATTTCTACACAATTTTTTATTCAAATAGAATAAACTTTTTATTTTGTATGTCTAGGTATGTAGACAACTGGAGAACACATAACCACATGATATTCAACAACAATGCTCCCACTGTACCCCAAGGGCTGGAGATGATGTCCCCCGAGTCCCCACCCCGAGGGATGCGGGAAGACGAGGGGGGCTGGGATACGGACGAGTTCTCTGAGGGGGAGGAAACCACGTCTCATCACACCTACTCAACACCTGTCTATAAACAGGTAAGTCTCATCACACCTACTCAACACCTGTCTATTAATAGGTATATCAGTTGTTACGCCAATATATTGAGATCCTTTTGTTGCTTTACAAATGTAGATCTGATGTTGTTAATTTATGTATTTTACAAACTGGTATCTTTTTGAGATTTATATTATTGTAGAATAGATTCTAAGTAACAAGACTGAACATTTATTTAATGACTTTTGTAGCCAGTCTACATGCAGCATTTTCGTTCCCTTGGCAACTATACGGCCAGCGACCCTACAGAGCTGACCTTGTTGGAGGGGGACGTGGTCAAGGTTACTAAGATGGGGTCCACAGGCTGGTGGTACGCCCAGCACACCATCACTCAGCAAGAGGGGTGGGTCCCCTCCACTTACATGGAGCCTGTGACAGATAACTCTCTCTCCAGTATCAGTGAGTTCACTCCCTTTATAAGAAAATAAACCAACCTCAGATAAAAGAATACTGTGGTTGCTGAAATATTCTTGGCGTAAATTTTCATGGATTTTTTTTTTCTAAAATCACAATTACAGGGTTGCATTAATTTGTGACTGCTTCCAGTGAATTTGTGGCCAATGATCCTTTCAATATGTTAATTGTAGTTTATTTAATGTTTAATATCATTCAACAAAATCATGAAAATTGGTATTCAAATGATATGGATGAAAACAAAGTACCGGTACTATTAAACTTTTACCTTTAAAAAAAATCCATGACTGTTTAGTTATATAAATAAATATGTATGATTTTTAAGTTATTGAATTTCTTTTACAGATTCGAGTCCCCACGACTACAAATCAAGTCTAACCAGTGTATACACTGCTAGTCCTGTCGATGAATCCACAGTCTGACAGAAGTTGCTGCCCTTGGATATGCTTGGCAACAGCGGTCTCTCAATACAACCATGATTTTCTTTATTAACTTCCCTGTAGTTTGTGAAGCAATGTGAGCTGGCTTCTTGAAACAGCAACATTTCTGGAGCTTGGCTCTAATCAGAGAACTTTTATTTAACTTTAAAAACATTCCTTGACCTATGAAATATTCATAGAATAATGGAACATTCCTGTAGCTTGGAGCATTCCTGTGCTTTGGATCAACCATGTTTTTATATACAAACAATTATGTTTATAAACCAAGTCTTTGATTTATCCACAATAGAGCTGCTGTTTGTGAGTTGGGAGGACCCGGGTTGTCGAGGATCTGAGTGACATTTATAAGGAGGCTGCGTTTGATCTCCAGTTTCCATGGAGATTGAATGGGGAGCCTCTTGTTCTTCTAGTCTTACAATTTTTGTCTGCAATAATCTCTTGCTGTTATGGATGGAGATAATCTTATTAATCTCATGTCTGTTTGGAAGGAAGTCCTTCCTATTGTTTATCTTATTTTCATCATATAAACAGCATTCCACGATTTATTTATTTATAGAATTTTACCTCTGTTAAGATAACCAATGTTATACATTATTGATTGTTTAGATAGCAGATTTTATGAATGTTATTGACACTGAATGTAATGTGAAATCATCTTATGCCTGTTTGTCTACTTTATAAGAAATCTGTGGCATTTTGTGCCTGTGTGTCTTTGTTCATGTTGCTCTGCAGGCCACCTTTACCACTTGGTCAACAGTATGGAATCTTGACGCATTCTAACGCATTTCTGCCCCAGTGTATCCTTGGTTACGTAGAGCTTACCATTCTCTGCTGTAGTACTATGCATTATACTGTACTTGCTGCTGTCAGTTTCTGTGCTGGGTAGAGTTAGGCCTGAAGTGTATTGTTTTCCTGAGACTATGCATTATCGTGTCCTTTTTCTGTGATATATTATATATACCTAGTAATTAAGTGCTTGTAGCAGCAAAACAAACGACAGGTGACAATTATGTTTATGGCCGTAAGTCTTGCGATAAAAATACACAGACAGAAAGAGAGACAGACAGACATACAGACAGACAGATTGACAAATAGACAGACAGCTTAACACAGAAATAGATTAAAAAAGCCATAGTGAAATCTTATTTAATGATGGAGTTTGAAAAAAGTGCCATGAAATTTCAAAAATGGTTGCTGAAGAAATTATACGATTGAATTTTATATATATTTACTACAAATTACATATTCTACTTTTGCTAATTTGCTGTGTAAAAAATTATTGCATATCTTTTCTATGATTATATTATGGTTGTTAATACTTTTTTTTTTTAATATACATGTAGTTATCAACTTTTTTATTTTCCGTGAAGGTTGGACATCTATATTTATCATGAGGAAGATTACGATGAAGTGACTATTTTTATAAAATCGATCTTTGGGGGAATTTATTTTTGTTTCATCCTGTTTTGCTCTTATCTTTCTAAATAAAAATCGGGCCATTATTTTTGGATGAATTATTTTGTTGCAAAGACAAGCACTTTTATTTTTATTGGCTCAATTTTTCAGCATGGTAAAAAAAAAAACCAAATTAAGCTTTGTCCAAAAACCCAAGGGTGTTTGCTTCAAAACTTAGAACCATTCCATTTTAGGAGTTTTTATCAAACTGTTATATGTGTATTTTTATTGTAGAATTATTTATTGCATTGTTCCTGTTTCCAGTGAGATATATATAGAATATATGTCAGTTGTTATGGAGATTTCATTATTTCTAAAATTATGAAAGTAAAATTGATAGAATCTTACATTTGAGTTTGTTGTTCTGTATTTAATACAGCAATGATTTTTGATGAAGAAAAGCTACTCCAGTAATATATAATCAACTATCACTGTACATCTACAGTAAAACATGGTAATAGCGAACACACTTATAATGAAATGACAGTCACAGCGAAGTGATTTAAAACCATTTTAACAAAACCTTGGACTTTCAGTAGGGCATAGCTATCTATTTCTTGCATCAAAACAAGTTTAAAATGACGCGGTTTCAAGCGAAATATGCACGGATTGCGTAGTCTTATCTCAAAAGCCAGACAAATCTTGTTGATTTCAATGAGCCATAGCCGAGTGGCCATCACTGCATGCAGAAATAGACAGGCCTACATCACATTGCTGTTTGACACAACTACCCAAAGTCCAAGCTCTTGTTAAAATGGTTCTACATTCCCAGTGGCTTTATTACATGTTGTTAACTTGACAAATGTAAGTACGCTTATAACAAAGAAAAATCGCCCATCCCTGGCACTTCGTTTTAAGCGTGTTTTACCGTGGTATGAATTGTTAACACTAGTCTCTTTTACCGTCTTTGAGAACGGGGGTGGGGTAGGGGGTTAACCAATGATACAGGTCAAGCGTGATTTTACTGTAGTTACAGAAATAACCATGTATATATATATATATATATGTACAACAGTGATCGCTGCTTTAAATCCAAAAATTGTACCACAGGACAAACTGGGGTCAACTAGTAATCAAAATTCATTGAATAATAATTATTGTGGATTTTGTTGATGACAAAATCCATGAATTTCAAATTGAATATTCATTGCAGTAAAATACATGCGACACATCTTATCACGACCTTTGTCCATGAATTTAGCCATCCATTAAACTGTCAATTCTGATATTCCATGTAGATTTATGAGATCAATTATTGAGGAGACCACGTACGGTACATGTATTACCTGGTACCAGGCCATGTAATCTCAGCGAGATTTGTTGAGACTGAAAAATTTTGACGGACATCTCATCAGGCAAAATTTTTCACTCTTGACAAATCTTGCTGAGATAACAGGCCTGCAGTCACCAAAATATTCAAATCATTCAACTCAGTCCTCAACCAAAATGCCTGAAAGAAAAGCGCATAAACTTGAGGTAAAATGTCAGACTTGAGGAAAGTAGGTGATGGTGGGACCAGGTATATATTATGTGTACAGAACAAAATACAAATGTACCACCACTCTGTATACTGGTCATCTTCATCTCAAACAAAACAAGAGGTCCATAGGTCACATTGCTCACCTGAGCAACATTAGGCAATCATAAAACATCTTGTTATCTTCATCTCAAACAGAAACACAGGTGATACCAGGTGGAGACTATTGGTATGTATAGAACCTGAACACGGGTCATCTTTCTCAAGCAGAAAACCAGGAGATAATTTGTTGCTCATTTTATATTTTATTCATCAATATCTTAAGGAACAATGTTAATGTAGCATTATCTACATGTATTGATGTTAATATACAATAAATTAACCAACCAACAAACTGTGACAACAGTTTTACATACCGGTAATATGTTTAAGGGAAGTTACTTCAAGATTCAATCGAAATAAAATCAATGCATTACTTTTAACAACCTTACATCTGTAAAAAACAATAAAATTAAAATAAACATTGGATGTTGTATACAGCGACAACAGCTGTGTAATACTGACAGATGTTTTTTGGCTTCAGCTGTTGGTTGTACAGTACTCCATATGTATAAATATTTTTTCATGTAAGTTAAAATGGTGGCTTGATGCTAATTATAGCTCCAACAGAAGCAAACGACTACATAAACCGCTACAGCAGTGAACATCATTATATTTAAAACTGGCTGGGAAATGGAACAAGGACCCCAAGGACAATTTTTTTTGTAATACTCTAAGCCAACTTTTATTCATGTGGGAAAAATTTATTGCAAAATACATCGTTGATGTGAATTTTTCTTGCTGAGTGCAAGTCATCAAATTTCCCTGGTCTTTTAATTTCCAGATTCTCTATATCTTAATTCTTGAAATAAGTCTGCTCAAACCAGTTTTTTCTCCAGTAGATCACAAAATGAAGTTGTCGCAAATAATGGGATGGTTTACAGTATTCAAAGCAATACGACACATGACAATGCCCTTAACATTGAAGAAGTACAAATTCCCATGTGGGTCAAACCAAAGCACCTATTTATACTAACATAGTAAATGAACATTGGTTATTATACTGACACAGTATACATGTATAAACAAAATGTCATAACAAGCAGTGAGAGGAAGCATGAATCAACGTATCATTTACTGCAGATTCCTAATTAATATCTGTGTAAAATCGCAAGAAGCACATACATGTACTAGTAGCATTTCAAATTTTAAAATCTCCCTTTTATTTTTTAAGGATATGTAAACCAAATGAAACTATGACAAAAAATTTGGCGTTTGAGATTTTATGTTCTTGAGATTTATTAAATGCACAACAGTTATAGCACGGAATAATGTTTTCGTTTTTAAATTAAGAATCTACAGTAACAGATTTAGTTTTACCGTTCCTCGACTTGTGTAATTTCTTCTGAAGTACAACATTAAGGAGGCTGGATGGTCAACATTAACCATCAGATCTACCTTAAAACTTTAAAGAATTATTAATATAAAGCCATACACAATTATTTAGTAAACTACAATTCCCCCAAAAATCAGTTTTTAAATTTAAATATTTTTCTATATCTTCACACAAAGCTCTTCATCTGATGGAGATTGATAAGGTCCAAAAATATAACCACTGCTATTCAACCTCCTTAACGTTTACAATACATGTTCTTATTTCTACATAGAAAAAAGTGCTATAATACTGTAAATTCCTTATATTATGCGAGCACTTAATTCCGCGATCCCACTGGTTTGTATCACATTGCGAGAATATAAAATGGCGAACGCTGAACTTTTCTACTTATTTCTTTTAGTTTTCAACTCTCAGAAAATAATGGCGAGATTTAAAATCCGTGAAGGATGCTTCTCACGATTTTACGTGGATATTAATTCCTCGCGTTTAATTAGGAATTTACAGTACATGTACTTATTTCTACGTATTAGAAATAAATCATGCTGACATTTACTGACTTCACAAAGTTTGTTCAATTTTACATGAATAAAACAACCTGAATTCACTCACCGGTATATATAAAACAAATTTCTTTCAGTATTGAATATGATAACCTTAAAAAAATCTTACAAATTGACTGACCACCAAGTCTAATGATAATGATATATAGCCCCTGACTGTACATGTGTAGGTTGTATTGCTCTTTGATGCAAGCAGCAGTAAACTGTCGTTACAAATTATTTGAAAGCACCTAAACAATG
Organism: Magallana gigas; assembly: GCF_963853765.1. Taxonomy (NCBI): domain Eukaryota; kingdom Metazoa; phylum Mollusca; class Bivalvia; order Ostreida; family Ostreidae; genus Magallana; species Magallana gigas. The sequence continues at coordinate 2,385,881 of NC_088860.1, read as the reverse complement.
TGGAATATGCATATATTAAAAATGTATCAAAAATTACACACAAATGAAAAGTAAAACTAAAATGAATTTTCTTGTCCCCTTAAGAAAGGTCTGTAGGATAAAAAAACAAAGCAGCAATGACTGATGAAGTGTCATGGTCCCTGCTTTATCGTATAAATCTGAGATCCCAATTCACAGAGGGAGATATGCCACCATATAAAGTGAATCTGCAATTCAGTTTTCTTGTGTTTGCTTCATCTTCGAAAGCCAAGGGTTTACGACCACTCTAGAGGAGCAGAGTGGATTGTAAACCCTTTGGCTAGCGAAGATGAAGGTAAATATAATGTAGAATAGAGGCCATTTCTAATGTCTCCTCAACTAATGCCTTAAATTCCTCCTCTCTGACTTCATTCATGACCCTCTCTCATTCTCTCTCTCTAATCTCAATAATGTCAGATCATTCTCAATCACAGGTTTGTTATATACACGTATATATTACTTTGTATATACACATCTCTTCAAATTATATCATAGTTTATGTGTATGATGCCTTTTTTACCCCCTTATATCAACTCAATGCAATCCAAAGTATATCTCCCACAAAATTTTGATATGTTTAATTTTGGATAAAACATCACCCATAACTTATAAAGATACAACTGATGTGTATTGCCATGAGTCCATGACTTTCTGACGTAATCCAAGCGCCCCATCAATGACTGGCCCCTCATTTGACTGCTAATTTATTAAGTTAATTAACATCTAGACAAAACAAGAAATCACTGTCCTAACGGAGGTCTGGCAGTCAAGATATGATTTGGGTTACCTACCCCCCCCCCCCCAACCTCTTGTAATTACTGATGCTACACTATAGAGGGTGGAGCACTCTCACAATCAATAATTCATATTTTAAAATCGCACATTTACAAGCTAATACACTTATTACATATCAACACCATTGTCACTAACGTCATAATAAAATCTCCGTTTAAAATCAGCCCACTAAAAAAAGCCATAATAAAACTAAGTGCATCAAGTATGAACACATAACCTGTAAGTTTTATGATAGATAAAATAATCTACTGATGTTCTAAGCAAAATAGTGGCTCATGGTAAACAACATGTTTAAAAGCTTATGTTCACACTAAACTTGTAGAAATATACATATCACATGAAAACAATACTATGGCAAGCAAAAATCTCTTCCAATCAGATAATAAAAATTTACACATAAAACTAATTACATATGTAAAACAAGCTTCACTATTAGATAACATACAAACTTTGCAAACATGTTTTCATAGCTATTACAGATTTTAAAAAGTTCATGAGATTGGGACAAAACAGCAAGACTCTTTTATATAACCAGAAGTAAATCCGTTCATTGTTTAACAATCCATTAAAAATCACTGTCTCGTAAAATTATAAATTGCAGATGCTTTTAAGAGATTTTATAAAAACGTTTTCATGTCCCTCGCTCTTTAAAAGAATCAAGTAAAAAGAACTTAAAATTTAAAAAAAAACTTGTCCAAAAATAAATTGAAAATGTACCAGTATGTTACATTAACCGAGTAATATAAAAATAAAATTTTCCTTTGTTTTTTTTCATGTTTTAATATTTGTCTAGTAAATTCTAGCTATAGGTTGACTGTTATTTTCAACAGTTGTGAATACCTAAAAAATGATAAATTACTTTGTTTTTAGTTCAAAATTTTGGCAGAATTGATCAAATGCATGAACAATCTCAATAATAAGTCAATCTACTGTAAAAGTCAAGGTTTTTTGGCGCTTTAGCTCTATCTTGGTGACCAGGGTCTCGGTAATGCCCCGGCCACATCACAGCAGTAAGCCAATAATTACAACCTCGCTGTCTTCTATACAAAAACATTTAAGCGACAATTATCTACACGATCTTCTACTCTGGGAAGAGGGACTTGTCGTTGAGTTCCTCGTTCATAGCCTTGACTCGCTGCAGGAAGAGATCTTTGGCGTACTGATACAGGGCAATGTCCAGCGTGTTTAGTTCAATGACCTTCTTCCATTGCTCGGAGGTTGGTCTAGTCTTCATACTGTGGGTCTCGTTCAGCTGATAGAAATCTTTTATGAACTGTATATGAAAGACATGCTCAAACAATTTCTGAGTCTCCACTTGATACTCAGTCAAACCAAAAAACGAGAGATTTCGTAAGTTTTCTTTGGCACTTTCTAACATCATAGCGTTGCGTTCTTCCTCTGACATCCCCGTGCTGTTGTAACAGTTTACTTTACTCAAGTTGGCTAACATTCGCGTCTGGCGGTTGTTGGCCAGATTGAAAGGACACTTTAAGAACTCATTCAGCGTCACTCCTTGCCAGTTCTCCGACTCATAACAAAACGGAACCTCCTTCAGCGTGGCCTGTCGTCCATTACAGTAGAGCCTGGCCGTCTTCCATGTAGCACCACGACGAACATGCTTCCACTCGCTCAAGTACCTACTCACAGGGTCACGGAGGATGGACACATAATGATATCTGGAAGATATTACAATATTAGACTGATTAAACATACGGTCATAAAGAATACTGAAAGATACATGTACTAAAAATATCAAATATATTGAATACATGGATAAATAAAATCTGGAAGATATCAAATATCAGACTGATCAAAATTATGATCGTTTTAATAATATCTGGAAGATATCAAAATAAAAGACTGGTAAAATGTATGGTTGTAACGATATGTGTAAGATACTAAAATTTTAGACTGATTAAACATATGGTCATAATGAAAACAGGAAGATATATCAATATTATAATTATATCAAATACAGGATATAATGATATAAAGAGATAACAATGCATGTATCAAATATTTGGATGAAATGATATCCAAGAACATGATATCTGGAAACGTAAATATTTCAGACTTATTAAATAAATGGATGTTCTAATATCTGGAGGATACTACATGTATTAGTTACATGGTTTGTAGTTGACCTAATATGGAATTTACTGACCACGCATAAACCATATCAGGTCAACTACAAACCATGTAACGAATATATCTTACCAACTGCCTTATATAAATGGCAAGTTATGAATAACAACAGTAAAAAGTAAGGTTTTATAAGCGTTGATTAGGGTAAAAAACATGACATCATAATACTCTAAGAATGACCCCATAATGCTCAAGGGGAGATATATTTCGTACTGACTGTGCATGGAATTTACATGGTCTCCACATGACTGCTTTTAGCCAATAATTTCCTGACAATTTGCAGGTGGTAAGATATTATACAATATCTGACATTTGAAATACTTGGTCCTATAATTATATCTGATTCAGAAAATTACAATACCAAATGGATTAAGTTCCTCCTAAGGCCAAATCTTGGGAACTTTGTTATGCCTGTTAATATTAACATGGATTGTAAACTTAAACCCCTTTTTGTTTCTGCAGCAGTTACCAAAAACATTAGTTAGTTCAATTACTGTACTACAAGGGACATGTTCCCAGCATTCAGAGATAAGAGAGAGATAATGTTGATTTGCTAATAAATTCACTTCTGTCTGTAGAGCCTTAGTGTCGGCTTCAAAGTGAAAGCTCGTCCACTGAGCATGAGAGTGGGAGGATCAGGGGAATCGGTCTGAGCAGTTTCCTGTGATAACAATGATAACTTATAATACACTCTGTCTTTTACACCATTTACAATTCACTAAGAGCCACTCCAATCTCACTGATAATGCAGGCACTTCTGAACACCAACTTACAATTCATGTGAAATGTCAAGTGAAGTCAGTCCTTACTTGGCATAAAAACATTCTCTCTCTTGCATCATGTGTATGTAATAAAATTTGAATTACGCCTGTGGTGAAAATACTACAGTCTAGTATCAGTTTTTGAACACACCACTAAGTATTTACTATTTCCTCACAGAACATGTTCGACTTGAACAACGCATAAAGTATCAATGTGTTTAGTCTAAAAAACTTATAAGAATTCATCATTTCTATTGTGAAATTCATTTTTCAATTTGGAAATGTAAGACTGTTTTAACCATAGTGACTTTTCATCAGTGATAATTTTCATATACCGGTACATTGTACAGTGCTCCTTTAATGTCATTTTTATGTTATGGGGATAAAAAAAAATTCTCTCAAAAAACATGAGAAAATCCACTGTAAAACTACCAGTATTTATTACAGAATATTCAAATAACTCAATCTGTGTGGTTTGTATAGTGCAGAAAAAACATAAACGAACTATCATAAATTTTGAAATAGAGCTCTAAATTCAGTTTCCTCTCAAAACAGACAATGTGACCTCTAGTCAACGCCTCCAGTTCATACGGATACACTGTATTTATTTCAGAACTAATGATGTACCATGTACAGAAAATGTCAATTTTAATCGTCAGACACTTCTGGAGTGTACTGCAAAGTCAAGTATGCAGTAAGAAATAAAAATATGCTTCATTCAAGTGAATTAAGTTATACGGTACATGTACTAAGTTGATCCTATCAGTTTGGCAAAGAAATAACATGCTGTGAAACAATAGCTTTTGATCTTCATGATTCAAAAATACCTAGCATACATATTAGACAGAGTCATGAGAAATAAAATGTCCTAATCAAATCTTCCACATTTTTTACTCCCACACTTTTAGATGTCTTTTTTACCATACATATTTATATACTGTATACAGGGTTATTTTCACCCCATATAATTTTGCCATTCTTCACTTGCAAACAGTTTCGCCCCATCATGAATTCGCCAATACATGGTTGTGTTTCATGAAAGATAATCTGAGACATTGAAATTCACCCTGCCTTAAATTTATCTTCAGAATCTGATAACGAAGGCGAAAGGATAAATTAAAATGGGGGCCAATATTTCCCTATACAGTATGCAAACATTTTGAAATAGAAGTGTTTTTAGAATACTAGTCAATCATCATATGTTTACTTAAGGTGGTGTGCTGTTTTATTATGAGCTTACTGAAACAAAAACCCTGACAGATCCAGGCCAGAAATGTCACACCATGACCTTCACCTCTGTACCTGATTTAACAACATGTAAAAAACATAAATGATAATGTAATCACTGATGTTGTTACAATGATTGGGCTAAATAAATAAGGAATGAGGAATCATTCTTTGAGTATTATTTATGAGGTGATAATTTCGGTCGGGGTGTGATCAAATCCAAAAAAGCCTGAAGGGCTTTATGATAGATTGGATCACGCCCCGACCGAAATAATCACCTCATAATATAATAATAATAATAGTTTATTTCCAATAATATTCAATTTCCATAATATTCAAAGAATGATTCCTTATTACTTATATTTATATAATTTAAAACCATTGTACGATTAAATATTTAAATATAAATAAGCAAACCCTGCAGCGCTGGCGCCTCAATTTGGCTTTATGAGTTATATAGTACAAAATGGATACGTAGTGTTATTACAGGCAAATACACTGGAAAATGTAAATATATATATGGATATTTGTCTAAGGAGCTTGATAATAGTGTAATAAATAGAAAGGAGGAACCCTAAATTGATCCAGAAGAAGAAACACAAGTTCACCTCGCCAGGAATTTTAGCTATATGTTCCTATTGCTTGAAAAATATTAAGACCAATAGCACCATCCATACTCTGTGTGAATAAGGCTGGACCCGAAATCAAACCCGGGACCCCTGTTACTCTAGTCAGGAGCTCTACCACTGAGCTATCTGGGCCAATATCAATGGTTCTTATAACCCCAACTACTACACCAGTAATGCAAGCATTGCTGGTTTTAATCCTGTTGCAATTCCAGAGGATTTTAGAAATCAACCCAATAGATTAACGATCATGATCATGGTGGAAGGCCTAACTAAATATGCAATAGCTATACTTTCCATATTTTACATTGTTTTACACATGACACATGAAAATTGTTAATTATTCCTTTCCTAAAAACTCTTTTGTATAGACCTATTTACCTAGCAAAGTTTAGCCTGATCTAATCATGTATTCAGTAAAATTAATTGAAAGCTTTATAAATGGTAAGTTATAAATGGTAAGTTAGAATCAAGAAACTTGTATAACAGAAAGCTCATCATACTTTCTCTTCCGATGCATGTTCTCTTTTTTGTCCATCTGTTCTTCCACACAACTCTTCAACTCTGTCCAGTCTGCGTGAAGACCACACACCCATCCCGTGGAGTAGCGACTAAATAACCATAGAGTTTTCTTGGGGGTCAGACACTCGCAGCGCTTCACCCCCTTCACACAGTTACATGGTTTGCCCAGGCCTGTGTCCAGGTTCCTCACCAGGTGTCTCCCAAAGGTACTACCGCCGGTCTTCTGTATGTGTAGAAACACGATCACATCCTCATCCTCGAGGTCCAGCGTGTATTCACGATTGATAACATAAGGAGCAAAATTGTTAGGTATCAGTTCCCCGTTTTTGTACGTTTGCACGTATTTGTAAAGCAAATTGTTGGTGCCATTAGATTGGTATGTGTTGTTTGTGTAGACAATGAAGAGAAAGGTGGTGGTTACAGCGATGGCCACGCCTGTGACTATCCACTTCCTCTGGCACCTCGACATTGCCAGTTCATTCTTCTAGAAGGTCATCTGAATAGAATATATTGCACTTTGACAAACAATAACACAAATTGCTTTACAAACCGGATATGACAATTTCGATGTATTTTGGTAAAGTCGTACGTCATTTATTCGTCTCACCTTATTTATTGGACGATTTGAACACTGAGCTAGCTCCTAATAAAGCGCTTTAAATTGATGAAACATATGATGAATTGAGAATTTAGATTGATCTTATAACTAATTAAAATTTGTTATGCTTGGATTTTGGAATAAATGGAAAACCCCCCAGTATTTCTGCACCTCCCCCTCCCCCCAAGAAAAAGAAAAGAAATAACGTATATGTACATAGTTTAAATTAGTTTCATCTGATCTATTTGCAAATCTCCCTAACAATGTTTGTCTCTTTTTCTATTTTTATCCATTGTTTGAAGCTCCTCCTCCTCCTGCATTTTTTCACGTTCTCCTCCCCTAGTACTTATTCTTCTTCCTTCTTTAGCATCATTCCTACCTTTGTTCTTCCTACTTGTCATCCTGCATTTTAATTTTATGCATTTCTTTATTCTTTTCAGGCTTGCAGCATGGGCTTCTTTTTTCTAATTTTTCTCATTCGCTCTTATTCTTCCACCTTCTCTCCTTCCTCCTCCTCCTAAAACTCTTTCTCCAGCATCTTCCCTTTCAGCTTATTCTCATTTCTCTCCTGTATATCCTGGGATGTTTTTATCTTTTCCTACTCTGCATGCACTATACTTCCTCCCCATACTGCACCTCCTCCTCCTCCTCCTCCTGCATCTCCTCCTGCATCTCTTCTTTCTTCTCCTCCTTCTCCTGCATCTCCAGCTCCTTCTCTTCCTCCTGCATCTCCACCTCCTCCTGCATCTCCTCTTTCACCTCCTGCATCTCCTTCTTTTGCATCTCCTCTCATCCTCCTCGTCCATCTCCTTTCCTGTTCCTTCATCTCCTTTTCCTCCTGCATCTCCTCCTCCTCTTACTTCATCTTCTGCATCTCCTCTTCCTCCTGCATATCTTCCTCCTGCATATCTTCCTCCTGCATATCTTCCTCTTGCATATCTTCCTCCTGCATATCTCCTCCTCCTCCTCCTCCTCCTCCTCCTCCTCCTCCTCCTCCTCCTCCTCCTCCTCCTCCTCCTCCCTTATCACCACCTCCTATCTCCTCCTTCATCTCCATCCTTCCATCTCCTCGTCCATCTCCATCTCCTCCTCCATCTCTACGTCCTCCTCCATCTCTTTGTCCTCCTCCATCTCTTTGTCCTCCTCCATTTCTTCGTCCTCCTCCATCTCCTCCTCATCCATCTCCATCTCCACCCCCTCCTCCTCATCCATATCCATCTCCTCCTCCTTGCTTTCTTTCTTTCTGGTGTTACTGCTATTTCAATTTTTCTTCCTCCAGCATCATGCATCTGCACCCTTATTCTCCTGCTGCTGTTCTTCCCCATCCTGCTCCTGCTGTTATATAACTGAAAATCTTACAGTAAATTTCAATGAAAGCAAATAAAAACGCACATCTTATTAAGTTCAAAAATAATAACGAGATAAAGTGTTTGCGAACTGATTGACCAAAAGAAAGATGAAAAAACGCACCAAGACCACTAGCGCGAATTTGATCGCGTGCGAGCTGTTTAATAACGTTCGGCCCATGACAACAAATAGCGTCAAGATGGCGAAGTTTTCCCCAGTGTGGTTAAATGAACACAAGGCCTTAGTTGACTATACAGACGTTGCAAATGCGCCTTCGAAAGACTTTTATCACGTTTTTGTTACCCCAACGCAGGTAATTTAATTCATATATTTGTTAAACTTTATGCATGTTTTTCCCCTGCAAGATAAGACTTGCAAGTAAACAGCGGACTTATGAAGGTTAAGGACGAATGAAGTGCGACTTTTGCGACGCAGTTTTTAGCATCTAGTCAATTCAAAATCAAATAATATTTCATTTTCATTTCTAATCAAATGCTTCGATAAAGTTGTATTTAATAAAAAGCCTTGATGATTTCAGTTTATTTTCCGAGTGTGGAAAATTGTACCTCCCACAAGAGCAGACTCGCACGTTCCACCTTACGAGTTTAAAAATACATACGAAGAGTTTAAACACGATGACAGGTGTCAAAGTGAGTAATGTACTGCTCATCCTATTGTTGGGTGTGATCCCTTCATCTTTCACAAAAAAACAGGAAAGCTAATTAACGCTATTATTTTTTAAATATTTACATGTAAATGCCCACAAAAGACCAATGTTTATAATAAATGAACAACCATACTTATACTTGTAATCTATTTGGGAGTCAGGTTAAAAGCATTCAGTAAAATAACAAGTAAGTTATGGAGTTTTTAATTACTGACTGCAATATGTTGCTGATGCATGATTACAGGTGAAATAGTGAGACTAGCTGGAGAACCAACATTGAATTATTTGCTGGGTATAGAGGAGGGTAGGCTAGATTACATCTGCAGAATTCCCCGTGAAGCACAGATCCGCATTATTCTTAACTTAGACTTGGAGGACATTCAGAGACTGGGGAGGACTTGTAAAATGTTCAGAGAGGTTAGTTTTTTTTAGTACTTTTACATACATAGAGCTTGGACACCGATAAACTCTGATTTGATGAAGGTGGGGTATACTCATTGTTATAACTGTCCAGCCATTGTCTTATAGATATGAATTCATTAGATGCAATGACACTTGTCTGAATTTCATCCAGGACTGATTTAAACTTTATTTTTCTTTGCTCTTTGAGCTTTGAAACATTTGAATCAATGCCTTTTTGTATTACATAGCTCTGCCATTCATGTGAACTGTGGGAGAGGATCTATCGTAGATACAGCGAGACCCCCATCACTCCAGAGCTCGAAATGCTTGCCGCAGAGAAAGGCTGGAGGCGTCTTTTCTTCACCAATAAACTACAGTTACAGGTAAATGGAAGGTCACTAATAATGCAATGAAGCTTTGCATTATAATGGATAAACATTTTATCCTTTGATCAGAGTGCTTCTGCACATGCAGTTATACCAGTAGAATGTCAAATTATGACCATAAAACTTTAAAAGATTAATAAAAACATAAATTATTTCATTTTTGTGCTTAGTAATTACATATCTGTTTAAATGCTTGTTCACCATTGACTGGGTGTCTGGTTACAGATGCAGCTGCGAAGGCTCAAGAAACATGAAGGAGGCCATGCCTTTGTCACAGAGATGGAGACTGCATAAAGTTTAGCTGAAGCATTGTGGAATTTGTTTAACACCGTCCAAAACAACAGCTGCTGTGATAGCTTCTACAATCAAGCCAGATTATCCACTCTGGACCATTTATATTCAGGAGAATTTAAAGTTATTTAGTTTGCACATGTTAAAAGGTTTTTTCAAACTGCAAATTCATTCCACCTTTCCAGTGATGAACAATTACCTCTGTGATTTCAGTGTTTTATTTATAACTTATGCCTTGATTGTCATTTAAGGTTGAAACAGTTGACAATGTTATGTGTGAACTTCCACCGTGTATCTGTTTGGATTTTGATCTGGTTTTAGTGGTTTAGAAGCCATTATAATGCATGCATACAAAGCCATTGTTGATTATTTAATGCATTTATTCACTGTTGTTCCCCATTAGACCCTCACTGTATTGTATTTTGTGGTGTTTTCATATATCGTCCAATTGACCAGTAACACTGTAGAAGCCCCTCCCTTCTTTGCTGCCTTCAATATTCTTCCATTTGTTCTGTGGGACACGTTAATGTAAAAAAAAAGTGCTTTATCTTAGTTTTTATATTCAGTACAATTGTTTTTACAACAAACTTTTTGTTCTATATCAAATATGGGTTTGATGTTGTTAGCTACTTTTAATTTTTTTTAATTACCTAGTGCTTTTTCATGTTACTGAGAACTTTCATTTTGTGCCTTGACTATTAGACCTAAGACTCTTTACTCTTTTTTGCTCAATGTTATGAGTGCCATATGCTAATTTTTAACAACTAGTGGAGTACATTCAACGAAGTGATGATATAGCTATGATGAAGTGATGATATATAGCTATGATGGCACTCTCCTCTTGTAATGATGCTTGTTGATTTATACTCCTATGATATGCATATATAACCGTAGTAAAAATTAAGTGAAATCATAGCAGGAGCTAGATTTTGTCACAATTATTCTGGACTCCATTGGTTGCCATAGTAGTTATAAGTCTTGTTGAAGAGGTTTTTTCTCTTTTATAGCAAAATAAGGAAGCTGGCACAGTGAAAATAATTTGAACCTATATACATTGTATGCAGGTGGAAAAGGAGAATATATTGTACTGGTAGTAAGAACTTTTGCATAATTTGTTAAATGTATATATTTTATAGGATAACATATCTTTATTTAAACTTGCTCTCTGTTTCCATTGCCCAAGCTAGCTTTAATGTATATAGAGCTTCTGCTGAGTAAAAAATAAAAATATGTACTTCACTTTGAAAACTATGAGTGAGAAAAGATATTTGTACATGCTAACAAATTCTTGAAATGCCAAACATTTTGTTTAGAAGTGTTTTGATGAGTTTATTTATTCTTTCATGTGTTGTGACCTAGATAGTCAGGAGTCAAGTGCCAATGCCATTAAGATATGGGACTTTTCCCACAGAGCACAGGGTACGGAATATTAAATAGATTTCTCTATTTGTGTATGTAAGTTCTAGTAGATAAAAGTTGATATAATCAAATCTGTGAATTTATAAAACTTGGTCACGTGTGCATAAAATACCATACAATTGTCATTAGTTATTGAATAAATAATGATAAAACATTTGTCAATTGTCTTATTTCCATAAACATGCGAAGATTAGGATTGTAGAAGGTACGTCTTACATTATTATCTGTATCTCTGTAATTGCATTCACAATGCATTGATATTGACTTGTGAATGTGATGCTATGGCAATCTCAGTTACACATTATTCTCATTCTAATATTTATCAACAAATTACTGGCGTGCAACCAGTTCTTGCCAAGTACTATTTCTCATCAGTGAATTGTCGTGTCATTTTTTCATGTATAATTTTATTTGTTGATAAAATGATGTAACGATTGATGTACAAGCAAAAAATGGTACTCGGTGAAAACTGGTCGCACACCTGGGGTAAATCACAGTCATATTTGACAAATGAAAACTAAGAATGTGTATTTTAAATGCAAATAATTTATTGACTGGGTTTTCCTACGTAAAAATCCGGTTAATAAATGGTGAAAATGGCAGGCAGGCGGCTTCCAAAAGGGTACCCTCATTGTACGGATAACTCCTCCTACAGTTTTCAAGATAGGAAGTTGTTCTTTTGTAAATCAATTGTACATATATCAGAGATGTATTGCTAGGATTTTTATTTCTGATAATTAAAAAAAAAATTGTGAACTTAGTCATTTTTTGGCAAAATATTGTATATAGGGTTCCCTCATTGTACGGAAAACTCCTCCTACAGTTTCCAAGATAAGTAGTTGTTCTTTTGCAGACCAATGTACATATAATATCAGAAGTGTGCATATTGCTAGGATTTTTATTTCTGATCATTAATGAAAAAAATACCAGCTTTTGAACTTAGTCATTTTGGGGCAAAATATTGAAAATAGGGTACCCTCATAGTACGGATAACTTCTATAGTTTTCAAGACAGGAATTTGTTCTTTTGCAGATCAATTGTACGTATATCAGAGGTGTGCATATTTCTTGGATTTCGATTTCTGATAATTAATGAAAAAAATACCAGCTTTTGAACTTAGTTATTTTTTGGCAAAATATTGCATATAGGATACTCCATCTCACTGGATACGGTAGGTAGTGTTTATCAATTCAGGGTTGACATGGATTATGGATACAGTTCACATAAAAGAAAACCCGGTTTGCTGTCACATTGACAGCTTTTCACTTTGTATTTATACCTGTTTTAGTGTTAATGTCGGAGTTTCAGATTTATTAATTTAATTATGATATTAATGAATCTATAAATAAAAGTAATTAATTTATTAATAATTAAATTAATATAATTATGTATTAAATATTGTACAAATAAACTTAAAAAACTTAATACTAAAGTATATAATAAAATCTTTTATAAACTTAAAAATCTGGTCCTGGTCAATTGAATAGAACAGGCAGCTATCTTGACCATGAAATAAATTGCTTTAGGGTTGTAATTAAGGTTCTGGCCAAATATATAATGTATCTAGGTATTCAATTGGTTTTTCGTTTTGTCTTCTTTGATTTTAATTAGTGTTTGTTGATATTTCCCTCCAAATTCTTGGAGCTGGTTTGTCATATTTCTTTGTCACATCAGAGAGAGTGGAGTTTTTTTTGTAATCTGAAAGCTGCACGACTTTTGAAATGTAACAAACTCTACCTCTTGGTAAGTTAACATTACTAATTCTAATAATTTTGATTAATTAATAGTTCAACATTTCATTATGGATGAATTTCCTCAGGAACAGAGGTGTCACCGTTTCGCATTGTGTATTCTTTAAGCAAAAACGCCCAGGATCGCGTCGCAATGCAAAAATTAACGTAGCGTTACGAGATGCACAAACTATCGAGAGCCCGTCATTTTGTATGGTGTTCCGATGGGGCCACTTCGACCTTCGCACTTTCGCCTTTAGGTCGAGGTGCGAGAGTGCGAAGTTGCGACGGCGAATTATATTAAGGAGCGAAAGTGCGAAGATTCCACGGCGAAGCGCGAAGATGCGAAGGCGAAAGTGCGAAGTTGCGAAGGCGAAGAAGCGATACTACTATCGCACCTTCGTCGTCGCAACTTCGCACTCTCGCCTTCGCATCTTCGCACTTTCGCCTTCGCCTTTTTATAATTGTGCAGCTCTCTATCGTTTAAAGACAATTTTAGCTGTATAAAAGGACATCTGAGGCAGACGATGAACTTTTTAGAATTTATTTTCAACAGCTTGCGCAGATCCATAACTTTTTCTAGGGGGGGGGGGTGTGGATGGATAATTATATTTGTGGGGGTCGGGGGAGGGTTCCGAGACATATTTTGGAGATTTTATTATATATGATTAATAAAATTAAATTTTCCGGGGGTGAGATCCGGACCCTCTCTCCCCCTTTACTGCATGTGTGAAGTTATTAATATTGAATTTTCCGGGGGGCGGACCCCCTCTCCCCCTCTAGATCCATACATCAGCAAGGAGTGTCGCATAATGAAATTAGAATGTTACTGTGTTTGATCCACGGTAAACAGATAGCTGGTAAGCGACAGGAGTCTAGAAGTGCATATGTATACATTATGGCGGACATTACATTTTATATGGAGTATATAATGATTAGGCATAGCTAGCACTGGTCAGGCACATAGCATCGTTTTTGAAAGTGGGGGGGCCAGACCCATCCAAAAAATCTTGACAAGCAAAAAAAAAAAGGAAATTTAAAGTTTCCAAAAATCTTCAAAATCCTAATCCGGGGGGGGGGTTAGACTAACCTATACTTCCAAAAAAAAAAATTTCCCTACCAAAATTTACTTCCCTCAAAATCATGAAATTCCTAATCCGTGGGGGGGAGGGGGGGGGAGAGGTAACTTCAATTTACTCCTCATTTCCTTATTTTCATATCAATTTCTTCTTCCTTATTTCCAAAAAAGTGGGGGGGGGGGGGGGGGGGGGTGGGCCAACTACAATATAATTCATTTTTTTATATGTAAATTTTAAAAAATTGGTTGCTGCGAGAAAAAGTGTGTGTGTGGGGGGGGGGGGGGGGCAGGCCCCCCCCCCCCCCCGGCCCCCCCTGATGCTACGTGCCTGCTGGTAAACATATATGTCACATATACACATTAAAATATTTATAAACATTCATAGTAAGCACAATGGCCTAGCGCATGCGTACCAATGATATCATGGATTAATCGGAAAACCTTGGCGAGTACGGTATCTGCATCAAATTCTATGTAATCGACCGAGACTTTCTGAATGCTATTAAAAAAGCGAAGGCGAAAGTGCGAAGTTGCGAAGGCGAGAGTGCGAAGTTGCGAAGGCGAAGGAGCGATAGTAGTATCGCTCCTTCGCACCTTCGCTCTTTCGCCATCGCATCTTCGCGCTTCACCGTCGCATCTTCGCACTTTCGCTCCTTCGCCGTCGCACTCTCGCCTTCGCAACTTCGCACTCTCGCATCTTCGACCTAAAGGCGAAAGTGCGAAGGTCGAAGTGGCCCTATCGGAACACCATAATTTTGGCCCTATGGTATAACGTGCGGCCCGTGGCTGAGCAATAGACAGTGGGTGGAAAAAATCGCGCAGGATCAACCGGAGGACGACGGGTCCTCGGAAAACAACGACCATGACGAACTTGACAATTACAATGCTGACTAATCTTATGTTTAGCTTGTTTTTGCTAGTGACCTTATTTGCTTGCCAGTTTGTTACTCTGTCTACATGTTTCAATATTTTAGCATGGACTGTGCGTGGTATAATGTCATCATCTCTCAGCTTATCAAATGTTTTAGACACTGTCAATTGTGACATAGCAATAATTTGTGAACATAAACTCAAACAACAAGCGTAAATTACCTAGACACTATCAACTCAAAATACTCAAGCTTCGTCCATATAGATTTAGAACACAGCTGTAACAATACAGATAAACCTTATTCTCCCTTTGTGGGAAAGGGAGGGGTAGGGATTATGTATAGGAAGGATCTGCTACACACAGTGTCAGAAATACCCGATATAACTTCTTCTCGTATTATAGGAATTGAAGTTAAACGCAAACACCAACGCTCGTTGTATGTTTTAGGCGCATATCTTCCATCAGACAGCAACATTCAAACATATCAAACAGAGTAAATCTACTAGATGCATTGTTTAATCACCTTTGCACTCTTGGGGATGTAATAATCGGGGGGGGGGGGGGGAGGATCTCAATGCCAGTTTATATGACAAAGAATTACCTAATGTAAACCAATACAAAGCCAAAGCTCTCAAAGACTTTACCTATAGCAATAACATATGTATTCCTTCGAATGATTTTTCATTTTGAGGTCTAGTTACACTTTTTTGCAAACTAAGACAACATTAGATTTTATCCTGTGCAATAGGTCATTTTTCAACAACGTAAATAAATACCGTATTCTGGAAGAAGGCACATTCAGCTCTACATCTGACCATCTTCCAGTTTTAATGTCTATTGATTTACATGTAAAATACAATTATTCTTGTAAAAAAAAGCAGCTCTTTACCAGCTTGGCATAAGGCAGATGTAAACCAACTGCAACATTATGAACTGTATATTAACAATGCTTCAGACGTTTTACTTGAACAAAGGTTGAGTTCTGTTGTAGATCTTGACAATTTCTGCAAAAAATTGTACCATATTTTATACACTGCTGCATCCCTTTTTATTCCTGTAGCAAAATTTAAACCTCACTTAAGACCCGAGTGGACACCTGAAGTCAAACTCCTTCACGACCGAGAGCGCCAAATGCGAAATATCTGGTTAATCGAGGGTCATCCCAGAGGCATGGTACACGACTCCTACAAGAACTATAAAAAAGCTAAACGCGAGTTCCGGAATGAACTTAATGCTGAACACGACAGATACATGACATCGGTATTCCACGATATTGATCAAACTTCCGAGTGTGATGTGCGGCTCTTTTGGAAGCTTGTTAAACGCCAGCGACCCAGGAACACAAGATTCTACCCGGAAATCGAAATTGATGGCAGACTCGTTGATAACCTGGATGAAATTGCAAGCTGTTTTGCTGAGTATTTTGAACAAATTTATAACCCAACAAAAAGCAAACATTTTGATTCAGAATTTTACAAATCCACAGAAATCTCATATCTGGTTATTCAGGAAAACTCACGACTTCAAACACTATCGAAATTACCGGGGGGTGAAGTTACCGCTATCGAAATATCCAAGGCTATCAAAGAACTTAAACGCAGAAAAGCACCTGGGCTCGACTGTATTCAGAACGAACATCTCATATTTGGAGGACCCCAACTCTTCACCTGCATCTCACACCTCTTTAATGCAGTTATCAACATTGGCAGAATCCCATCTATCTGGAAAACAGATCTCATTATTCCTATTTACAAAGGTAACAACAAAACAAAGAGCTCACCTGACAGCTATAGACCGATAGCTCTTCTTCCTTGTTTAATGAAACTTTTTGAAAAAATTCTTACGCTTAGGATTCGTGATCATGTTCTCCCTTCCGTTTCCTTTCCAAATCCACAGCAGCAAGGATTCCAGCCAAAACTTGGATGCATAACAGCTTCATTCAACTCACAAGAAACCGTCTTTCATAACCTAGAGCAAGGTAGCCCAGTATATGTTGCCTTCCTTGACCCACAAAAGGCCTTCGATACTGTGTGGAGACATGGTCTCATGTGTAAATTACATCAACTCGGTGTGAAAGGATCGCTTTGGACCCTTATCGACGATTGTCATACAGACACATTTTGCTCCGTTGCCGTGAATCAGAAAAACTCCCAAGGAATGAGGCAAGGGAGTGTCATTTCAACATTCCTCTACTTAGTCTTTATAAACGATCTCCTACAAGAACTACAAAACCAAAACCCAAATACTGGAATTCACAGCATTAGATCTTCAAATCCAGCACTTGCAGATGATATTTCCTGTATATCCTTATCACCACGAGGTCTTCAAACCCTTCTCAACACAGCTTACGACTTCTCTACTCGATGGCGATTCAAATTTAACGCAAGCAAATCTAATGTTCTACATTTCTCTCCAACAGGCATCAACAACAGTTCTCTTTCCTGGAAACTTGGCGACGACACCATTAAAATTTCAAAATCATATAACCATCTTGGTATTCTTCTAGATGCTAAGCTTGACCCAACAGAAAGAACAGCAAAAGCATGCAGAAAAGGTCAACAAACGTATTTTGCCCTCAAAATGAGTGAACACCTCAATCCCGCAACTCTTTCCAAGCTTTACAAACGGATTGTTTTTCCTAGTGTTCTGTACGGTAGTGAGCTATGGTGTGACCTTAAGCAGAAGGACAACCGCGCTTTGGATGTATTTTAGCACTTCATATGTAAACACGCCATGAATCTTCCAAAACATACAAGATCAGATATGTATGAATCAATTTTTGGACTTTTACCAATAGCCTCCGAAATCGACAAACGTAAATTACAGTTCTTTGGCCGTCTCTGTTTAATGGACACAAAATGCCTCATGAAAAAGATCTTTCTTCATCGCCTTTTTTCATACCTCGATTCTCCAAACTGCAAATACTACGGCTTTATTCCCGACGTAATTCACCTTCTGGATAAATATAATCTGTTAGAACATCTGAACTCATATCTACAAAATGGATTGTTTCTAAATAAACTTGAATGGAAAAAGACTGTTAACTCAGCTGTGTTTTACCACTTTACAACTTCCAGATCAAACCGCATGCTCCGAGACAACGACTTTACTCAATTTAGACATATAACTGGAAACAGCAGACCAGACTGGATATGGAAACTTCCTAGCGACATTCAGGAAGTTACTCTATGTAAATTTATTGTCAAAAGACCTTCCCTCGCACATCTGCAGTTTATGTCAAAAATTGTTCATAAATATTTTTGAACATGTTTCTACCTCTTGGTAAGTTAACATTACTAATTCTAATAATTTTGATTAATTAATAGTTCAACATTTCATTAACAGTGAATTCTATACTGAATTTTGCCAAATTAAATGAATAGCTCATGCACAGTAAGAGTGAATAATTTTGTGAGATATGAACATTTTGATAGATAAGAATAACATAAATATATTCACTGTTTTATCCCTTTATATTGTGAACATAAGTACAAGTTTAATTTATTAATGTAAACTTTACAATAATTTGTAGTTGCCTTACCAGATAGTATATATCTACCATACAGTCATAATACTATACAAGTGCGCATTCCCATAGAATGGTATGTTTAACTGTGTTTTATGATTCAGAATAATATAGTGATGTGTATCAGTGTAAACCTATTTTTTAGATACATGAATTAATAAATAACGCAATTCATACATGCATAATGGAATAATGTAAAGAGTTGTTTTCCTTTAGCGCAACTTGCTCCTTTTGTAATATTTTTATGTCGATTATTTATATTGTTGGTATTCATTGTAGGGCTATTCATTTGTTTACTATCTATTCCAATAAATACTGGAGATGCCCAGAACCCGAACAGGCGTTTGTTTGATTTCTTCAACACTCAACAAATACCCCTGTTACATTAACAAATAATCATATATTTTTTTAAAACTTCATTTGGTTCAAAATATTTCAGTGACCATAATATATTGGAAGAAATGGTTTATGTATTATTCAACTTTTACTATCGAGCCTCTCAGTTCTTTGATTTACTTTACGAATAGTATGAAGTACGAGATGACAAACTAAAAACGGCGCCTCATGGAGGTATTGTAGAAGTCCAAGGTATTCCGATAGTCGATGACGGCTACAGCCGACAGCCGAATATAATTTCGGGAAAACATTAAAAAGACAAAGCTCAGCAAATAACTGGTATTCATGGAATCGATTCTAAACGAAGAAGTTGATCCAGCAGATCTCAAGGTAAACATTATCGTTTTAAATAGACAACATCCTGTCAATTGAAACACCCTTGTTAACGAATTTCCTCTGACCTACGCAATACGAGTTTATATAAATAAACATTATTCAAATCTTCGTGAAGGAAAAACACTATACAATACATAACGAGGTGTGCTTCTCAAGTAACAAAGGTTTAATGCCCCCTCCCACATTCACAACACAGGCTTCGCAAATCTCTTAAAATTTTGGGATACGCCACAATTCTACAAACCGGTAGTTCCTCCTACATCTGTGAACTTGTTCAGTTTTAAAACTCACTGTTCATTAAAAAGATAAGGGAAATGCATAGAATTGATCTTCGTTTAGTAGATTTTAAGCTAGATATAGATATTTTTCTCATGTAAAACTAAAAACTTTATTTTTACTTTCATTTTACAGCTGATTTATGAAAATAAAATTGAAGTGTTTCAGATGCTGTCGATAAATTACTTTTCTCTTTCAATTTCTTCAGAGGTTTGAGTTGATGTACAATGAACAAGTACGGCGAGGCCAAGTGAGTGAGAAAGCCAAGTTTGAATATGCTTGGTGTCTCGTGAGGAGCAAATACATTGATGATATGAAGGAGGGAGTGGCTCTTTTAGAAGGTACGAATAAGAGGTGCCCAATTTATCAGTATTGTGTATTACACCATTCATTGCAGATCTCTTACTCAAGTCTTTATCACACCCCTACATTGCATGTATCATATGCCATGGACAATTCTTTTCCATTTCTTTACGTTCTCTGATCTCTTACTCTATGGAAAAATTTGTATCGGCATGCTTTAGAGTTACAGTTCTTGATCCTCACATACAAAAGACTTCCAAATTTACGAAGTACAATAAATTCAAATGCAAAATTTATCTTTTTCCTCCATGGATGTCATATGATTTTGGTTGTTGTATCACACATAAATCTTGATTATTTCCTTTGCATGTCAAAAGAAAATCCCTCTTGTGGCAACAACTTTGAAAGACATTTTTTTTCTCATGACTACCAGTAATACCAGTATTCCATGGATGATTGGTAGTTTGAAAAATTCAATGGTCATTTAATATTTTGTAGATTTATTCAAGAGAGCATCAGATGATGGTGCCCGTAGAGATTACTTATATTACATGTCAGTTGGTTACACCAGGATAAAGGCAAGTTTGTTTCATGAAAAATTATTCATGGGTCAAAAGATTTTGTGATATGAAATATAACTACAAAACAGAAATCTTTTTAATTCCTTTCATTTTATCTGTAGGAGTATCCCCAAGCTTTAAAGTATGTTAAAGCTCTTCTAAAAATTGAACCAGGAAATCATCAGGCATTACAATTAGAAAAATTCATCAATAAGAAAATGACCAAAGGTATGATCTTATCTAAATTTTTGTTTATGAAACCATACAGTTCAATGGTGTTAATGATGATGTGATAAGATTTGATTTTTTTTACAGAAGGGATTATGGGTATGGCGATTGTGGGTGGGGCGGCATTAGCGCTTGGGGGACTGGTCAGTCTAGGTATAGCCTTGGCCAAGAAATGACGCTGCCGACCAAAACAAGGCTGTGTTGCCAACCAGCCTGAAATTGAGAGAAGATGTTCACATTTTAAACGTTTAATTGGATAAGTAGAAGCTCAAATGACAAGACAGAAAATCATTTACAATGTATTGACTGACCAGATTTGTTATTTGAATTTAATCTAAAAATTTAAATAATGCTGTGAAGTAATGAGTGTTGCTATGGTAGGAAGACTCCTCTTCAGTTAATTGTTTTAATACAATGATTTGATTATTATTTTTTTTTTAAGTATTAAAAGTGATTACCGGTAAAATGGATTTATTGTTAAGATGTTTTGTCATGGTACATGAATTGTACATTGTATGTTATTAAATTATGTAAACTACTGGTATTTGAATTGTTGTTTGTGCATGTCACATTTTCATTCCCAGGTAAAAATGATATAGCAACAAATTATGTTGATGAACATAAAGGAAAATCATTTATTATCAAAACTCAGTGCTTTGATATAACACTGATTGATTGTAGTAAAAACAAGAATGAGAAAAGATGTGTTATGCATTGTGCATTTATTTTATTAAATAGTGTTGAAGACTATCAAACAGCAGATGTTTATATGCAAGACAAGTATAAAAACAAACAAAAATGGTGATGATTCTTATCTCTTCATGTGGCAGATATTAAATTCATATTACAGTTTAATTTCAACAATATGCCAGTAAATATAATGCGTTTACAATATGTGGTTTTAATGTTTTGCCAGATTTCAAACAGATTCTGACCATTACCAGGTTTACAATGTTTCTTCAAAGAAGCCAAATAAAACATAGGTCATTTCCCAATATGTGTTTTAAAATTAAGGATATAAGGGTCACAAAAGAACTTAAATAAACTAAACTGCTTGGGCTCTGGAATATCATTTATCTTAACCAAAAGGAATACACTTGATGCATATAGTGATATACTATGTAACGCAAAAGATGATTTGATGATATGAAATGATGTTTAAAGAACATGAATTATATATTTTGTCTTTGTTTGCTGCCCTGCAAACTCAGCATGCCACAATTAACAAATACACATAACTAAAACAGACATGAAGAGGTGGAAGTATGTCTGATTCAGAGTTCTAATCCTGCTCAACAGTGTGAAAATGCTTGGTCTCTGACAGAGTTATCTACCTTTACAACAATTCTCCCTTGCCCAAATATTGCTTATATTTCATGACAGATATATGTATTTTGTTTATCCTGCAACATAAAATCACATTTTATGCCTCAAACAAGCTTTTTTCGATAAATTTCTATGCATATCTGCAGTTGATGCCATGGCATAAACAAAGCAAGAAAGACGTCACAATGCATTTGTATGTCGAATAAATGCACGAGAATATATTGGGGCATTGACTGAATATAACTTTGGTTATTGGATTACCTTTATTTGGTCAATGCAAGGGGCAGTTGCAGGATAAAACAAAAACCACATAAAAATATTGTTTTGTTCCGAAGCATAATGTTCTTAAAATATACAAAATATATGTAACCAAAGCAGAACGATAGTACATGTGTCCTCAAAAAAGAAATCGTACAAGGATCAAGCCTACAAACACTCGTCATATATTGCACTTTTGTACATACACAGAAAAATGTTCAATAATTCCATGATCTTGTTATCACATTGTCAAAAGGAATGGTCCTAAAAACAGTCAAACTGTACTAGGATGGCATGTGTCATTTAACTCAGGTGTAGGAAGTACATGTATTTGTTTCTCTGGCCTGGTAGACATTTGGCCTATACAATCATGGATTATATACAGTGAGACACAATACATATACATGTACAATGTCATCTATGGCTGGTAATATCACCCTTTTCCTGGTGATGACACATAATTACACAGTGATTAAGATTACAACCTCCTCTATATATCTGTCCAACAAAAAACCTTGTAATTGTCCATGCCTTACAAGCACAACTTTCTCAGTCTGTCAACAAGACAAACGTATAATCACAACAAGGACTGTTCTATCATGATGCTGTCGAATCCGTCAGGAGGATGGTGGTAGAATTTGTCAAACTGGACATCCATCACAGCCCCCTCATCCACTGGAACAAGACAAGCGGGTAAGTTATGTCGGGAAGGGTTGAGAATGGAATTTTAGATGAATGGCAAATACATTTGTATTTAAAAGCATTTTTTTCCTCTTTGTGTTTAAATATGTATTGTATTGCTGGTAGTACATACAGAGAGGTACATGTATGTTACTTTTTCATTTTATTTGTTTAAATCTACTTTTTGTTCATGCATTGAAGCTTTGTATACATAACAAGTTTAATACTTTGGAATACCATAAAACACGGGATACAGAGTCCCCTTCATCCCTGTGAATGGACAGGGCAGAGGTTTCCCATTCAGGTAGAAGTTCAGTTGTACATGGTCATAGGTTAAACCCTGCAAAACACAACAATACATTAAACTAAAACTAGACATCATTGAGATAGTTACCATCTCAAAGCGTCTTGCTCTAATAATGGAAAAACAGGATAAAAGCATTAATATATTTCGGAGGATTTTGCTTTGACATTGACCTATGACTTCGAAATTCTAGGTTGGCATAGAACTTTAAGTCAAGCTCATTACTTCTTACGATCAGGTTTTCTTGGGGTTAAATATGAGCAAGATTAAGCCAATGAGAATTAATTTGAAGTCCTATACTGGATATCTAAGAGATCTGCTATGACCTTAACATTTGACATTGAAACTTGGTTAAAAGTCATTGCACACCCTTTACCCAGAGGCTCTGTTTAAGTGAAGTATGAGCCAGATAGGGCTTAAGGGAGAGTAAATATGCTGTGATTTTTTTTTTTTGCATGGACTGGTATGACCTTGACTCTTGACCTAGAAATGTCACTCAAGGTCACTGCACACCCTCTGACTAATGACACTATGTGGGTGAAGTACACGCCAGATTTAACCAAGGGGAGAGAATATAAGATCCAGACAAGGATTTTTGGCTAATTCTGCTTTGACCTTAACCTTAGAATTAGAAACCTGGTCAAGGTCACTGCATAACATTTACCCAAAGGCACTCTGTAGGTAAAGTTTGGGCCAAGATGGGAAGATGTCCCCTTGACAAGTGATCTCGAATGGACAGACGAATGGACAGACCGATAATTATAGGGCGCTTGCACAGCAGGGCCTTAAAAATAATACCAATAAAATCTTCAATCAAAAATAATGACATGTCCACAGGTCTTGAACATATACATCCCCTTTTTGTGGGACTTCTATATGTACCACTAGATGTGCTGATGGAAATCATACTTACCATACACATTTTGATGGAAGGTCTGCATGTACGACAGATCTTACCAGAACATCCCATAATGTATGATGTATCTAACCATACGTCCTCTACATGTATGGCGTATCTTACTAGTACACCCCTACATGTATGACAGATCTTACCAGTACATCCCCTTCCTGAGGAACTTCTGGCAGCTTGCCCTTTTGCTGCTTGTCATGATACATTGCTCCATCCTGCCTAACTACCCAGGATTCTGTGTTCTCTCCGAGAGGTACTTCATTCACATTACACCTTCTTGAGGCTAGTCCAACTCCCCATACACCTTTAATACAAGATTTTTCCAGACTTAATGGCCTGCAACCAGTTCTTGCTGAGTACCATTTCTTGCCAATGCACTGTTATGTCATTTTATCAGCACATAAAATTATATACGAAAAAACCCCCGAAACAATGCACAAAAATGGGACCCGGCCAGAACTGGTCGCATGCCAGTACAAATAATATCACTAAGAGTTCATATTAGGTGGATATATACTAAACATGTTATATATGTTAATTGGATATCATAAAATCAATGTTGAGCTGAACCTTAATAGTGTCAAGTACAAAAATATGTAACGGGATGGGAGAAATAATGACGGACCAGACCGGGTTTCGAACCTGGGCCCCCTGAATCCCTAGTCAGGTGCTCTACCAACTGAGCTATCTGGCGCCAGTATTCGAACCGGTCTGACCGTCACAATCCTTCCCCCTTAAATGATCTTCATCCCCAAGATAACCCCAGGCTCTTCCCCTGGTAGGAGTTCACCTGTCAGTTCCAGGGGTTGGTCATGGCACCAAATATAACGGATGGGAGAAATAATGACGGACCAGACCGGGTTTTGTACCCGGGCTTTCTGAATCTCTAGTCAGGTGCTCTACCAACTGAGCTATCTGGCGCCGGTATTTGAACCGTTCTGGCCGTCACAAAGAAAAGGGAATACAATATGTTTTATATTAACTACTCAACATACTTAATAACATTTAAAAATTTAAATTCTTAGGTCTTTTGATACCAGAAATATCTTCCCTCGTAGAGATTTGTTCATCAAAGCCAAAGGTAACTTTTTTTATGACTTGGTCAGCTGTTGATGACACGTATCGACCCCCCTAAAAACCTACCGGTGCTTTGTACTTTTACTTCAAAATATGCTTTATCCTGCGCAATTGGCGCATTGGAAAGAGCTGCTCCTGTTCCACAGATTCTACGCCCATTCTTCACAATTACGACATCATTGCCTACAAAATGTTGAACATTTGCACATTGATATTCTTAATTTTTTTTCAACATACAGCAAGAATTGGATGGTTAAAAGTAGATACCCATAAGTGACGCATCTAATTTTACGGTTGGAATTTCTTTTAAGGGTATGTGTCCCGAGCTGAAGCCGGTTCCATCCCAACAACAGCGAAAACAGCAAAAACAAGCAGCCATTCTTGGTACTTCCGGTGAGGTGATTACACATTAACTCATTCATAAAACTATTCTCAATGCCCGACTCTGGGAAGATAAAAACTCAATGTTTTTAACTATTAAGATATTTAAGAATGTTTTTAATTAACTTCATATAAAATTATCGTATTCATCTATATTGCACTAGAAATTACGGTAACCTCATATGCGTGAACGGATCAAGGGGGGGAGGGGGGGTCCAGTGCACTCCCTCCCCCCCAACCCCCCTCCAAAAATGTTGATGAATCAAATCCACATGGTAAAGTCCCCCCAAGTAAAAAAAATGCCAAAGGACCCCTTTCCTAGAAAACAAAAGTAATCATCTTTCAGTCTTGATCCTTACTTGGAAATTTTCCTGTATACAATTTATATAATATTGTTTGTTCATAGCACCTGTACTAATGTCTATGGTACAAGTAACAAGCTATTCACCTCAAAGACAGTGTTGCAATAGACGACTCTGGTAGTGGTGCGGTTGGATACCAGTTAGACAGACAATGACATGAGCAGCTCTCTAGCTCTCTTAATTTAATTCTCTCTCTCTCTCTCTCTCTCTCTCTCTCTCTAAGAAACCATCTTCATTGTCTTAGATGTTTTTATTATTGTAACATATAACAGCCTATATATTCAACAATTCATTTCAAACAGCAATGCACAAAACTGCACAAAAAGAAATATGTAAGTTTTAATTTATTTCCACCCTAGGACAGCATGGTCAATAATTAACTTATAGGTATTCCTTGTCTTTTTTTTCATTTTTTATTTCCTTCCGACCTCGATTATAACAGCGCCTTAGGTCTCTCAATCAGCAGCATCCACTTGAGTTGTCTACCTTTGGAGACATTTATCTTTAAGAATTATCTCCCTTTACTCCTCTTCCTCCTCCTCCTCTTCGCCTCTAGGAGTAGACTTCACTCCATATAGGATCTCAGACAATGTGTCCTTACTGTGTTTGAAGACCTGTAAACAGCTTGGTGAGCATGCCCGAAAGAGGAACGGTAGGTTTTTAATTCCATGGAGTTTACTGACTGGACGAATAATTCGGAGACCTGGGCCAAACAGAGCACCATGGCAACAATCGCACACCGACCGACTGTAAAAAGATTTTATCAGAAATTAACTCATACTCACTCAAGTTTCAGGATAATTATAATTACTGTTACAGCAATATACAGCTCTCAATACAGACAAAAGATAAAGTAAATTGTAAGCATTGTTGAAATACATTTGTCGGCTATTACTAAGAATAACTTACTTTGCCAAGACTTTTTTAACAGACTCTGGAAGGACATCCTTGTCATCGATAACTTCCCCTTCCACCAAAGTCAAGGCACACATGTCAATTAAACGCTGAAATACAAAGCAAACACATCACATTAACCAATGGCTAAACCAATGGATTTAATGAAATAATTATATTACAGTACATGTAATGTACGTCAGCTATGTTACATGTGCATAAAACAGAATTATGTGTCTTGATGACAGTTAGTTAGATCACTTGTAAACAGCAAATAATTGTCTGTACAAGGGAGAGAATTCAAGGGAACACAAGAGAGCAAAGGAGAAAAAATAATGACACAAGTTTATTCAGAGCTTTTTTACGGCTCAGATTTAAGGTGAAGCAAGAACTGAAACAATACAATACCTGTGGTTGGTTCTGTGTGTGCTCCTTCCAAAAGAGCGGGTGCATGAAGTTGTTCTTGACGTTGAGGTAGAACAGGTCCAGGAGCAGGGCTCCACACGGCATGGCCGGCAGCTGGTTCCCCTCCATGTTCAGCTCACGCAAGTTTCTGAGGAGGAGAAATATATGGGATTAATCAACACTGCTTCTCCTAAGATTAACGTCCACAACAAAAAAATCTCAATAACTCTAACATTAAATGACAAGCTGTTTTACTGTTGATATTTGGTTTTGTGTGTACCTCATGTTGGCAATCTCGTTTTGAATGAAGGTTAGCTTATTGTAAGAAATATCCAGATGGATCAGCTTCGGCAAGGCAAACAACCTGTAAAACACATTCAGGATTTAACAATGCAACCATAAATCAACTCCAATACAGATAGGAACAAATATGCAAGACCCTATTACAGGTCCAGTATCATTTATGTTCACAGGAAAAACTGTTTGACTGTTGATCTGACACAGTACCCCATGGGAATGTTGGTCAAAAGACAGAAGGACACGACTAGAATCCGAAGGTTCCGGAGTCGGTGGATGTCCGACGGAAGTTCTCGGAGAGGATTATTTCTAAGTTTCAGGATTTCAAGCTGTTGAATCTCCAGAATTTCCCGTGGGAATATCTGTCGTATGAAAAATCAGGAATTAAATTCTGTTAAATTATATCATGTTCTGGCAATACATTGTATATTCTCTAAAAAAAATATTAATTTGGACTTTTTTGTGTATTATAAACTTACGGAGAAATCATTGAAGGACAGGTTGAGGTATGTGACTGTCCTTATCAAAGGTGAGATGTCAGGCATTTCTGCTATGAAGTGTGCCTAAAAATCAAGAATTCCATTTGAACATTTTGATACTTATGAAAAACAGCAAGCTATTAAAACAAACAAGATTTTGATATCTTCATTATCATCATATTGTTCCATTAGAGAGATTTAAATGAACTTACATGTAAGTTAATAGTTGAGTCACACCTTACATATTCATACATCATAAATCTCACCCACCTTGAGACTAAGAGCTTTCCCACCATTTATCAGAGCATCAAGAATGGCCAACTCAGATGGAGAAATAGCATTTTCTGAGGGTGCAGCTTAAAAAAGAAAAGATATGATTGTTGTAGCTCAGTATATATGAAGGTGATAGATGTTGTTGATGATCAAAAAATTAGCATTTCTGTATCATAAGCCAATACAGAAGAGCTAATTAATTATAGACTAAGAGGATGTTAATACAGAGTGAAAACCTACTAAATGGGGATTGACTTCGCCCAGCTCCCTGGAAATATCTAGATGGGGCAGAGTGAAACATGGAATCCATCCCTGGAATTTCTGTATCCCTGCGATAAGCCACATAAATATTTTTAAAATAATTATCAAAAATATATGTTTATAAAAAAATAACACTATTAGATTTCTTGGCTATCCATAATCATGGCATAATGCCAACATACTTATACTTGAGGGATTAATGATTTAAGTTGATTTATCTCATTATATTATGTAAACTCATTAAGCATATATTTCCATCAGAAAATTTTACCATTGACAGTACTCCCCACTTACTGTCTTTCTTGGGCCGAGTGACTGGCGACATCGAACGTGTCATCCTCGTACAAGATGATCTCCGTGTGGGGAACATTGTCATCAGCGTAGGAGGGGCTGTACTTCCTCAGGGGTCGGATAACCGACTTGACCTCGGTGTTCATCAGGTCTCGTACATGCTGTTTAATCATGGCTGCCATTTCAATCAGAAGCTGCTTTTGCGGGATTCTGGGTTCAGATGGAGGGATGTTCTGAGCTATGAATCAAGAGTTTAACATCTCATATATCTGTGCAGTTAAAACTTTTTTTTTTTTAAAAGAAACTGTTTCTCACAGCATTTTGATAAATTTGTCTACTGAGTCTGAATAAACAAAATGCCATATACTACACATTGAATCAATGTTTATTTTTGTTTTTTTACACTCACCTTCTGGAGTCATTTCCATCACCTTCACTTCTTCTTGAACAGTGGGATGAATATATCTCTCAGCCAATAGTTTTGTTAACTTTTTATAGTTATGCTTTGAATAGAATATATTCCTGACTTTGCGTACAGGTATGTTTCGTAGTTCTGAAAGATGATACACAAAATTGTCCAAAGTAAAGGCAGGTGGCTGATGATACCTTATATCTTCTACATTATCCATTTGTAAAATCTCCCCTGGCTTTTTGGGAAGTCTTGTTGGAAAACTCTCCGGTCCTCTTGGTTTAAACGGTTTTACTAATGATTTACCATCAACATAAGTACCGAGACTAGTTTTTTCTCTGTAAATGGGGTCAAGCACAAACTTTTTGTCATCTTTGTGGAGGTATGATCCATTACTGTGTGGTGATATTCCAAAATTGTTTCTGTAGTACGCTCCTCCAGCAGGGTGTGATTCTGAAGGGGGAGGGGATACAAGACTAGGTACCACACTGGGGGTGGGGGACTGAAGATGTCTGTGACTGAAATCAGTCTCTTGCTCAAAGTCATAAATTTCATAAAAAGGTTTGTCAGGGGAAGGTGGTAGTTCTGGTTCCAGGGGAGGTAATTTAGGAGCCCTAGGTCTGCGAAGGAGCTTTGCCCCTCCCCCTCCCTTGCCATGACCCTTGATTATTAGATTCTTCTTGTCTTTCTTTGATTCCAGCAACTAAAATAAAAGATTTTGGAATTTTCATTGATTTAATATTGCATGTAAACCATTAAAAGTGAATATGTTTTATCTTCGTGTCGTTTAACGTACATTAGACGCAATATAAAACTGCGTAAAGTGAAACGATGGAATTTATTATTTAGATATATCAAGCACAAATGAAGTTATACTTTCTTTTGTTAAAAATTTTACTGGTTTATAGATGCCATCTTAAAAATTGTTACTCCTGCGATAAAGAACACAAAAATGATCAATTTAAAATATCTAAACAAATTTACCGATGGTCCATTAGCCGCCATCTTGACGCTGTCACCATATCAACATGCCGACAGTAGGTCTTACTCTTTCTTATTCGTAGGTAGGTCTATATATATTTTAATCATAATATAGATACATACAAGAACCTCTTATTTATCATTTAGAATAATATAACATACTCCATTTCAATTCTTTGACAATACCAAAATCATCGTTTCTCTTTTTCCACTTACTTATAAGGTCAAGATCTAACGTTATATGTCCTCGAAAAATAATTCTTTTTGTGTATGGTTTCTTCATGCACTGATACTTGTTTTCGAAATTGGAAGTTTTATATTATACACATAAACTTAGACTTGAAACGTTCAAATTCACTATTTATGTATCAATCAGTTTCGGTTTATCTATCTATAATTATAAATTGTACTTTGTCATTAACTCATGACTTAAAATTTTCAGACTACCAATAGGTACATGTATCTTTAAAAACACCTTTTTAACAGATGTATTGTTAATGAAAGTAAATACTAGTGTGCAGAATAACGTATTTATCAAAAATTTTGAAACACTGCAACAAAATTTATAGTCACATTACAAAAATCCTTTGAAAGTTATTTTTATAATTTCTAAAGAAATGTTAAAATTTTGATTTGAAAATGCTCTGCAGACGTAATACGTATCCTGTGATATATATCATATACGAACCATATATACAATTCATTTTTTTATATTATGTAATTAGTTAAGAAATAAGGTTTCATTTTTGGATGTATATCGGAATATAAATTCGGGTTGGTCACGAGATCAAATCCCATAAAGCCCGGAAGGGTTATAAACAGAGACTTTGAGTTAAACATTAATTGGTATTTTTTCTGTTGTAGGTTTATTTGGAGAAATAATGTTTATTTAAAAATCATTTAATATTTATTCGTTTGATGAGATATCGGCGCTTCTGATTGGTTGAAAAATTTCTTTGATACCTGCATCAATAAAATTTTTGCCGGATCTACTTTTCTCAACTGTTCTGATCTAACACTATTTATAGAACGAGAATTTCCAAGATAAACACTGTCAACAAAATGTAAAGTTGTGTCTGTTTTATTGTCAGCAAACAAAATACAACTTTATAAACATAAAAACTTGAAAGTTAAACCTTCAAAAATAAACAAAACACATTATTTTATTCACGAAATAGAAAATTGATGAAGTTTTCTGGTCAATTTTTTCTTTGATACGTCGATCAATAGAAAAATTATTATCTTCATTTCTTAAATCATAATTAACTATTCATCACGACCAATTCGAAGGATGTGCTTTTAATAGTTGCGTATTAATTTGTGTAAAGAAAAATTTGTTAGCAAGGTGTGTGTTTTTAAAACTATCATTTGAAAACCCCTTAGGAGCTTAAAATAGGAGGACATACACGAAATTTCATTGTGTTGTTATCATAGTATAGGGTGAATATTTATCACAAAAACAAGCTTCTGTGAGCTGGATATAAAAAGGCCATTCAAAGAAAATATATCTTTAGTTATGATATATTAAGTCACTCTCAAATTGACTTTGTAGTCAATATTAATAATTAAACGGACTCCGTGAATTTTAAATTATACTAAAACAACTACATACAAATGTTTGTGCATGAGGGTGATGGGGTTTGTAGGACGAAGGAAAATTGAGTGTGGTCTATATACAATAATATTTTAATAGAAGAAAATATTCAAATTTAAAAGGTAAACTATTTAGACTTTTTCGTCCAAACTGTCCTGAAAATAGCACCAAGATTACATTGATATCACGGAGTGAGAATAAAAGTACATCAGATTCTTATTATCAATTAAATGATGACCAACTTCTTCTCATAATTTGTAACATCCTCACAATGTCAGGGGGCCTGAGTCCACTCGTGGCCCAGGATCCCTGACATAGTGAGGATGAATTTGTAGTAACTTCAAATAAGGGAATTTTTTTTAGGATTGGACACATTTTTCGTTGGAGCCCCAGTCGATATTGGAACCTCCTACAGGTCCGGATCCAGACTAGGACCACGTCATATCCGGTTGGAGTCTACTGCAATCCGGAGAGCAAACATGAACACAGGTAAGCATTAAAATTCTAGATTCTTAAGCCATTACACGTACCACCATGCAGACTTTAGTCAAAACTACCTTGAATAATTATTTTTTTTCTCCTTCTTAACCACAAAACAACATCTACGAGTTTACGGGTTACTGTATACAGTGCAATATTCGCCCAGTTTTATTTTCGCCACCGTTGTCCGTGTAGTTGGAACTGGGCGAATTCAAATGATGGTTCTTTTAAACCAACTATGACTGGGCGAAACCTTTTGCAAGTGTAGAAGGGCGAAACATACACGGGGCGAAAATAACCCTGCATACACTATTCTGCGCAATCATGTCACGGTTACAAGATCAATTCCGCAAAATGTTGGCGAAAAAATCGAATAATGAATTTGAATTAGTCTCTGATTGAAAACACATATTTTTTTCCTAACAAAATTTAGAATCGATTTGACGATATCAAGCTTATGACCTTTAATTTTGCCGGTTTTGGTCTGTAACCGAAGTTATTACCATAACCGCGAATCAAGATAACACATTTACTCATAGGTGCTTCACCTTTTGATTCCCTCCAAGTGGCTGACAACGGGGGTCACTGGCTGCATTAAATATTTTACAACAGAACTCACGACTAACGATCAAATTAATGAATGCTAATTAAAAACATACAAATCAATATTTTATTTTCATGGCTGTAAAATATTATCATGGACATCAGACTAGTGTTATCAATATGGTTATGTCTAAGTTCTGTTCTTTAAATATCATTCTATGAGAATGAAAATATTTACAACTCTGTCGTAAGTTCTTTTGTAAAACTTCAACTTCTGCAACCTTAAAAGGCTTGCGAGGACATCTGTAACCATTACCGAAACTTGATCAGTGATGGCTGCATCCCTTTGACGATGGGAGGGGACCACGAAATTAGCTACCCCATTTTACAGGCCATGAAGATCAGCGGGCAAAATGTTCACTTATATTACTACCAATCAAATTAATACACATCTGTCTCTATTTAAACTATCGTTGGCGAAGGAACTGGCCAATAGTAAAACAATAAATACATGTAGACCATTTTGTAATTTCTTCTATGAGACAATGGCAAATGTCATGCCATTAAAATGATCCTCTGTCTTTGATTAGCTTGTTTACAAGTCCATGTACATACGAGCACGTATACTTCTATTTTATGGGCGCCGTTTTAATATTTTTGAGGTAATTTCTGATATCAGAAAATGATTTTTTGATATCAAGAATGTGAATTTCTGATATCAGAAAATGATTTTTTTAATATCATAAATTTGATATGATTTTTTGATATCAGAAATTCAAATAAAAAGGCGAATACTAGTACTAGTAAATTTCACATTTTTATTGAATACTACCTTGACCCAAAAGTAAGTTGCTAAACTACAGAGCCCGATTTGTATTATAAAATTATTTTTTTTATTTTAAAGGGACTTGGACACGATTTGACTTATAAAATGTTCAAATTTTGTTTTTCCATTTTCAATGTTTATACTGATAAATATAGAAGTTTTTAATGCTATGTCAAAATTTGAAAGTCAAATATCAAGTTATAAGCAAGATACAGAGTTCATAGTTCTTTGTTTTGTAAACAAAGCTCGAATATTGTCATTTTTTCATATGTGTTGTATTCGTGTAAGTTTCAATCAAATGTATCTTTCTTTTGTTGATTTAGTATTTATTAAGATATTGAGTTAGTTTAAATTGTTTTGACAAGTCATTTTGTCTAAGAAATGGTAATTCTCTACATTACATTTTTTATTAACAACTATAAGACTCGAGCTTTGTTTACATAACAACCAATTCTTACCTCTGTGTCTCGCTTGTAACTTGACTTTAACATTCAGTATTTTGGTCAATCAATTAAAATGCTCCAGTAAATCATTTTATACATAAAAAATAAAGATACAATTTTTGATCTCAAATCGTGTCCAAGTCCCTTTAATATTTATCTTAGTATGTTAAAATTTAATATAAGCGTTCTTGATAATTCTGGTCTGAAAAATGCTTACTGTACGCCTGTATAATCATTTCATATCATGCGACGCCATCATTTATTTTTTTTAAGATCGTGATTTATGTGCAATCTGCGCATTCAGTGCAGAAATGTCATATTAAATACACCGTAGTGCCAAATGAAGCATATAGACTCCAAAATTTTGTTTTGAATTTTAGTTATGCTATGTGTGTAGATTTTTAAAAAGTACTTTAGAAAAAAACTCTAAGACTTTTGATCGCGCAGCTTTTAACACACTAAATACAAGCAAAAAAAACCCCACAAAAAACGTGGAATATAAATATAAAGATAAACTCATAATAAACTGTTGTCCAGTCGTTATGAGTACTGCACTCTTCATGTGCAGTTGCAAAATCCTTTTATGCAGTGAAGCTTCTAGGTGATAAGTTCATTATTTGCAATTAATATCGAATGTTATGGTATGATAAAATCATAATTAATGGTGGTAAAACCTTTATACATTGTGGCGAAAGCTTTGCATGCAATTGTAAATCCTTTATATGATGTGACAATTTTATTATATGCCGTTGTTGAGTCATTATTTGATGTGATCATTTCATTATATGGAGTGGTAACTTCTTTATATGCAGTCGTAACTCTTTCTTTTTTTCTTTTCTTTTTTTTTTATAATTTATTGTTTTTGTTCCATGCATACTAATACTAATGTTGACATTAATAAATTCAGGGTTTTTTTTTATAGATTTTATACACATGCATACTCACTCACACACAAGCATATTTACATACATTTTTCAATATTAGTGGTAAATGGTTACTTTGCTTCCAAAAAGAAAAAAAAAACCAAAAAAATAAAAAGCAAAAAAATAAATAACAAAAAATAATACGAATAGTAATAATCATAATATCATAAACTAATCTAAAATGTTTTTCCATGTAAGCCACAATTTTTCAAAATTGCGCAGCTTTTGATTTTGGATAGCAGTATATAAATAGTGCCTGTTTGGGAGGGTAACAGTTGAAATTGACACCCCGAGAAAACCATTGTCAACCGACGCGAAGCGTCCTCCCAAACAGGCACTATTTATTTTGTTATACTGAATGTCTTAATTTTTAAGAAAATTTTACTGCTTTTATATAGGAATAACGTGAATTCTACAGCGAACCGTACGCGCATAATTTTCGCGCATGTAACAATTTTTAATGTTACCCGTTGCTAAGTGCGTTGCTAACGCTGTGAGGAATAGAACGGATTATGAATTGCGCTTCGCGTCGGTTGACAATGGTTTTCTCGGGGTGTCAATTTCAACTGTTATCCTCCCAAACAGGCACTATTTATTTTGTTATACTGAATGTCTTAATTTTTAAGAAAATTTTACTGCTTTTATATAGGAATAACGTGAATTCAACAGCGAACCGTACGCGCATAATTTTCGCGCATGTAACAATTTTTAATGTTACCCGTTGCTAAGTGCGTTGCTAACGCTGAGGGTAATAGAACGGATTATGAACTGCGTCTTAACCAATCAGATTTCAGTATTTAACATGAAAGTAGAACAACATATTTTTCTACATGATACCGTATTTTATTCTTAAATGACTGAGTAATCCAAGAAAATTTGGCATTTTATTTTGCATTAAGGATATCAAAATATATTGTTTAACATATAGAATTATGAAGTTTATAACCCTGTTATTGTTTGACAATGGTAGCTCACCAAGTATAACATTCGAAACATTAACACCAACTCTTTCAGAGGTCTTTCTGTATATATGAAGACTTAAATCACTCCAGAGTGTTTGTACTTTATCACAAGCAATGAAAACATGTATTATTGTTTCAACATTTTCCATACAAAAACCACAGTCGTAACTCTTTATGATGAGATTGTGAACTGGTTCTCGCTGAAAAGTTTAAATGGGGAAGAGGTCCAGTTTCATTTTGAAAAAAAAATGCCGCGTTCGTGTTACATGTTCAGATAAATGGCAGTTGCAGTGTTGCGTTTTAAATGTCATGTGTATTGCCTTAATACTAGGCATACTATCTATAGATAACTCTTCGTGCATAACGAATGTTTAAAGTTCCTTCGAACGATTCGAAATAATCCCGCTTTTCTCAACACAATCTTTTTAAAATAGAGGAGGTGACAAAGTGCAAACCTGAAGTTCGATCGATTATCAGAAAGGAATATTAAAAGGCATTATTCACAGAATGTCTGATCAATGCCGTGGTTTCTAGGCCCTGTAGCGTGGGCCAATACACATAGGGACCACGACAAAGGTCACCTCAGAAGAAGGGTATTGATCATGGAGAGGAACATGAAGATTATTAAGGGAGTTTAGTTATAACCAGTGGTAGATTCAAGGAAAGTTTTAGTTGTTTAGTCATCAAGAGATAAAATTGTCCCGAAATGTCTGATTCCTGCCGAGTGTCCGAGGCCTTGTACGTGGGTCTATGCCGTCATATCGGGACACCAACAGAGGTGACCATCAGGAGAGAGGTGATGGACATGTCGGATATGATGGATGAAATGAAGAATGCATTTAACCAAAGAGTAATGTGCAGTGGTAGTTTTAAAGAAGGTTTTAGGTTCAAATCTTCTGACAGGGACTTTATGATGTGGTATCCCTGTATTAAAGTGATAGCTGAAATATCTCAGTCCAGTTTGTATGATTTATCAAAACATACCATTGTACTATTTGAGGACACAGATACACCACCAGGATATGTCAGACTAAAGCGTCTCTCGACTCCAAAACATCAAACAGCCTCATCTTCAGATTTTCAGATTTCCGACGGGACGTACATATCAAATTCAGAATGGAGACAATTAATGTTTTCTATCCTTAGTCTTAATAAATTTGAAAAATTATTCAACAGTATCAGGATTCGTGGACCATCTGCAGCCGGTTTCAGCGAATCTGTAGAAATTGACAATGTGTTTTGTTTACACAGTTTTTTTGGCTCGCGATTAATGTGTGACTTGAAAAAGAGATGCGCTATGTTTAACTGGCCTTCTAACATTCTGATTGAAGAAATTTTAAAAAATGGATGCCATTTCGTGCCAGTTGGAAGTAAAATTTCAGGCAATGAAAATGAACTAGAATGGAGAATATCGTTTTCCCTGGCAGAACAAAAACTTGTTTATTCAATGAGTCATACTCAATTTATGTGTTATGGACTTTTAAAAATATTCCTAAAAGAGGTTGTCAACCGCGACAAAGAAGAACCAATCCTGTGTTCATATTTTGTGAAGACTACGATGTTCTGGCAAATACAAATAGGACATATCACATGGAATCCAAATGACTTGCTAGATTGCTTCTGGGAATGTTTTAAATATCTTTTAAGTACTGTTCTTCGAGGCAAGATGACAGATTTTTTTATTCCTCAGAACAACATGTTTGCCAGCAAATTGGTGACATCTCAAGGCGCACGTTCATTAAAGAATCTTAAAGATCAACTAATTGGATATTACAAAGATGGTAAATCCTGTTTGTTAAAAAGTCCAACACTTAGATCAATAATTTTACCGTATTTATCCGATATCGGTCTTAGAATACAGCCAAGTGTAGGTCATGAGCTAAGCCTGGCAGAATTAGATAGTTGTATTGCCAGAGAAATATTTTATAAAAGTTTTACATCTTGTAATGACCCAAGAAATTGTGACACCTTTCTAACTTCACTATTCAGTTTATCACAATTATCACTAACAGAATATCAGTTAATCACTATACAGTCATGCACTGCGGAAGCTCTTGTTAAAGCCGCATTTTTATATCTCAGTACTTGTAAACCAGATTGTACAAATAAGAAATTCTATAAAGTAGACAGATTAATTTGTAACCTGTTGAAGCTGGCATGTAAACTAGGTTCTGTGTCCCAGTTGCTGTATCTTGCTATGTATTACTACAGAGTATATAAAAACAGAGAAGCGCTTAAGATGATACTTGAAGTTAGATCATGGCTATCACAGCCATACCTCGTATACAAACCAGACACAATAGACAAAGAACGATATTGTGAATTTGTAGCTGGTTGGTCTCTGTCTAAGCGGTTCATGAAGGTTAGGACAGACAATATTCGTCTTTGTGAAGAATTGGGTTACATTCAAGAACTATATCATGAGCAACACTGTATACAAGATCCCTCGTTTGATATTCCACTCAATGTAATGGTAGACATGCTAAGTGTGTTATGTAACTACAGACTGGGTAACCGGTCTCAGTGTCTACAGTCACTGAAACACCTTAAGACACTGTTGCTCGATGATGACGGGAGATACGTACCTATAGATGACAGAGACATCTCGTGGCAGATACTGGGGATCTGTCAGCACGCTGTTGGGGACC
Source organism: Magallana gigas (assembly GCF_963853765.1). NCBI lineage: Eukaryota > Metazoa > Mollusca > Bivalvia > Ostreida > Ostreidae > Magallana > Magallana gigas. The sequence goes on along the minus strand of NC_088860.1, from coordinate 2,347,365 downwards.
TACTCGGGGCGATGCAATCTTATGAAGAATCTCAGAGACAGAAACCAGTCCATGGAATACAGGTAGCAACATCATGCAGGACATTGATCGCTATTTATCAATTACTAAAATTAAATAGTATTTAAATTCGTTTGGATTTGAGTAACACAGACATTACCTATACTACTATATTAAAATAATATACTAAGATTTTTGGGCTTTAATACCGAGAAATCAGAAAGGTTCTGTCTTTTGTTTTATATATATTTAAACATCATTGGTACTTGAAGATTACCAATTTGTTTTTTCTCAATCAAGCTTCATTAATTAATAATCAACGAAAATTCCTCTTAAAAATCCGGAAATCATCTGAATTTTTTTGGATTTTAAAATCTTGCACATGCGCATGAATGTAATGCCATTACATTCACGCTAAATCGCGGGAGGCTCTTTAGTTTATGTTTCCATGCATGGATAAACTCAGGAACGATATTACAAATACCTGTAAAACTGTCATTGAAAATTTGTCATATTTTCTGTTCATCATAGGAAATACGGGAGATAACTCTAACTCGGTGCATTTAATGTGAAAAATCCCGAGAGTTCAAAATGTCAACATGGTGTATAAATTCGAAGCGAGTAAAAAACGGTGGTGAAAAAGTGTTGAATTATTCATTAATATGAATTAGATTTAAATATGAAAGGTATTTATAGCCTCAAAATGGTTTGTTATGAATAATTTAACTGTTATTTTCAATGCAGCTTCATTAATTTTCTCCAAAATCGTTTCAAAGCGAATCTGCAATTTTTTGCTACATTACGGGTAGGTCTATATGGGAGGCATTTTAACTGTGGTGAAGGCCTGCCCCGAGATTATTCTAACTAAGCAGAGTGTAGTGAAATTAATAGCATTATTGTAGGCTTAAAGCTTGGTAATGTAAATGTCAACAATACGGTGTATCGATGTATATATTTCGTAATTTTATGTCTGATATCATGTGAAATGTCAACCTGTGCACGCAGGGGTCAAAGTCTAGTTGTATAAATAATGCTTCCATTTTCCAGTGTCTTTGTCTGTGGTAGCAATATGCATCGATTTGTAATGTATAGTCCAATACATTTCAACAATGAGTATTTTCATATTCAAGTGTACAAGTGCTGAACATTATATAGATATAAGTAACAAGGAGCCATTCTTTGAATATTCCGGGCGTGATCAAACCTATCATAAGCTCTTTGGGATGTTATGGATTTGACCACTTCACCGTATTTGATCACCTCAAAATACTGGTAATATCATGATTTTTTATTCCTCAATTGAATTTTAAAACTCAATGTGGTTTATTGTATCATAACAACTTCAGACTACCAGAACTCATAAGATGCCATTTACTGAACATCATACGCAACTATTAAAATGCTTTTTTTTTTTGAAAAATTTCAATATGTTTTCATTTTTTTATTGCATTATATATCATTTGTGTTCAACATAGTTTTACGTATGTATATATATATTGGTTATGTTTCTTTTAGTGGAATGGTGAATATAATTTTTTTATGTTAATCTTTATGGACTATTTAAGATTTTTTTTTTTACGTCGGATTCTTTATGCTATACACATGTCAGTTGGTTTTGTTTCTTATAGAACAATCCTATATGTGTAGCAAGTTATTGATATTTTAAGTCCACATGCGTATTGAAGCAAATAATTGTTATTGACATACATGTATATATGTATTGTATTTCGCATTCTTATAGTACTATCACGAAAATTTTGACTTCCTGCGTTTTATTTTTAAACGCAGTTAAGGTGAAGCATTGTACATAGCATCATTTATTCATCAACAAATTCAAAAAAACTACTCGAAATTAAACTTTTTACCAAAAATTACACTAATTAAAATGTTGTCATATGGTTGTATACGTTGCATATGGTCTATATGTGCAGTATTTCAATGACTTTTTAAAACAGTCTGAACTTGTTATGATACAAATAAGTGACTTCATACATTTTGCTAGTGGAATTTAGCATAAGTTTGTAAATGAAATGCATGTTTTTTAAGTTATCTCTGAGTATCAGTACCTGGAAACATGCATATGAAATCAAAATCATACGCTCCAGAATTCCTCAGTCCTTTGCAATTTTTCCGGCGATGATGTAGATATATTTAAGGAATGAATTTAATTTCTACCTATGACATACGATGTAGTAAAGTTTCAGCAGTTTACACTTTCTAAACCTCGATGCGGTTTGCAAAAAAGCCTTAATTGTTTTAAGTTTTGTTATTCTCGTATAACATAGGTAAACTTTAAATTTATTCCTTTTAATTTAATTTTTAACAACAAGAATCATAAGATAAATCCCATTATTTTATAAATTGACGTAAATCTGTGAAAAATTTAAACCCACTGCAAAGCGGACTAATACATTTTACACGCTCGTCATATTGTGACATAGACAAGTTATGCCATACTAGTACGATATACATAAAGAATGTGGGCGCTTAAGATGTACTTTCGGCAGGAATCTGGGCGCACAAGAAGAGTGAAAATTTCATCAATTAATTTTTAATATTTTTCGAATTATAACCGTTATTTGGTATCTGTTGGATGTGGAATGAGTGGAAAAATATTTGAAATGCAAAAGGTTTTATCATAATATGGGTCTAAATATAGCAACACGATGCAATTCATGCGAAATCCTACTTATTAACAACTGTTTTTAAATGATTTTGTTGTCTCTGGGTCTTCTCTCCACAAATTTGAAACGTGTAAAGATAACATATTTCAACATAAAAATGTCGCTTTTTAAAAAAAGATATAGAGATGACCCAGAGATGACTAATTATGTACTTTTTCAAATTATTTTTTGAAGGATAAAAAACAAAGTCCATTGATATGACAATGTTGTTTCAAACAGTACTTTATACAGCCAACTGACAAGTCTCGCATGGCGCAGTGGTTTTGTCTTGGATTAGTGAATACAAACATTCAGTGTTTTGGGTTCAAATCCAACTGGTGGTCTTTTAAAAAAAACTTTTTTGTTTTAAATGTTTGTTATTATAACCTGATGTTGAATTATAGTATACCGGTATATTTTTTAAATTTGTTGTTATTGATTTCTAGATCTGCTGTATGAACAATATTTTCCTTTTTTATTACTATTTTTTTTTTGGATATACACAATATAACTTCATTAAAATATGTTTGCATTACCATTTCCAACTAGTTATTGGTTTACCTCTCATTGCGATTTTTTGAATGCTTGTGAGTTTTTTAATAACCGGAATAGCCATGTACTTCGACACTCAACATAATATATTTCTGTTGAAACCTGTACATAGCCTTTCGAGGTTATAAACATTTAAATCCCAGTTGATTCGAGTCGAGGATTCCTGCAAACTTACCGTCTTGTGCGCTCACTTTCTTTGTGTAGCGAATCAAATAAGGCGTTACAATTAAAATTAAATTATTATTTTTTCATTAATATCGTAACCCTCCTGTACCTATTTATTATAATTGAAAGTAAATAAATTTTGATTTAGATACATATGTAAATTTTGTAATAAGAATCAAATACCTGTCTGTGGATAATGCCCGTATATATCACCTTGACGGAATTTCTCTCATCCACTTAAATTTATCTACACAGTGAATCATGATTTTATTTTATGTACAATAAGATACAAAATAGTCTTATGTCCAGAAAAAGGCATATTCTTCTCTTTTTATGTCAAATTTGTAAAATATATTATCATAAGGGAAATTCTATAAAAATTGGTTAAAGTAGATGCATTATCTAGATTGCGCATTGGTGTTTTTTGCTCATAGAAAAATGTGTAATTAACTCCAGTGATGAGCCTGTCGACGCCGGGTCATAAAAATAAACTGTTTTCGCTAAGTACAGCGCATCAGATCAGCAGTATGGACTTGATTGATTTATTGATTAGGATGAGAATATTGTAGTGTTAGTGCATATAAAATGGAGGTGCGGGAAACACAGCTCTCGAAGCTGTCTTTCTGCCTCTTTCTTTTTTTTTTTACAGGTAAGATAAATAGATCCACTTGCGCGTATTCTCAAAAGTAATTTTAATAGATTAATAGGGTTCAACAAATATTTTTTCAGAAATTTTTGTAATGAATATTAATGTTGATACTCTTCACTGTTATTCAAATTCATGTTTATTGTTAAAATGTTATATGATGTTATAATTTGAATAAAGAGTAGTCACGTGGAAGCTGTCTTTCTGTCTCCTCTTTTTGTGCAGATTGGGACACGGGATACTCCCCAAGAAGAGCTTTCCAGTAACACCTTGGCTAGGGCACCCGCCAGGTGTGGGCATGTTTGGAAACAATATATCCTGATATTCTATCTAATAGATGAATATTTTGATAATGATTATCAGACATCAAAATATTTTTTTAAAATTTCATTGAATAAATTTACGTAAAGGGGTGAAAATAAAGAATTACATATTCACGTTCTATAAAATTTGCTTACACAAGAATATGTCTATTAAAACTTGTCAATATGTTACTTATATTTGTTACTTCGCAATCTACACTAAACAGAATATTTATTTCAAAGGGACATAAACACAATTTTCGCGCAAAATTTCAAAGTTTGAATTTTTTTCATTATATTGATACACGTACATTGGTTTGTATGCCTGACAACAAATCACACCTGATCATCGTTTGTAAAAACTATTGATAACGTGATGACATATCTATCATTTGAAGGGCATTTGAGTGATACGTTAATGTAACGGGAATAAAGTGAACGCCTGTACAGAGTCTTCAGTCAGTGGTTTGTTAGCTATTAATCAAATACCGAAATAACAAAAGTACGTTAATACATGTAGCATTATTCATGGTTGATTAAATTTACTATGTTAGAAGCAATTTAATGTTATTTTCTCTAAGTATATATTTTCAAGAAAAAACAATAATTCATACTATGCAGAAAAATACGAATACGCCTTACGTTTGTCTAAACATTTCTTTCTTATTCTGTTTTGATTCATAAAACCGCTAAAATACAGAAGCCATTTGCGATATTCAGAGATTTATAAATAGCCTTCCGAAATTTTGTCACGAGTTATTTAGTAACAAAGTACAAAACAACTATCTTACAACCCAAACCGACTGATATACATGTTCAAGGTGTTGAATAGTTTTTAGATATATGAAAGCGATTTAAAGGACAGTATTGTGTTCATGCTTAATATGTCTTAAACTGATAAAAACATGAAAAAAAGAAACAAACTAAAAAATAAAAAAAAGGGTGGCTTCGATTGTTAGTTTATAAAATTAAAGGCAAGTATACTAGTGACATTCAAATACAAGTGATATTCAATCAGTTATGGCTTCATTCAAAATTTGTGATTCACGGAATATCCAATAGTTGCCGTGTGTCTGAGGCATTGTACATTTGTCTATGTCGTCATTAAGGGAACCCCAGGAGGGAGGTAGTGGACATGGCGGAGATAATAAAAGTATAATTCCCGGAATGTCTGACGATCGCCGTGTGTCTGAGGCCCTGTAGGTGGGTCTGTGTCGTTATATAGGGTCACCCACGGAAGTTACCATCAGGAGGGAAGTAAAGGACATGGAGGAGGCTATTGAGAAAACATACGAAATACGCAATGGTTTAATAATAATGAACAGTGGTAGCTACAGGGAAGGTTTTAGGTTTGAATCCTCTGACAGAGACGCTATGTTCTGGTTCATCGACCACAAAGTCATAACTGAAGTATTTCAGTCAAGAATTTATGATTCATCTAAGCATTCCATTATCCTCGTGGAGGATACTGAGACAACTCCAGGATTTGTCAAACTACAGCTTTTGTCACCAGCTCGGGACAAAAATATTGCTTCGTCAGTTGCTTCGTTTAATGACAGAAAGTACATATTAGGTTCAAAGTGGAGACAGATTATGTTGACATATATTAGGAGTCGTAAATCATACAGCAGAGTTAAGATCCATGGTCCTTGCATAAACGCTTTTACAGAATCTCTAGAATCTGACTATGCTCTTTGTTTTCATTGTTCCTATTGGCCACGGTTAACCAATGATTGGAGAAAAAGATGTTTTCAGTATAACTGGCCTCCAAACCACGTGTTAGAGGACATTCTTAGAAATGGTATTAATTTTGTTCCAGTTGGAAGTAAAATTTTAGCCAGCGAAAATGAACTAGAATGGAGAATATCTTTCTCTCAGACAGAACAAAAACTTGTTTATTCAATGAATCATACTCAATTTTTGTGTTACGGACTTCTGAAAATATTCCTAAAGGAGGTTGTCAATCGCGACAAAGAAGAACCATTCCTGTGTTCATATTTTGTGAAGACTACGATATTCTGGCTTATACAAATAGGACATATCACATGGAACCCGCACAATTTGCTAACATGCTTTTGGAAATGTTTAAAATATCTTTTACATTGTGTCCATCGAGGAGTGATGTCGAACTTTTTTATTCCTCAGAACAACATGTTTGCCAGCAAATTGGCAACATCTCAAGGTGCACGTACAATAGCGTATCTTAAAGAACAACTAATCGGATATTATGAAATTGGTATAGGTTGTATGCTTCAGAGTCCAACTCTTAGAACCATACTTGAACCTGTGATATATGATAGACATTTTAGAATAGAGCCATGTGTGGGTCATGTGATGTGTGCGGCAGACATTGATAAATGCGTCAACATAGAATTACAACAACTGTGTTTTGCGCATGAAGACTTGAAGCGATGCTATGTTTATCTACTTTTTCCTTTCAAGTTTCTGCATTTATCGCTTTCAGAGTATCACATAGTAACACTAAAAACATGTATTGTGGAAGCACTTATTGAGACTGGATTCTTAGTTCTCAATACTTGTGTCTTTGTACAACCAAATTGTACAAATCGGAAAATCTACAGGTCTGATAGACTGATCGGCAACTTGTTGAAATTGGCAGGTAGACTTGGTAATTTATCTCATTTGCTGTATCTTGCTATGTTCTACTACAGATCGTATAGATACAGAGAAGCGCTTCAAGTTATAGCCGTGGTCCAATCAAGGCTAGCCAAGCCTTTTGTCTTTTATAACTTTGTAGACCCCAAAATATACAATGATTCTGTAGCTGGTTGGTCATTATCTAAACGTATTAGGAGAACTAGGGCAGAAAATGTTTGTCTTTGCATTTGCGTTTGTTATATGGAAGAACTTTATTTAGAACACGTGGAGGGTTTAGAAAACAGCAAGGAATTCCTGTCCATTTCGCCCTTTGTACTGGTAAACATGTTGAATGTGTTATGTTATCACTATTCAGGGAACAGGTACCAGTCTCTAAAGTCACTGAAGTTCCTACAGTCACTTCTGCATAATGATGGCAATTGGAAACGTGTAGACATATTCACTAGAGACATCTCGTGGCAGATATTAGGGATCTGCCAGCACGTTGTGGGGGACCTACACGGGGCGATAGAGTCTTATCAAGCGTCTCTGAGACAGAGACCAACTCATCGTATACAAAGAGCTACAATATACAGAATAGCTATTGCTGTTAATCAGTTTTTGTTAACCAAAAGGCAATAGTTGTTTATTTCTTTATTTGTCTAATTTTAATAATGAAAATGCTTGATTGACGAATTATTTTTTTTTTTACTTATTTGTATATCTGTGTTGAAATTATTATAAAAAAAGACCAGGAATTGTATATTTTTGGTTTTCTGTGGAACATATGACAGTATGTGATTATTTGTATCATACAATCCTCAAACTTTTACTGATTCTGTCATCCACTTAACTTCGATGTATATACACATGCTAGTCATAACCAACTATTCTGTGTTTTTTAAATATAGATATATTTGTAAACATTTTTTTTTTCAAATATACTTAATTCAAAATTCATTCCCGATTTATGATATCAGACGATTTTTACCCTTTGGGGAAAAATCCATCTCAAATTTAGATATAACACTGGACTATGCAAAACTGTAATGTTTGAGACATAATGCACAGATGAAAATGACAAATGGCAAACCAACAGGCAGATTAATTAAATATTTTTGCGCAACGATACAACTATGTAGTATACAATAGTTATCAAGCATGCAGATGATTATTTCTACCAAAATAAATCTAAGTTTTTATTAACAATAAAAACGGTCGTTTTACTCCATTTCATGACATTAAGAATATGCTTATTGTTTTTTAAGTTTATTTGGATTAAAATTGATTTAAAAAAACTGATAACCAGAGTGTCCTATGATATTTGTATCTAAACGTAACTGATAAAAATGCCCAGCATTGTGTAGCTATTGATAATCGAAGTACAAATATGATTCTAATCAAACGATGAACCGACGTGATTCTGCTCCATTAGTGCAATGTTGAATAATCAGTTGTCGAGTACATAAATACTCATTCACATCCATAGTCTTGTGCTTGTTTACTTACTAGACATATGCAATAAAAGATGGTTTCAGTGATATGAACTTTTGCATTAGAGTAAATCAACGTCAATTTAATCTTCCCAAAACTTATGAAAAAGTTTCATCATACATGTTACTCAATCAAAACGTTTTAACTGTGAAAATTCTGAATTTTGAAGTTAATATATTTTAGGCATAGTTCAAAGAAATAATTTTAAAATAAAGGTAAAATAAATACTAGGATACTAGTTGTTCCAATTATATCATTCAGAAGACTGACACAAGGTTTAATCATACAATGAATCACCACGATCGATTTTGAAGCAATTAAAAATGTATAACACAAATAAAAATAGCAACCATGAAAAAGCAAAGCTCTTCTGAGTGATACTTGAAATTGTGTGACCCGTTTTTAGTTAGATACCGCCGCCAACGAAAAATATTTTCTAGATATCAATCTGTCATATTGTAAATTTTGATTTTTTCGGTTGGCAGGATATACAAAAAATCATAAAATGACAAGTTGTCATATTGTATTTATTGCATTACTGCCAATCGGTAAATATTCAAAATTTAAAATATGACAAGCTTCAGTCTTCTGTATACATGGTTATTATCGCCCCATCTTGAATTCCCCCTTCTTCGCGTGCGCACGGTTTCGCCCGTCATGAATTTGCCCAGACAAAGCTTTTTTTAAAAGAAAAATATTTAGACTTCGGATTTCGCACAATCTTAAATTCGTCCGATAACAACGAGGGCGAAAGAGGCAAAATTAAAATTGGGGCGAATATTTCCCAGTATATAGTATGTGTTTTAGTGTCACGCCGATCTGAAACGTCCTTCCTTAGGCAAACGATCATTGGATGAACATTTATTTATCTCTAAATTCATAACAAGATTTAACTGTTTCAATAATTGAAATACAATTCTATTGCACCGAAAACGACCAATCTAGGCGAAGTGGTACAGTCCCTATGTTCTCCTTCCAGAATATGGGGGAAAGTGTATCATTCATTTATAATACATACAGGTTTCGAATTTACCTTGATTGTAAATTTGGTGTTCAACTCGTATACCAACCATGTAGCCAAAGAAATTTTTAAAAATATATATGTTAAGGTTTTGTGAAAATCTAAAAACGTTCAATGCAGTTTGCATTATACTTATTAACATTATACTTAACATTTCTTAGGAAATTATAAAAATAACTTTCAAAGGATTTTGTAATGTGACCATAAATTTTGTTGTAATGTTTCGAATTTTTAGATAAATACGTTATTCTACATACTTTATTTACTTTCATTAACAATACATCTGTTAAAAAGGTGTTTTTCATGATTCATGGTACCTATTGATAGTCTGAAAATTTTAAGTCATGAGTTAATGACAAAGTACAACTTATAGATAGATAAACCGAAACTGATTGATACATAAACAGTGAATTTGAACGTTTCAGATCTCTGAATACAATAAGCTTATGTGTGTGAGATAAAACTTCCAATCTCTAAAACAAGTACCAGTGCATGAAGAAATCATACGTAAAGAGAATTCTTTTTCGAGGACATATCGGTTCGGAAGTAGAGAAGCGAGTGACATGCGATCGGTTAATGATAAAGAGAGATGGATTAAATCATAACCCGTAAACTTGCCTAGCGTCTGAGGCCCTGTATGTGGGTCTGTGTGTTTATATAGGGGCACCGATAGAAGTGACGGTCAGGAGGGAGGTGATGGACACAGATGAATTATTAAAAATATTTTTAGAAGAACTAGAACATTCTTGAAGCAGGCTTATGTGCAGTGGTAAGTTATAGGGAAGGGTTCATCCGATATAGACATGATGATATGAAGTTTCAATTTTAAAGTCATAGCTGACATATCACTGTGCAATGTTTATGATCTATCAAGGCATGCCATAATTCTGATGTAGGATTCTGATATACCACCAGGATTTGTGAGACTACGGCTCTTGTCTTCACCTCCTTCTTTTTAATGATGGTATGTATGTATCAAATTCCCGGTGGAGACAAAACATGTTGATTGCAATGACAGATTCAAGAGCATATGACAATACTAAATCTCACGGTCCGTGTGCAAACTGTGTGCATGACGTTACAGAATTTGACTTTGCTCTTTGTTTCCATTCTCCATGTTGGTCACCTTTAACCGATGGTTGGAGAAAAAGATGTTCTTTGCATAACTGGCCTCCTAACTACGTGTTAGAAGACATTATTAAACATGGCTGTCACTTTGTGCCAGTTGGAAGTAAAATTGCTATTAATGAAGATGAATTAGAATGGAGAATGTCATTTTCTCTGGCAGAACAAAAACTTGTTTATTCTATGAACCATACTCAATTTTTGTGTTACGGACTTCTGAAAATATTCCTTAAGGAGGTTGTCAACAGTGACATAGAAAAACCATTCCTGTGTTCGTATTTTGTAAAGACAACGATGTTTTGGCTTATACAAATAGGACATATTTCATGGTATCCGAACGATTTATTAGATAGTTTCTGGAAATGTTTAAATTTTTTATTACAAAGTTTATTTCGAGGTGTGTTGTCAAACTTTTTTATTCCACAGAACAACATGTTTGCCAGTAAATTAGCGACAGCCGAAGGTGTAGGAACACTTAGATATCTTTCAGAAAAACTAAACGGATACTACGAAATGGGCGTATCTTGTTTGCTTTTAAGTCCGACACTTAGATCTATCATTGAACCAGTTACTAGTTTATATGATAGATATTTGAGGATAGAGTCTAGAGTAGGGCATGCAATCAGCCTGGCAGAATTAGATACGGGCATCAACATTGAAGTGCATCGAATGACTTTTCCTGTAAAAGGCATAATAAAAAGTGATACTTACTTGCAATCAATTTGCAGTTTAACACAGCTATCACTGACGGAATACCAAATACTGATAGTGCAAAACTGTTTTGTATACGTTCTTATTGAAACTGCATTTCAATTTATTAACATTTCACCGAACTGTAATCGGAAATTGTACAGATTAGACAAGTTGATATGCAGTTTTCTGAAAACTGCAGGTGGGCAAGGAAATGTGTCTAAAATTTTATATATTGCTATGTACTATTACAGAACTTATAGATTCAGAGAAGCTCTTGGGGTTACAGCTGCTGTTAAACCAAAACTAATTCAGCCTTATCTTTTGTATTTTGACAGAGTAGACCCAGAGAAATACAATGAATATGTATCGGGTTGGTCTCTGTCAAGACGGATTAAGAGGGCTTGGGCAAGTTCTATTGGTTTGTGTAGTCATACTTATTATATTTTGGAACTTTGTTTTGAACAAAATTTGTGCAAAGAAAACGGAATGGTATATTTATATATTTCTCCCTATGTGTTGGCAGACATGTTGAGTGTGTTATGTAACTACCGACTAGGTAACCGGTCCCAGTGTCTACAGTCACTGACAGACCTACAGACACAGCTGCTTTCTGATGACGGGAGATACGTACCATTACCGTACAGAGACCTCTCGTGGCAGATACTTGGGATCTGTCAGCACGTTGTGGGGGACCTACACGGGGCGATCCAGTCTTATCAAGAGTCTCTGAGACAGAAACCACTTCACAGACTACAAAGAGCTACAGAATACAGAATAATGCTTGCTCTTAATCGATTAAAGGAAAGATATTAGCTACTAGTATTTATTTCTCAAATTAAAGTTCTAAACCCATTATGAATTTTACAGTTTTCACATTTTTCTGAGATTTATAATGCATATAATGGCAAAAAATATATACATTTTACAACCTTAAAACGATTGTTAAAAAATTTGAGTATGATGTACATGTGCAATGCTCTTCCATCAACATAAGTATTTCAAGGTGTCCCATATCAACTCAATAATATAGAAATGAGATTAAATAAAATAAATTTAAAATAAAAAAAAAAAAATTAAGATAAATTACAGAGTACATGTAGAGAATAGAATCATAAAACCTTCACGGAATCAAATATAATGTCAACAGATATAAACAAATAAATAATCACGATTTGTGGGTTTTTATTTTGCTTTGTATGTATTGTGTGGACATTATTCTAGACTTTGTCATACAAATAGGACAGAAGAATATTCAGCTACCCAACAATACGCTTTATTTGTTTTACCGATTTGTAACAAAGAGTGGATGATTGAGTAAAGTTTTGTGATTTTAAAATAAATAAAACCGGTAATGGATGATTTTTTGAGTTTGATGTTTATAGTACTTTAATAAGAGTTTTTAATTTTTTTTATGTTTAAATGGATTAAAAACTTACCCATGGATCCAATGATACCCAATTTTATGTAAATATGAGGCCTAAGGGTTGCATTGTTCACATGAGCGAAAATGTCGTTTGACAAAAGGATATTGCTGACTATTGGCCAATACTATTCTAATTACAACAGCACGTTCACGCAAAAAATACAATTTTTCAAAACCATTCAAATTTTTGTTTTCAAACATCTCCATACTGACTTCTTCATCAAATAAAAAGATTAAAACGGAAATGCACGGACTTTTATCGACATATTAATTGTGTCCCCTTCACGTACCAGAACACCTGAAAATACACATTTAAACCCTTCTTTGATACCAATTCCACAAGTCAAATGCTTTACTTTCCTCCAAATAAAATTAGCTATATACATTCATATAGGTATAATAATGAAATGGGCAATATACTATTTAAAAATTAAGGTTCATTGGGCCAATATTCCATTTAATAATCATTCAATGGACCAATATCCCATTCAATAATCATTCAAAAGGCCAAATATCCCATTTAATAATTGTTCAATGGATCAATATCCCATTTCATAACCGTTCACTGGGACAAAATTCTATTCATTAAGTTTGATGCACAAGTGGTAAATCATACCAGAATAATAAAAGATCCAAGTTGAAAATATGGAAATGCACCATTTGAAGTGGGGTTAAACCGTTTGATGATAATGCAGTTCTATGACATCTGTGATCAACGCCCTCTTTCCACCGCGACATTGAATGTTTGAAACCAGCATTACCACCATTCCTGAAGATATGATGCAAAAGAACAGCAGTATCATGGTATTTACAGTTCAATAGTAAAAAAGATTAAAGTTACCGTGAGAAAGGATGGTGGGCGGGTTTTTGTTGGTTGTTTTCCATTTAATAATTTGTCCTATCTGATTTTGTCGTCTGCAGACTAGAAATTAGAAAAGAAGTTATGACGTGTGAATTTTACTTTAAAAACCGAGTATGTGCAACCCAAATTGGCCCGGAACTGCAAATCGTGCTCCTGGGACAACTGCACACATTAAGAATGTATTGAATATGCCCTTTCATTATCAGTTTATTTTTAATCACTGTTAGGATTAGTGCCTTGCAAATTTTTATTTTTGCAATGTCAAGTCTAAGGTCCGTTTGATACTAGGTCATCAGTTGATTACCCACAAGATCCATTTTGATCATATAAGTAGACAAAATCAAATCATGCAATGAAACATCGCTATTAGTTGTGAAGTTTAAAAAAAATCAACTGATAATTCAAAGCTTATATAGGTGATATCCGAAATTCGCGTGACCCGTGTTAGATAACGCTGATAACACTCAATGCAACGCAGGCATCCTTCCCTTAGACTGGTTCCCTGTCTATTTCAGACAAGCGCCCTTCCTTTAGTTTGGGAGCCTCTACTGTCATCATTGTCTGGAACGCCCTTCAGTAGGCTAACGATCTTCGGATCTATATACCGGTATATTTATTTATCTCAAAATGCATAGGAAGTCCAAACTGTATCTTTTTGAAGTACATTTTTTATTGCACTTAAAATGACCAATCTATACTCCCCCTGAGGATCGAAACAGGTCGCTACAGAGGAGAACCGGTGGAGGATAGAATATGTAACTTATGTGATCTTAACGAAATCGAAACTGAAAAGCACTTTTTATTACGTTGTCCATTCTTCAATAACCAGAGAAGTCATTTATTTTATAAAATAGGAAATAATTTAACTGTAAGTCAAAATAATACAAGTGACAGTATTCTGTTTGTTGACCTAATATGTAACTACCCCCGCCAAATCGCTTATTTTATCAATGAATTATACAATTTAAGACAGAAACACTTGACAAAGCCATCTTGCTCCCAAAACATGTACAATTTATTCACATTGTATTGAAAGTGACTTATAGGTCCGTTGGGCCGGGTGTATTGATGTTAAATTTGTAAGATGAATTTTCTAATAATGCTATATACACATGTCACTATAATAAATTATTTACTTACTTACTTACTACATGTATTTGACATGGGTACCGTTTATTCATCCTTAATCTTTCATGATCAAAAAAATTAACTGTTAATTTGAGTGACTTTTTCCAGGTGTGTAATTCCACCTTTAACAGCAAATGATCCCAACGGCACACCATACGTTTAGCAATCCCCAACGAACAGCAATGAAAAAAATTGTAAGGACCGCTCTCCGCCGTTCCCTGAGTACCAGCTCCCGTCATGGGGGGAAATACAACGAACCGCTGTCAGGGAACGATATGCCCCGGTCCGGGGGGATAGCCTCCATGATGCGTCTTCCCGTACAGACAGATTCCCAGGGTAAGAACGCGCACCTGTTTCAATTAATCTCGTGCACCGGTCACGTTCCGATTGTAACTTACCGGACACCTTCCCCTCGTTACAATGGGTCAGATAAGACAGCTTGCGCTGACCATGACCCAACATATAATCTAAGTTTGTTTGTAAATAATCATCAGGTTATGAGCTATAATCTTTAAACCATTAATTAAATCGATATCAGTTACGATATAGATAATAAAACCCTGGAATATATTTATTTTTGTTACAAATTATATAATATATCGAGTTTTATAAACACGTATCTTTATTGCATAAGATATCTACATTCTGAACAAATAGATAACATGAGCTGGACAGCTACGGCGGCCTATTTCAGCTTATGTTATAGACATTCCAACAACGACATGTATACATATGTTTTTTTTTTTTTTATATATTTACATTTACAATTAAGTAATTAACAGCTCCGTCATACTGATTGTCCATTAAAATGCAAAAAGACACACATGTATGGATCGTCCATATTTCATTTTCACTTTAAAGATTATTTTTCATAAGGACTTCTATTTCTATTTGCTAAAATCCATATGAATTAACATAATTATAAGCAGTTGTAACATATGTACATGAATATAAACATATTACGCTACCCTCTAAGCAGGAGCACACATGTCACTATATATATTATAGTTATACAATATTCTAAACAAATATCATTCGTGCGTGTACATTCATAGCGGGAGAGACCATAGAAATCAACAAATCAATTGCTGGTGAAAAGTACTCGAACATTAGTTCCCAACGAAATGTTTTATCAGAATAAATGCATGCAAAGAGAATTGTTTCCTTTGACAAGGTTTGAAGGCTTGCTTTGTGGGAATTCCCATGGACATCGGAACGTCCAACCGGTCCGGAACCAGGCTAGGACCACGACAAATCCGGACCGAGTCGGCGCTGGTTCGGAGGACCAACATCGCCACAGGTAGGTTGTAAAATGAAGCCGCTGTAGTAAGGTGTAGAAATAAAGTTACGTTACTGAATAGCTGTAGAAAAAGCCATTAGCTTAGTGGTGATCTGTATATAAATAGGTGTAACTGAAAATAAAGCCGCTATACTTGTTAGTTGTTGAGAATTTGATCGCTGCTACTGAAAAGATGTAGCAATATGTATCAATCTGATTAAAATCAGATCTTCGATGATATGTCGCTATATATAATAGTCGTCACTAATTAGCTGCATAGAAATGGCTGCTATTGAAAAGCTGTAAAAGTCCGCTACTGTAAAAATAGCCGCTAATTATTAGCTGTAGAAATAGCCGCTACTAATCAGCTTTTTAAAAATTAATCAAAGTACTGAAGTACTGACGGGAGTTGAGTTTATTGATTATCATTTATTTTAAAATCAGCTTATCTTGCATGGCAATTAGTTTCTAGTCTGTATTTGAATTACGCACTTTTTTATAATATGAATTGTTTGACTTTTCCGGTGTAACGAAGAATATTGACCCGGGTTGAAAATTGACCCGGGGGTCATTTTTCAACGTTGAATATTGACCCGAGGGATCATTTTTCAACGTTGAAAATTGAGACCACGATCGTGAAATTTATACCCGGGGTCATTTTTCAACGGTATGAATTTTTTTCGAGAATACCCATATGACTCATGTTGTGCAATATTTTAAGATAGATTTCAAACTATATATTAGTAATTGAAACAATTCTAAAAATTGTATGGATCCAAACACTATTGACATCGAACTCTAGTCTCGTTCAAACAGACGCTCGGCTGTCTCCGTTAATCTCCGACAAGCAAGAGAGCCTCTCTGCTTGTCGGTGATTTACGGAGACAGCCGAACGTTTGGTTTAACGAGTCTTTATTAAATTCTGGCGTAGGAATACATGATCGAGACCACACAAATATCTAAATTGTTCGTATTATATAAAATCTGACTATTTTCAAAGTGTTAATAGATACGTTTCCTTGAAAAACAGCATACATTACATCGAATTTTTTTTATCATTTTCAAGAACTAAGTATTGTCAGCGGTGATGATTTGTGCTTTGGTCCAAACACTGTTTCACTTTCGGTTTGCCAGAGTAACTGCATAGGAGAGTTGATTAAAGTCAACTCCCAAAAATGAACATTACTAGTTAGCAGCATAGATTAGATGCTACTGAAAAGCTATTAAAAATAACTGCTAATGGTTATCTGTTTTAAATCGCGTTTTATTTTGTTTTCTACGCACTTATGTGTATTAACGATACATATGTGCATTTATATGTATGTTTATGACTTTAATTACACCTTCCATAATGCATGGCTTTTGTTAACAAACCATACCGTACACGTACATAAAAACTTTGGCAGGGTTTGAAAACTTTGGTAGAATTTGGACAGAATATGTCCACCATCCAAACAAGAGATCAAACAAGAGTTATCTCTCTTCCAGAGTAGGGAGACTTTCCCATGTTATTACCGTCTTCCTTGGAAGACGGTATAAAGAGTTGAAATAATTTACAGTCTCCGGGTTGTGCACTTCCTTTCCTTTATGATTGGTAGATAATACATGATGTGAAAATTTACATTTATTTCATTGGTTGAAATACTTTTCGGCGCTAGGGAGATAATTTTCTGATGATCTTTTTCATGTACGACTTAACAAATTTCGTAGATTTCAAATCTTAAAAAGTGAGAAAACGAAAAAGCAATATTATACAAAATTGCTATGAATGAAATTCAGCCTTTGGTTTTCAGGTCCAACTTGTTGAAAGTAATATTCTATAATATCTATTGAAATTATTTGTTTTTCTTTTAGCATTGTTTATTCAAACATTTATACAAAATTTAAAAAAGTTCATGTACGACTTAACAAATTTCGTAGATTTCAAATCTTAAAAAGTGAGAAAACGAAAAAGCAATATTATACAAAATTGCTATGAATGAAATTCAGCCTTTGGTTTTCAGGTCCAACTAATTGAAAGTAATATTCTATAATATCTATTGAAATTATTTGTTTTTCTTTTAGCATTGTTTATTCAAACATGTATACAAAATAAAAAAAATTGATGCCACCCCCCCCTTTTTTTGTCGCAGGAAAGATTTTTTGTTAAATTTACTTATGAAGATGTGAATTATGATGGAGTTGTCCCCTCCCCCACTTTTTGGGATTATGTAAAAAATTTGAAATGACATAACGAAATTAAGACAGAAAATGAAGTTATGGATATAAACTAAACTACCCCCCCCCCCCACCCCAACCCCCACCCCAACCCCCCCCCCCCCCCCCCCACGGTTTAGGATTCATTAGGATTCATAATGATTCTGGGAAGTTTGTTTTTTTGCTTGTCAAGATTTTTTCGATGAGTCTGCCCCCCCCCCTTTCAAAAACGATGGCTCATGATTCGTGCCTGTAATGAAAGGTTTATGTATGATATCAACCATAGTATAGAAATAAACTTCTAAGGGCAAGGGCAAATGTCTCAGATGTCGTCGAGCTGTTTTACTTTTGCTGTGATTTTGGTCCTAAATCTTGTTTACTTGCTAAACTGTTGTGAGGGGAAAATAATTCACATACCGCGGAACGAGATAGTTTATCAAAGAATTTCTTGTAAAGATTATAATCGAATCTGGAAATATTGTTACAAAAAAACTCACTGGTATTAAGTGATAAAATGCGTAGAAGAAATTAAGAATAAAATAACACATGTAAAATAATTGTTGAAAATTAAATAGAAACCCTCACAAAAAAGTATGAATATGGTAAACATCGTGCTGTATCGTGTGTTAGCGATACAAGAAGTGAGTAGCAAGATGTGTACGTTTAGCACTATATAGTCTATACAAAATCTCATCTTCTCACTCAGGAAAACTTCATTTTTACAATAAAATATCAAATTCTAACGAGTACAAGTTGCAAGTTTTCCTTGAAAAGGCATGAAAGATCCCAGCTAACAAGATTAAGTGCAAATTCACCATTCATTGAAACAGGTAGATATTGTAAACCAATTATCCCTAAGGAAAAACGTTTATGCTATGCTAGTAAATTATTGGTCGAAAATGAAAAACATTTTGTACTTTACTGTCCTAGGTATGACAATCTTCGATTTCATTATTGTTATATATTTTATGATAAATTATACTGTGGTATTGATCCCATAAAAGAAATTGTGTATCCATGTGATTATAATATACCAAAACGTCTATGTATCTACTTAGATAAATGCTTTATGCAGAGAAAACAGTTCCGGGGACTATGAAGTATTGTATAAAACTGTCTACTCTTGCATGCTATAGCCTTTCTGTTATAATATTCTTTTGTCTGTCATTTGATTTCATTTTGACTGTTCCCAACATGGTGATGTCAATAAACCATTGAATTGAATACATTTAAGCTCCTCGTGCATACATCTTGCGTTCATCAACTGTACATCGCGATGCACATTAGATTTAACAAAGTCTGAGTAATGATCGACTGTTTATTTTGTTCTAGGGGCCTCGCCGTTTGACTCTTTCCAAGTAGCTGACGTCGGTGACGTGAACTTTAACCTTTACAATCTTCCTAAGGCGTGTGAGGACATCCGGGACTATTACCGGAAGTTGATTAGTAATGGCTGCATACCTCTAACAATGGGAGGGGACCACACAATTAGCTACCCCATCCTGCAGGCCATGAAGGTCAGACATGTGCACTCAATTAATAAATAACTATTGGAAAGTCAAAATATAACTGTTAGACTGATTAAGAGTAAAGACAGACTAGAGATTTGAATATATATACACTATTGCACTAAATGCAGCGCTCAAAATATGATCTCGATTTCTACACTTGGACGATCCAGAAGCTTGATATTAAGGTACATGTATTCAAAAATGACGTATTGTATTCTGATGCCGATTCTGATTGGTGATGTGGTAAAATGTCAAATACTTTGTCGTGCTTCCATTTCTGACAGATGACGTTAATTGTAAGTTAAAATGACCCAATATAAACATCCATATTTACTGCCCTAAATGAGCTGCATCAGCGGAACTAATTTCTCTTTATTGTCGTTGGACTTCTGCTTCCGGTGCATCGAATAACCGCGCCCTATGAGCAGAAATATACATCATTTAAACTGGTTAGAGAACCAGCTTCAGGGGTTAACGCACATAATTGCACGGGCTATTGTTGCTCGGGCTACTGTGAATCTAAGTGCGGGGCTTACGTACATGTACATCACTGCAGGGGCTGCCACGAAGTGATAAGGAAATATGTTGCGCATACCGAAGCTGAAATATAGAAAATCAAATTGATTCTTCTTAACTAAGCTTGCACAAAGTGAATTTCCTTTAGAACCGAGCTAGGTTAGCGCTCTTTAGTACTATCATTACTTTGATTGTTATTGCTATCAACTGATTGGCATACGTGGTACAAACTCTCTTTAATTCGTTATTTGAACGGCTCATAATGATGTATTCATTGATAATGAGACGCTAATGACACCTGGTAATGTTTGAAGTGTTTTCTTGGTCCCCCAGGAGAGGTACGGTCCCCTGGGAATGGTCCATATCGACGCCCACTCTGACACAAGCGACACGATGCTGGGGGAGAAGATTGCCCACGGGACGCCCTTCCGTCGGGCGGTGGAGGAGGGGTGCCTGGACCCCCACAGGGTCATTCAGATCGGACTCCGTGGGTCCACATATTCCGTGGAGGACTACGATTGGGCGAGGAACCAGGTAAAGGGAATTATGGGGAAAAGATGCCATAAAAATAATATTCAAGGAAGGGATTTGAAGGTCGAAGCACATTTTACGTGTAACTTCGCAAGAATTTTTTTTTTAAATCAGAAAAACAAGAATTTTCGAAAAGCAAAACTAGTTTTTTCTCTTTATAATTTTAGAATCGATAGTTAATACATGTATAAATATTAAAACTAATTTCTTTATACTACTACGTCATACATATCGTCATATGTATACCTCGTATACTGTATAATGTGGTTATGAACGTCTTTGTCTAGAATGTTTACTTATATTTCAGGGATTTCGAGTGGTAATGGCGGAGGAGTGTTGGCACAAGTCCATGGCCCCCCTGATGAGTGAGGTCCGTGATATGATGGGCGACAGACCGGTGTATATATCATTTGACATCGATGGACTCGACCCCGCCTTTGCACCGGGAACAGGTACCCCCGAGATAGGTGGGCTGACCTCGATACAGGGACTGGAGATCGTCCGGGGTTGCAGGGGACTGAACGTCGTCGGGGGTGATCTCGTGGAGGTTAGTCTACAAGACCCCTCCCCCTTCCGAAAAAAAGGGGGAAAAAAGACATCCCCCCCCAAACCCCCCCCCCCCAAAAAAAACAAAAACAAAACACAACAATACAATCCAACAACTAAACGATTTTGTATCCACAGTAGAAAAAAAGCATATTAGGCTGTCCAGGCACAAATAGATGGAAAGAGCAAAAGAGTTTTCTGAAAAAATGAAAACAATCATGTCGATGGCTCTGTAAAGAGCTACATATAACAGGTGGTTGTCTCGTTGTATGTCATTGGATGCCGAATTTTTGGTTAATGACGTCATCAGCTAGTATGAAAAACAATTGATAAATCAGTAATTTTTTTTTAACAGGTGTCCCCTTCTTATGATTTGAATGGAACGACCGCCTTGACGGGAGCCAACCTTTTGTTTGAGATGCTTTGTGTCCTACCTGGGGTCAAGTACCTCCGCTGACGTCATTCGAATGTCATCATGCATATCATGATCAGGCGTCGATTTCTCTTACGTATTGAATAACTATTTATTTAAACTGCCGGTGATTATAACATGTTCATCTGTTTAGAAATAAAAAATAAAAATCCCCCGTGGACGTGTTCCGTGTTTGCGCCTCTGTTTTACGGCTGATAACAAGCCCTGCCGACTGACACCATTTTAAGGTCACGTGAGGTCAATGGAAATATTTACTAGGGATGCTGGAGTATGCAAGTTCATTGCAATACAGGGATCGAGATTTCGAAATGCATTTGTAAAGTATATGTTTAGTGATTTTTTAGAAAATTGCTACCGGGCAGGCAAGGTAAAAAAATATTTTTATTATTGGAATAAATAATGATTTGCAAAAACATGTAAATGCACAATAACGAGCGATAAAGGGGTCGAAAACAAGCCTTAATATTGGCCGGATGTTCTCTGTTCTGTTGTTGAAACGCCTCTCTTTTTAAAAAGAAATTGATAAATTCTAAGGTCGTCATGGCATTTCAATAGGTTTTGTTTTTTGCCACATGTAATTTATAGATTTAACTCGGTGAAATCGAGGACGATAGAGCTAGGGAATTGTCTGCACATTGTGATAAAACCCGACCACGCAATCTTGCACAACCTTATCACGGGCAACGTTTTTATTTCTCGCAGTTTAGGAAAAAACTTCTAAACATTGTGGGGAAAAGTCTCGAGGTTGAAAGTAACAGAGGGAGAAACCACCTGTACTCAGACGGTGGGTTCGTGTATTGAATGATATATATATATGTCTATGCATGAACCGACCCTCCCTGATGGATGCACTACTTAACGGAAACTAGGTAACGTTCTGTGTGTGTATCACTACCTGGTTTGAATAATTCCGATACCTTCCAACCATTCAAGTCTGTAATTATATAAACTGACAAGCTATTTGACGACAGCTTGAGACGGTGATTTATTTACATTTCTGGAAAATGAATTCATGATTTAAAAGATTATCTTGGTGATATTCATTACAGTGTATTGAATGGAAAATTGAATTTCTACACTCTTCAGTGCATATTAGATTCAATTCCATTGAGGTATGTATAAATAGGATAAAAATGCTGATTTTTTACCAGCAATACATAAAATGCAGTCACTGTTAAAGAATCCCGGCGAGCGCAGCATTGTTTAATGTTTTGTGTTGGAACTTTTTATTGTTATTTAATTAGATTATCCAGCTGCAGAATTTGTGCTCAGAAATTCTTGATTAACAACATTTCAGGTAAGTTTGGGGGACTAACTCTACTTTATGTGTAAGGAAAAATAAGCTCAACAGGGTGTTTATGACGTAACATATATACTGTTATTACATTCAGTGGCATATTCTCACTTATTATAGAAAAAACTCAAAAAAGAGAATTAACAGTCAGGAATTAATTGAAGCATTCCCCCATTCGAAAAATGAGTAAGCTTAATCTCGTGCTCTCTCTCTCTCTCTCTCTCTCTCTCTCTCTCTCTCTCTCTCTCTCTCTGGTAAGTGGAATGTGTGGAGTTGTAGGGAGCATTGATAAAACGGGGGTGAGATGGTGATGGGGGGGGGGGGGGGTTGAGAATACCTAAGGTTTCTGTGACATTAGACCGAGGTTTTGGTTGTGTGTAGATTAAATTTGTATTATATTCGTAAAAACGCCGGGTTACGCAGTTAGCGTTACTGATTATACTAAATTGGTCACGCAAAAAATGATCATGATATTTGTTCACATTTAAACGGACAGATGTTGTAGAGTCAAATGGGAAAGTATTGAAGGATAAAAGAGTGAAGGGGATCATTAACTTGTAGGAATTCTAGAACGCCCCCTTAAAGCTCTTGGCAAGACCCGGTTGAAATATAGACAACGTGTATTAATATATACAGAAGTTTCCCAGCTCCTCTGACACGTAACACACAAATAAGACGGAACTTGACGCGAGAAATTCTTGTAAAATTCAAAAATAATGAACGCAAAAAGTTGCTAAACACGAGAGGTTCATACTACATAGTGTCATTCACTGAAACCTTGGGTAAGAATTAGAATTTGTTGAGGAGACACTTGATTGATGGCAATATTATTTCTTAACCCCCCTTTCCAACATACCAATTTTACTATGTCATCTAAAGAATACATGTACATGTATACATATGGAAAAAGTAGGGTCAAGTTTGTCATTCTCGAAAGCTTGTATGGAAACAGAGTTCTAAAAAAATGTGAGAAAAAGAATTAAAGAAGGCGGTGTTTCACCCAATTTTTCGAGGTATAATCAATGACTACTTTGTCACTGTTTTATAGCAAAGATTTATCTTTAATTTACATACAAAAAATTGAATTAACATGGAGTCCCCCCCATCCCCCCACTTTTATGGGACCATGTCAAAAATTGCATTGAAAATAAGCTAGGAAAATAAACAGTGAAATTAAAGTTAAAGGTATACGTTAATTGCCCCCCCCCCCCCCCCCACCTCCCACAGATTAGGATTTTCTGGATTTTGAAAGGTCCCTCCTCTTTTTTTGCTTTGCTTGTCAAGATTTTTTTGGATAAGTCTGCCCCCCCCCCCCCCCACATTCAAAAACGAAAACGATGCTACGTGCTTGGAGTCTGTCTTATATAGCTACCGTTTTATGGGATTTAAACATATATAGTTCCATGCAGTTTCACTTCGATTACAAATACATTTTTTATAAGAAAGAGGTCTTCAGTACATATATTTATCGCAATTAATTGCTATACTAGAGATTCTACATGCAATTGGGTGTGTTTCAACTGTTCAAGCATTATAAGTTGTGTATCGCATATGTAAACGCTTATTCAGCATATTAGAGAAGCAGATTGTCTATATCGCAATTTGACACATGATATCAACGAAACTAATGAAAAAAAATCTAAATATATTTTTTTTAACATCATATGCCTCTCAGTTTTCATAGATTAAAGATACAGCGAAGTACATTGAAGCGTTTAATAGGCATAAATTACTCCAGAAAAGTTGTTACGTAATGTTTTGACTGACCTTTGTCAAATCGAGTTGAGACATTACCGCTCGTGACTTAATTTGAGAGAGAGAGAGAGAGAGAGTTAGAGAGAGAGAGAGTTAGTTAACTGGTTACACAGTTACTTGTAAGTTGATTAAAAAAAAAAGAAACCGGATATCAGTTCGTTTGTACTTCGACTTTTATATATTATTTGCAGTTCGTATTTCCTCTGATGTAAACACAAGTCCGCGTGGTTTGCGAGCGATGTTTAAGCATTTACGATTGACATGTAAGTGTGTGCGGAAATATAGGTGTTAAAAATCGAGTACTTTAATAGCTATTAAATAAACATAATGCAAAAAATATTTTTATAAACTAGACCATTGAATTTCTTAGAGAAACACTGCAGACGGCATGTATCGAATGACACCATAAAATTTGGGGGTCTGCCCAGTAGCCAGAAGGTTCAATAGTCCGAAGGCCCACTAGTCCGAAGTTCATTAGTCGAAAACTCGATGCAGAAAATGTTGTTAAGGTTAAAAATGACTAAAAACGTCAGGTTTGATTAATCAATTTCACCTTAACAAGTTCTTGGAGGTTTAGAAATACTAACATTTCTTTATGATATATACAGATGTGTTGGAAAGTTACAATAAAAATGTTTTAAAATAAAATATTTCGGAATTAGAAATTTTATCGAGTATGATCTATTTGTAAGAACGTCAATTTTTTTTTATGATAGATACAGATGTGTTGAAAATTAAGTTACAATAAAAATGTTTAAAAATAGAATCTTTTGGGATTAGAACAATATTTTATCGAGTATGATCACTAAATCAAATTGAATCAAAACCTAATGTACTTATTCATGAGTTTGTGTCTCCCACCTGGAGTGAACGTTCACCTACAAAAGAAGGATTATGGGGTTGTATACTTGTAGTAGGAAAGGAGGAATGAAAACTCTACTGGCCATTAACATTTCATTGTGAAACTTTCTCTAATTTGCTTTTTATCATATCAGTTTATGTAATACAATAGGGAGTTTTCATCAGTTTATGTAATACAATAGGGAGTTTTCATCAGTTTATGTAATACAATAGGAAGTTTTCATCAGCTTATGTAATACAATAGGGATTTTTCATCAACTAAGTTCGAACCATGCAGGACCTTCAGTTTATAAGAAACAAATACTCTACTGATTTGCTGAATGAGGTAAAAGGGTTAACCCATGAGCTAGTGCTACAGTAGGAGTGGGGCAATACTAAACCCATTATATACACTCACTATCACCGATAAATAAAAATGCCATTCTGTGGATCATTTACAGGACCTTTTGAACAAAGTCACCAAATGGTGACATACTTTGAATTTAACTCGCCATTTTCAAATTTTGGTCACCAGTTGGAACCCAATGTAGCATTGATATCTTTGCACATTTTCGCTTATTAAATATGCTAAAGAAGTGTATTGTTGAAAAAGATTTTATTTATTAGACTACCAGTATATACATCTGACAAAAAAATATAGAAAATATTTTCCATTTGTCCAATCATATTGGTCAGAAATCACACATCATACTCATTATTTTAGTATTTTCTGGCACTAGAAGTTTTCTTTTACTCTGAATCTTGGGAGACACTGCAACTAAATCTCCAAAATTGTAATATGTTGTTTTGAGTGGATTCATAACAACGATAATCTCACATGAAGTTCTTTTACATCGGTGTAACAAAATAATTTTTCCTCCTTGTTATGTCTCGCGAACGTTACTAAAAATGTTTGTCTCACACAGTTTTGCATATGAAACTTCCAATGGACGAAATCATTTTTTCGTATATACTAATGTATGCTATAGACAAATCACGTTGTTTAAATAGTCCGCCATTTTGTTTATTTTGCAAGATTTTTGAACCTGGTGTAAAATGTTAAAGATTGAACCAAATGGATATTTTTGTTGCCAAATGGTGACTGGCTTTTCATTTAAATTGCAAAACCTGAATCAAAGTTGCAAATGCAACCTAATTTAGTTGCAACTTTGAGCCCTGATTAATATATAATATAATATAATATATTATATAAACAGGTGACTGTGAATGCACTTCAGCCTCTTATTATGAATAGATAGTTTAAAAAAACTTAAACATTGTGTGTTTCAGACAGGATGCTGCTTACACTGTGATGATCAAACCTTCCTGTGACCTGTAGCTGGTAGTCAGCTGTGTGCATTAATGGCCAGCCAAGTTTGTTAAGTCTTCTTAGGAGTCCTACAGAATCTCTCATCATGTCTGGGCCCCCTATCGACAGAGGCTGGGCAATATTGGTGCTTGTAGGTGCGTCATGGAAGATTCTATAAAATCTATGCTATCTAAAGCTGTTTGGCAGGTCATTACAAAATGTGGTTAAGAGTGAATCATGGTTGAAATGTATATGTTTATATCTAGTTTATCTGGAAAGAAAATTTATGTATTTTTTTATAAAAAACAATTCTGAGACAACCTAAAGAAATTTGGCTTAAGAAACAGTGTATTTCTTGCTGAAGGTTTTAGTTAAAAGTTTATGCATTACAGGATTTTTCATCACTTCGTTCATCATGGTGGGAACAGCGAAATCCTATGGGATCCTAATGGGGGAGCTGATGAAACATTTTAAGATTTCTGCAGCCACTGGAGCGCTGGTCATGGGTGTTTCAGGGGCAGTGTACACCATTACAGGTAGCTGCCATAAATAGCCACCACAGTTCACACTGTACAGGTGGTCACCATTGGTCAATCATTACAAGTAATCTTAAGAGGTCATTTAGAAAAGATTAACATTACAAGGTCACTGAATACAGATAAACAACAGAGGTAACTTGGTACAGGTAACCTTCAGAGGTCACTTGGTACATGTAACCTTCAGAGGTCACTTAGTACAGGTAACCTTCAGAAGTCAATTAATTAAGGAATATTTTGAGTGTTGATTCCACAAATTCCTTTAAGACTTGTTTTGAATAGTTTTTTTGCAAACATATTTGGAAAAAAAAGCCCTGTATTGTTTTAAAAGTATTATTATAATGACTTTGTTCTGTCATTGCCTCTGAAACCCAGTCTTTGTGTTATAGTCATGCCAATACATGTACAAATTTTGTTCTGTGGTAGCTCCGATCTGCGTGGCGTGCGGTGAGGTGTTCTCCCAGAGGAAGGTGGTGATTGTTGGCAGCCTAATTGGATTCGTTATGGTGGGGCTCTCCTCTCTGCTTGTTAGCATGGAGTACTTTATCTTCTTCTATGGTGTTGGCACAGGTAATGAGAATATTGAGGGAAAATATGATAAAAATATGAATTTATTAATAACAAAAAAACAGAGCACATGATTATTTATACATGTATTACAGTATATACTTGTACACAGAGTATCAATATCAAAAAATAAAAATTAATGAACAAAAATCCAGAGCACATAAATATTATTACATGTATTACTTTGAAGATTGAATTCCAAGAAAATATTATTAATCTGAGACATTTGTACCAGTATGTAAATAGAATCAATGTAATACCAATAATCATTTTACAAATACTTGAATTTTTCATATTTTAATTTCTAGGTCTAGCTAATGCTTGTTTCTTTGGCAATGGATTGGTTATGGTTGGAATGTATTTCAAGAAATGGAGATCCCTTGCAACTGGGCTGGCCTTGAGTGGAGCCAGTGTTGGGACCTTTGTTATACCTATCCTTCTGGAAGCTCTCCTAGAAACGTTTTCTCTCTACGGTGCCATCCTGGTTATATCGGCCTTATACTTCAATGGCTGTGTCAGTGCTGCTCTCTATAGACCTTTTTCATTCTATACCAAATGTGCTGAGAAAAAAAATTCACCAGACTCTAAAAATGAACTTTTACCTCAAGAAGAGCCAACTTTCAAGGAACCAACCGAACAGTCTGAAACAGAGAAAATTCAGACTGAGTCTGAGAAAAATACTGAGTACTCTCATGTAGAAAGTGAAGAGGAGGTCAAGAAAAGTCTTCTGGAATTAAACCAGACAGAAGACACAACGAGCAAACAACCTGCCCCAGCACCCAGTGGGCGGCCAGTCTGGAGGTTTGAACTTTGTGGACGGACCTGGTCTCTTCCAGTGATTATCCAGTTCAATGTCCTGAAAATGCCAGTAGTTCTGTTCTTCACTGTGTTCAGCTTCTTTGTGTTCATAGGTTACTTTAACTTTATCTTGTTCTTGCCGGTGGACGCTCTCTCCCGAGGGATCACCAGGTACGAGAAGGCTGTGCTGGTGTCGTGCACGGGCGTGGGGGACCTAGTGGGAAGGATACTGGTTGGTTTCCTTGGAGATCTGAAGCTCATCCAGCGCTACAAGATCCTGGCCATCAGCTGTATTCTGTGCGGGGCCAACATCATTATGTTTGAGATAGCAGGCCAGGTGTACTGGTGGATGGCAATCCATGCTACTCTGTATGGGTTCTTTGGAGGCTGCTATGTGGCCATCAACAGTATTGTGCTTATTGACATGGTGGGACTGAAACTGATGCCTAAAGCCTTGGGGGTGGTTCTACTGATTCAAGGGCTAGGGGCTGCCATTGGACAACCCTTAGAAGGTAAAGTAATATTATCTCTGTGTCATCAAATGTTACCTTTAGTTAGTTCTTTTTTATTTATAGAGGTAACAAAGCAGTCTTTGTGTTTTCATCCCTTCTGAAACAGTTATGAGCTTATGATTGAAAAGAAGTAAATACATGTACATTTTAACTTCATTATAAAATCTCATATACATGTAATGATCATATTATAAATTTCCTCTGCTATAGATAAGCGTTCAGCCATTTTGTTTTTATATCTGTAACAGGTAAGATTAGGGATGAAACCCGTACCTATACTTCCCTGAACATCATCAACACCGTCCTAATGGTCAGCGCGGGCATGTTTCTGTTCCTGTACCCACTGGTCAAGCGGTTCCAGGACAAGCCCCCAAGGAAAGAAGAAAGCATGCAGGTTCAAGTCCCAGAAGAAGCATGAAGATTAATACTGGTAATAGACATCAGTTTTCTGGCACAAAACTGGAATTGTTATGCTTTTTTTTTTCATTGAGAGCTGTTCTTTTCTTATAGTGCTTTTTAGGTAGGTTTGTTAGCCTAATATGGCTTTTTGAGTGTTGTTTGGATTATTAAGGTCGATTGTGTGTTTGTGTTTGGGAGGAGGTAATAATGTGTTTCTGAAAGTCTATAAAAATCAGGGTAACTTACCGTAACATATTTTTTATTGATCATTTACATGTTTTTGAAAATAGTTAAATGATTTTTTA
The DNA here is from genome assembly GCF_963853765.1 of Magallana gigas. Taxonomy (NCBI): domain Eukaryota; kingdom Metazoa; phylum Mollusca; class Bivalvia; order Ostreida; family Ostreidae; genus Magallana; species Magallana gigas. Next base: position 2,317,369 of record NC_088860.1, on the reverse strand, counting down.
AACCTATTTTGAGCCAATGTTTATTTGAAGACAATCAAATTCAGGTTTTCACCATGTATATCCTTACAGTTTTTGGAGTTTTTAGAGCTAGTGCCATGAACATTTCAAACTGTATGAAACCAATTATTTTTTTTGTAAGAGAGTTGAAAGGAACATTTGTGTACCTCTTAGTCGGGAATATTTGTCTAAATGCCAACCACAATGTGTAAATAGAAATTCAGAAAACCTAATGTAATGAAACTTCAGTCTTGCAAAACTGTCCTTGTGTAACACTTATATGTTTTCAGTGGATGAAATAAAATTGTTACAGGGTGTAATGTGTAAAAATTGGTCAGCAAAACTTGCTAGTATGGAGGTGAGATGTAAAGAAATCTCAGCTGTAAGCCACAGGAAGCATAATCCCTTGTATCTAAACACTTTTTAGCTCATCTGAGCCAAAGGCTCAAGTGAGCTTTTCTGATCACAATTTGTCCGTTGTCTGTCGTCGTTGTCGTTGTCGGCGTTGTAAACTTTTCACATTTTCATCTTCTTCTCAAGAACCACTGGGCAGATTTCAACCAAATTTGGCACAAAGCACCACTAGGTGAAGGGGATTCAAGTTTGTTCAAATGAAGGGCCACGCCCTCTTTAAAGGGGAGATAATTGAGAATTTTTGAAAATTTGTTGGTATTTTTCAAAAATCTTCTTCTCAAAAACTATTCGGCCTGAAAAGCTCAAACTTGTGTGGAGGCATCCTCAGGTAGTGTAGATTCAAGTTTGTTCAAATCATGGTCCCCAGGGGTAGGGAGGGGCCACAATGGGGGGATCAAGTTTTACATAGAAATATATAGACAAAATCCTTAAAAATCTTCTTCTAAAAAACTATCAGGCCAGAAAAGCTCAAATAAAAATGGGAGCCTCCTCAGATAGTGTAGATTCAAGTTTGTTCAAATCATGGTCCCCGGGGGTAGGGTGGGGCCACAATGGGGGGGATCAAGTTTTACATAGGAATATATAGAGAAAATCTTTAAAAATCTTCTTCTAAAAAATTATTAGGCCAGAGAAGCTAAAATCAAAGTGGAAGCTTCCTCAGGTAGTGTAGATTCAAGTTTGTTCAAATCATGGTCCCCAGGGGTAGGGTGGGGCCACAATGGGGGGATCAAGTTTTACATAGGAATATAAAGAGAAAATCTTTAAAAATCTTCTTCTAAAAAATTATTAGGCCAGAAAAGCTCAAATAAAAGTGGAAGCTTCCTCAGGTAGTGTAGACTCAAGTTTGTTCAAATCATGGTCTCCGGGGCTAGGGTGAGGCCACAATTAGGGGATCAAGTTTTACATAGAAATATATAGACAAAATCTTTAAAAATCTTCTTCTAAAAAACTATCAGGCCAGAAAAGCTCAAATTAAAATGGAAGCATCCTCAGGTAGTGTAGATTCAAGTTTGTTCAAATCATGGTCCCCAGGGGTAGGGTGGGGCCACAATTAGGGGATAAATTTTTATACAGGAATATATAGAGAAAATCTTTAAAAAAATTTCTTTTCAAAACTTTATGGCCAAGAAAGCTCAAATTGTAACCATCCTCAGATAATGTAGATTCAAGTTTGTTCAAATCATGGTCCCTGGGGGTAGGGCGGGGCCACAATGGGGGATAAATTTTTATATATAGAGAAAATCTTTAAAAATCTTCTTCTCAAAACTATAAGGCCAGGAAAGCCCAAATTTAAGTGGAAGCATCCCAAGATCGTAAAGATTCAAGTTTGTTTAAATAATAGTCATCGGGTATGGTGAGGCCACAATGGGGGATGAATTTTTACATAGGAATATATAGAGAAAATCTTTAATATCTTCTTTTTAAAGAATATTTGGCCAGAAAAGCCTAAACTTGTGTAGAGGCATCCTCGGATAGTGTAAATTCAAGTTTGCAAAATCACAGTCCCTAGTGATAGGGCTGGGCCGTGATGGCGGTTTGAATTTTTACATAGGAATATATAGAGAAAAATCTTTAAAAATATTCTCGGAAAGTTTTCGGTCCAAAACTCAGTACTTAGTGTGAAAGCACAGGTTATGCAGATTTAAGTTTGATGAAACCATGATTCCCAAGAGAAAAGGGGGGGCCACGAAATGGAGGGGGGGGGGGGGGTAAATTGGAATAGAGAAAAATCTTCTTACAGGTACAACAACAAAAGGGGCTTGGTATTTACCCCAAAAAAGAGGTGGATAAAAATTGGCAGATTTTCTATTTTTTTTAGCAAGATCTACTGTACTTAGTTTTCTAGATATTTTGATACTGTAATGCTAATTTGATCAGAATTAAGGAAATTGTTGCTCAGGTGAGCGATGTGGCCCCTGGGCCTCTTGTTTGACATGGACACAAAGAATATCAGTTATCATGTATTAAAATTCAGGTCCTTCTGAACTTCTTTATAAGAAATTGTCATATTCTTGTTATATACTTTGTCATAATGTCAGGATTACCTTGTATTTATTTATTGTGAGCTGCAGGTGCCCTACAAATGGACAATGTAGACCAGATGGAAATTTAAATCTAGCTGCACATACTGTGCTACTGTTGTAAGGATGGATTTTTGTCTTTTATAACATTGTACTATTTAAACATATTGTTGTATTGTACATTGTTCAAATGATAAAGGATTTTTTTAAAAAATTTTACTTTGTGTTAGTGCATATGGACGGTTTTTTGCCTGATGTTAAAATTAGTTAATGTGACTTTTGTCATATTTTACACTGGACTGATGATGAAGAATATGGAATCGATTTGATTGTACTTTGTGCTTCAGCATTAGTGATATTTTTTCTCCTTGTTTTAAGAATAAGTCACTAGTATGACTTTTGTCACTGTATAAATGTATTTAACTTTGTGCTGTTGATGGAGCAATTTTTTTTATTTTAATTTACGCTACTGCATTTATTGGGACATTTTTTTATATGTTCTTTTTTTTTAAAGATTGAAGACACTAAATTTTTTATTATTCCATTATTTAATATTGTAGGGTAAGTTGGTATATTTGGGTTGGAGTTTGTGATTGATAGTGATGCTCAGGTGAGCAATACAGTATTGGGACCTCATTTCATTATCATTATGATGTCATACAAGTATGTACAATGTACTACTTAAAGGACAGTTTTGTCATACTGACACTTATATTTGGCACAGACATGTATAATTGTGAAGTTTATTCAAATAATAGGAAAGAGTCACAAATGTTTAACCAAGTTTTAAGACCTCCTCAGACCTTGTATGTTGACTGACTGAATCTTTTTTTTTGATTTTTGATTTTTACATCTCTTCTGAACTATTTTAATTCTTTTCCATAAGTTAGCAGTTATGCTAGAAAATAGTTTTGGAACCCTTTTTATCAATATATAACTAGTCTTCTGAATTGTATTCCCAGAGAACACTCATATAGTTTATCTGCACAGCAAAGTACAGTCATGCCTTATTAATCTTGAACTCAAAGGGGCCAAGAAGTGTGTGTGTCCAGCTTGCTTCCTTATAACCATTGTATTTTAATTTAAGGCATCAATAAATGTTCAAGATAGTTCTGGTATATTCCACAATGCTGATCTGACAATTGTGATTTATGTTAGAAAGTAAGTTTGGCATTTTTTTGTTCATATTTAATTGTTAAGTATGGTATTTTAACTGTTTAAGCACTGCCAGATCTTAGTGAGAAGCACAAATAAGTGTTCCCTATCCATAATTCTTAAGTGCAGACATTATTTTCTTAACTGCAGAACTATAGTTCTTTAGAAATTAGTAGTTACAAGTATCCTTCATTTATCAAACATGGTGTATTTGACGCGTCACAGTTCTCTAGGTACAAATGTACCCATTTTCCAGGCTGCTGGTTTTGTCGCTGAGTGTACTATGTATAACCATCTTGTTGTCCAGCAGTTACTGTAATGCTGTTTCCTACAATATTATTTCTACTCTTCATCTGTGTCGTTCTTTATAAACTTTTTTATTACCTAGTGCCATTTCTTACATGAGACTAGGGTTCATGCGTAGATGGGGGAAGCTAACCCCCCCCCCCCCTTCAAAATTCAAATTTTTTTGAATTACTTACTAATAAAATTACCAAAAATATGCCTCAGACCCCCCTGGAAAACTCAAATAAACGTCAGACTTCACCCCCTGGACAAATTTTCTGGATCTGCAGAGCTTAGGTTTTATGATTTTCAAAAGGAAATTTAAATTGGGATTGAAATCCACACAATTTCGATAAATCACTGTGTAGCAATGCCAAAAATCACCCTGTTATAAAGGAACAAGAGTCTATCATCCCAGTGAAAACAGGTTCATTAATTGTACCTCAATAAAATATTTTTGAGATTATTTTTTCAAAACGCCCTTGTATTTTTGTATGCATAATAATAAAAGTTAAAATGTATATTCCTCTGTTGTTTATCTTTTTACTGCAACAACTGTTGGCTGGCCAGTTAAAGGCCGGACATTTTTACCAGTTGGTAAATCTCAGTGAGGGCGGGGCTTAATTTTTACAGGCTTGAATGCCTCTAGGGCTTGAAGTCTACACGCGGTCGTGAACGCTGCTAATTCCTATACACAGGAAATGATTCTATACACAGACAATACTTGAGCTGCTAAAATTTACCTGTGTGGTTCATACATTGCATGTTGGAAAATAAAGAATAATATCTAGAAATTAATAATTATTTTGATACCAGAAGAGGACAGCTGGTTCAAATCTGCAGGATTGACTGATGTCGTACACCCAAGGCATGTTCAGCAAGGCGAGTGCTTGTGAGCAGGTACAGGGAATTTTGGCGAGTGTTTGTGAGCACCTGCTCTAATGGAACATGCCTCTGTCGATCTTTCCAATCATCAAGATACCTGACCAAAATAAGGAATTGTAGCATTGTAAACAGTAAGTTTACTATTCAGCTGGTGAGGAACTTATGCTTGGAACCAGCTGTACTTGAGAGAGAGAGAGAGAGTTCTAATGTGGTTGCTTATCTGGAAATGTTTGTTAAACAACTGTCTACACCTCTCATGATTTTATGCAAATATTTTAAAACTTCTCATTTAATTAGGAATCTACAGTAGTGTACCCCAAACAGACTTTTATCCAATCTACCTACATTCAGTGACTGGATTACAAGATATTGAATATACTGTAGTAGTTGGGGCTATATGGACTGTGGATATCAGCCTGAGTTGCTCAGTGGTAGAGCTCCTGACTAGAGTTGCAGTGGTCCCAGGTTTGATTCCCAGTCCAGTCATATGTTTTAAATGTATGTACATTTATATGCTCATTTCTCCTTTCCTACAACAGATGGTGCCGTGGCCTTCCTTGTTCAGGCAATATAAATATAATGTAATATAATGCAAGTCCTGACAAGGTGAACTTGTGTCTTCAGGGTCGAAGACTTTTTAAAGAGAGAGTAATGTGGTAGTTCGGGCTATACGGACCGTAGATATCGGCCTTGATAGCTTGGTGTAGAGCTCCTGACTAGAGTTGCATGGTCACGGGTTCAATTCCCAGTCCAGTCCAATGCACATCTGTGTGTGTTTGTTTTGATAAAAGATATAGAAATTTATAACCATGCAATCTTTTCTGAACAAAGTAATATTTATTGAATAACAAAATGGCAGATATAAAAGAATTAATGCATTCATTAACAACGAAATACAAAAATTGGTCAGTCTTTTAAATATAAGTGAGATTGAGACTTGTTAAACAATTCATAAATATTACCCATGACTCATCTTACAATGTTAATCAGCAGAATTAATGACAAATGTGTACAAAGTTAGAGTCTTAACAAATTGTAATGTATGTAAAAATTTATGTATAATTATTAATTGATATGATCCAATCACAGTCATTCTTTCATCTTGAGGAAGGCCTCTGCCTTCCCTGTTAACCATGCCTGCTACTGGACAGAGTGTGCTCATGGACCTGACACAAATCCCATCTCCTCCAACAGGCTCTTTGGTTCCTCAGATTCCTGAAACATAAACGAAGTTCATTGTAAAACAAGATATGCATCCACATTAAAATTAATTGATGCAACACAGATGTTTTTTAATTTCCTTGGATCAATAATTGGGCTTATTAGAATGATTTCATTACTTAGTCCTGTTTTTGCAATTCCATTCTGAATTTATATTAGATGCAAACACATCACATATTTCTTATGTAATATAATAAAGAAACATAAATGCAACTAAACATAGTAAAATACTGCTATAGTTTCACAAAACCAGCTTGTCCTTCATAGTTTTATTAATGATTACTAGTAATTTACTCATGAATAATGCATTACTAAAAATCTAAAATTGACATACTTCCCCCTTGCATATAGAGATGTCCCGATCAGAACATGTTTTGGCGTCTGAAGTCATTCAATCTCAGATGGCATATATAGTATACATCTTGATTTTAGTTGTGGAGTATTTTTTACTTTAAGGGGAAATTACACATACTAGAACTACTTCACCTTGGTTCAAAGACAGTACCGGTAGTTTTAAAAACAAACTTAAACTGATTTTAAATTACCAGGTATATAATATTTCACAGGATGGGCAGATCATCATTACTGCACTAGAGTAAAGTTGAAACATGTACTGTGGTTTCATCAATATTCGTTGAATACCAATTTTCGTGGATTTCGTTGTTTAGTTGACCCACGAAATTGAATGTTCGTTGAAGTGCAATTTTAATTAGCATTTTGTATTGATAGGGTCATTGGCCACGAATTTACTTATCCTTGAAACTGTGATTTTCCCTTCATCCACGAAAATTGATGCCCTTGAATATTAATGAAACCACAGTAACTCAATTCCTCATACATTTTTCACAAGGTGTAGAGGATAACATTAGACAGATTGAATCAAAGTAATCAACTTTTTGTTGAATTGTTATTGATATCTTTGGTATGATTGCATAAATGAGTGCGAGTTAAGATGAACTTACATCTTTGGTATAGATGAATGGATTGGTAAATGGAAGATTTATTTTAATAATGATTTAAGAACAGTGTGTGCAAAATATTCTGGAAAATAACTTATGGATACCCAATATTTGGTCAGTTTGCTGTTGAATCCTCAATAAAATTAGACAACTTCATAAAATTCAAAACACCATTTGACAACAAATTTCATCCTTTAATGGATATTTTCACAATACTTTTTTGTTCTTAATAGCATGTAAAGTAGCAGAATACATATTGGATTCAAATGACATGGATTTCAGTAAAATGAATACAGAGTATTAATACCTTTATATAGGCTTCATTCCAATTTATTTCTCTACTTCATGCAGATTGGAGTACACATGCAAACATACAGTCCAGCTGTATAAGGAGGCTATAGTAACTTGTTTATTTTTGACCTTGAATCATTTATAGAACTTGGCAGAGGCACCTGGCGTTTTATATTTTTGCCATAAATACTATAGAAGCACATACATGTATATTCATTGGGTTAAAATTTCATTGATTTTTAAACCAAATAAAATTTTGTTGGGATTTCATGTCATATCATAATCTCTAAAATATTATTATATCACATATCAACTCCGTATTTATGAGTATTTGGGTTCGAAATTTGTCATGGATTTAAATTCATTGAACGAAAATAACGAAATTAAATCCTCAACGAATATTTCTGCTTCTACAGTATATAACATAGACAGCATACATTTTTCATAATGATAAATTTTCTTTATTAATTTCAGGTGCCTGTGTCTCTTGATTGTTATAAGCTGCCCAGAACCAATGCATGTTTACAGAATATAATTATTTGCTGTTCAATTGAAAAAAGCCTCAATCAAACAACTGTTGTCAGGAGACAATTTGTGACTGGTGCTCCGTGAAGTACTAAAGTTGGTTTACAGTACTTATGTTTATAACTTTACAGCCTCCATGCACAGACAGACCAACGAGTATTTACATTGGTACTCCAAGTGAGAACTCTAACATATGTGATATATATCTATGTACCATGTATCTAACATTTGTTTGATAAGACATGACCTCAAAATATATGATATACATACATTGTCAATATGTATCAATTCATTCAATTGTCTACACAAGTGAAAACTTGAAATGTGAAAAAAAAACCTTCTAGTCTTAAATTATCTAACTCATCATATACTTCTAGGGCATTGACATCAAATGATACTAAAGAAACACAACATAAATTCCACAAGGAAAAAAAATTCCCAACTCTGACAATAATGATTTAACAAATAAAAATTGACTCCCAAAAAGATCATTGTCATGGTATAGAAATATCCTTGAACAAGAGTCAGCACTAAATGAGAATACCTTGAAAATAAAGACAACACACAAATCTCCTGGCACAATAATGAGACCTCCCAAGCACTATGCATTTTATTTACAGTCAAATACCTGGTTAAATGCTTAATAGCAAAAGGCATTACAATTGTTTTGCTTCACAGAATTATTTTTTTACATGGCACTAGTAAGCATTCTCCTTATTGATATTTTTGATAACAATTTATTACTAATTAAAACACAGCTACACAAATTCACAGGTCAGGGAGTGGGTCAAGGATGAATATGTAGTACAAGGTCAAACCAAAGCAGGCAATGTTAGTACAGTGTCCAAAACCGTTAATTTTTTCTCCTCGCTCCTCCTGACTACCATGTGCCATGCGCATGCAGCCGCCAAATCAACCGAGACCATGGTCCTCAAAGAATCCCTGAGGAGTCTCTTCCTGAGGACAAAAGGAGGACATATCATATATAACATGTTGATACATTAATACATGTACTTGTACTGCAATGAGAGCAAATGAGAGGGTGTGTGAAATAATGGTCAGTTATATTTAAAGGACAAAAGGAGGACAACATATGGAACATGTTGATATGTTATACAGCATTGAGGGCATAAAAGGAGGACATCATATACTAATATAATATTATGTTGATATACCAATACAGCATTGAGGGCAATAAAGGAGGACATCATATATTATAACATGTTGATATACCAATACAGCATTGAGGGCAATAAAAGAGGACATCATATTTTATAATATGTTGATATATTAATACCGCATTGAGGGCAATAAAGGAGGATATCAAATACTGTATTATGTTGATATATTAAAGAAGCATTGAGGGCATAAGATGAGGACATAATATTACATGTGGATCTATTTATACAGCATTGAGGGTATAAAAGGAGGCCATTGTATATTATAACATGTTGATGTATTAATACATGCACATATACACCACTGAGGGCAATAAAGGAGGACATCATATATTATACATGTAACATGTTGCACTGAGGGCAAAAGAGTTGATGTGTGATGTATGTTGTATTCAATATGATAAAAGGGAGGTCAAGTTTGTAACGAAGTAACCATCTGCATGTTGTTTTAAAGAAAACCTATACTGGTACATATGTAGTATAATCAAAATTTTAATCAAGTTTGTAACGAAGTAACCATCTGCATGTTGTTTTATAGAAAACCTAGATACATATGTAGTATAATGAAAGTAAACATTTAAGCATTATATAAACAATTATCAAATTCATCAAACTATAACTGCTTAATATTATTACATGTATCATAGAATGAGTCATTGATATCATTTCAATACATCTATTCTATGGGGTAACCATTGTCAGAAATCCAAGGTCAATCTTACATAGAAAACAATTTAATTTACACTTTATAGACTGCTTGCTGACTGTTGGTCAACTCACTGAATATTTCTTGTGCTCATGAATTATTCACAGTCTGATCTGATTGGCTCCTTCACATATTCCTGAAGGAAATTTTACTAACCATGTTAATGTTCATGCATATGTCTCTAGACAACAGCGTTTAAAAGGCATGATCTTAATTGATACACCAACTAGAAACTAGAGAGTCAATTGTGGATTGAGAATGATAATGGCATTAATGGACAACGATAAATGTTCGTAAAGTCAACCCCCAGTCAGGAAGCAAATGTGAGATTGACCATAGGTTTCTGATAATTTGGGGTACGTAACATACTTTTGTTACACTGAGTGAAACCATGCAGTCCCATTATTTTTAATAATATCTATTATAGGTATGGAAAAATGTAGCAATGTGGCTGTTGAAGCATTATTAAAGCCACTGTATATATAGGATAAACGGGCATCATGTGTAATAATGTAATCAACTTCATTACAGCACTGAGTAGTTGATTACTGAAAGAATTGAAAAGGACTTTTTATGACTAAAAAAACTTTAATTTAATAGTTAACAATGTATATTACAAATGCATATTTTAATGAAATGTTTAATTGTCAAACCAGCAATGGGTGCACTTCTATTCTTAAGTTTGAAACATAATTGTAGAACTTGAGACGGAATATTAAACTGACCATATGTGATACATGAACAAGCAATTGGTAGGCAATATATAACACATTATCTGTGCATGACATATATGACGGTTTTTCTCCTTTGAATGTGTTCCATGTTAGTTTTACATAATGCACACGTGCAAAAAATTAGTATCAGGCATTAGAATTTTTTGTTATCATCGATCATCATAACAAACAGCTAGGAAGAGGAATAAGTAAAGTTTTGTTTTGTCAACAATTTGTTTAAATAAGTTTGACCTCAAATCTGATGAGTATTCAAAACATCCAAAACATTCAAACTGTATAATAAATTAATGCCATCCCCCATTTCCAACTCACGTTTATTTCCATGAATTATTTATTATTTCTTGTAATCTAACATTTAAAATACTTGATTGTCAATTTGACTCCCTTACTGCTTTAATCATACATGTATTAACATCCTATAAAATTATTATACATAATTAAGCCCTACTGCTATTTGGTCGGTGCCTTTGGAGGAAGACTTCAAAATGTATTTGATTTTGTTTTATAAGTACAGCTAAATAAAGTACATTTTAGTCCATATAAAATAATTTTTAAGATTCTCATCCCCCACATGCCTCTGAAAGTGGCCCACCCATATGTATTTTATTTTATTTTTTTAAAAATTGCATGGAAAAATTTTTTTCAGTGAAAAAAAATTGGGCTCTATATACCAAAAATTCCAAACCTTTAATGGCTGCTTGACATGTTGATTATAGTGGTTTGATCCCAATCATGTTCGTTATCATAAGAATGCAAATGTCTTCATGCATTAACAGGTGAAATAAAACAAAATTAAAAGATTACAAATTGGTTTGTGTACTCATGTAAGCATTTACTATTTAAAAAAAATTGAGCAGTTGTTTCAAGCACATAAACTGCGAAATGGATATTTAAAAAATTAAAAATAAAATCTACCAACCCGTCTCATATTTTTGCAAATCAGGATGAGAATCTATAAATATTTATTTTATGTGGCCTTACACTATTCAAAATATATTTCTTTATTCTATTAAAAAATATTTATTTTTGATGACTTTGATTATCAAAAAAGAGAGAAGGAAAAACCAAAGCAAACAACAACAAAAAACAAACAGAAACATACAGACTCAATACATCTAACAAAACATCTAACAAACATCTAACAAAACATAAAGAGAAGTAGCATACACTTGTATAGGTACTCATTCCTGTAAGATATTCATGTAGATACTTGTACTATGAAACTACTAATATATACCTCATCTCTACATAATTGTCTGTTATAAAACACTCTTTTAGAAATAAAGTGAATGAATGCTTCACATATGAGTAAATGAATAAACAAATTGCCAAGCATTATACAGAGATATTTGAGCAGTACCTTAAGCACGGACATGCACCAGAGAATGGTTAGTGAGAAAAGATGGAGACAATACTCAAACAACACAGATCAAATCACGGCCCCTGTAAAATTCTTCAAGAAATCTGGCATACTTTAGGGAGCACCTGTTACTAGGGTCACTGGCCTACTTAAGGCCGTTTATATAATAATTATACAACAGTACACCACCTGGCAATGGCATACACCTAGAGTGACACACAGTACTGGCACTAGACAGGGCAAAAGGACGCCACTATCATGCAAAAGACTGCAGGAAAAAGAGACGAAGAGTAAAATTCTACCGTTACGTCCCGCCGTTAGTAAAGACCTTGCTCTTTGAGGGCCGTTTCAAAAGCCTCATCCTTCAGAAATAATAAAACAAAGGTCAATCATTGGCATGTTGAGCTTCTAAGGTGTATGAACTCTTCACTAACAAAGACTCTATCATCTTCATTAGTTTAAGAAACTTCTATCATTAATGACATCTAAACTGTACAAGGTGTTTTGTCTGTTGAAAAATTGTCCATCATTCTACAGTCTAATCAAATCTTATAACCAATGTTTAGTAAATGCATTTGAGAAACCACATGATTTTACAAACACATTGCATAGCATCATTTGACAAGTCATTCTGGAACTTGACAATTTTGTAAAAGAATTTCTTTCTTTTACACCCAAAACTGACAAAAACAGCTAGGTACCTAAAACTGAACTTGTTAAAGACGTCCTGTTATAAATTATAAAATAATCAAAATACCTGATTTCAACTTATACTGGAAACTTATTAACGGTATATATAAACAGGGACCCAAAGGTGAGCATCCTTCAATTAAGGCTATACTTATTACATCCCAGTCATACAGTGAGGTGTATACTTCCAGTTACTAGTATTACAATATTTATGGCATTAACCATACAATATGGTGTAAGTTTTACAATAGTAGAGGTTTTAACCATACAATATGGCATAGGTTTCCAAGTTACAATTGTTTTACATATTTATGATGTAACAATAGACAGGTCACATGACAATAAATCAATCTCTACCCATTTTCAGCTGAGGAGAAATATTTTTTGAAGGTCTAAAAATGTATTTTGTCATGTGCTCTGTCAAAATGATTGTTATAAACTGCATTGATTCCTGGCTATCAGTTTCATGTATGTAAAGATAAAATGATATCATGGCCACTTACCCTCCTCAATAAATTCATCAACCTTAGAAAAATGGGTTCAATACTTAAAATCAATGCAGAGTGTAATGTTAACAATGAAATGGTACTGTTCTACTCTTATGACAATTAGTCTAAGGATCTTTTGATTTATTATAGGTTTAAATTTCTTTTTCCTGCAGTCTCATGAAGAAAATCCCAATTTCTATAAAATTAAAATCACATTCTGTTTCAATAATCATAATTTAAATTTAATCCAAACTTCCATCATATAATGTTAATGTATCAATAACAGAAGTTCCTCGACAACGTAAAAGCTGCTTGTTTTAGGTTTTTGTCAATTAAGTACCATATTTAATAATTTTTCAATGAAACCAATCCCCTGAGAAAGTTAGAAATTTTACCAAATATCACACAGACCTTACAGGTTTTTTTTCCAAAACATTTGCTGTATTTCAAAAATGTAAAGAAATAAAACTAGGATTTGAAGATTTACCCACATTCTGTTACCATTCTCAATGTTCCGTGAATTCCTCTGAGTAAGTTTTGTTTATGTAAACCTATTTTGTGCATCATTTTATTCACCAAAATTTTGCTTAAACGTTTGGTAAAAACTACTAACATCTAAAATATAGCTCCTGTTATATAGTTCCTTAGAATATACCGGCACTAAAACAACTGAACGAAGTAATTTAACAATAAATACAATATTTGAAAATGATCTACGAACAACTATCAGTACACGTAAAGCATTGCTGGTGTTATTGAACGGGGGTGAGTGTCTAGCATCTACCAAAACCAGGGATATATGGGCAATTACTGTAAACATATTACATTTAGCTCTGTATTCTATTTAGCGGTTTTAGCATAAAGCCAGTTCAGCTAAATCAAGTCGGTACATTGCTAAATGTCATGCATATATGTAAATTTATAGGTAAATCAAGAATGCGCTAAATAAAATCTACACTAAACTGCTTAAAAAATCAAATTCCGCAAAATACCATACAAGCTAAATATAATCCGTTTACAGTATTTCACATACATATCTCAGCATTTATAGCTCAAATGGACACCAGTAAATTATTTTCCAAATAAACCTTTGAAATGAAAACAAAGATCGATATCATTTTTGAACCAAGGTTTCAACTGAACCATCATTTTAGGATTTTACCTTCTGTAATAATTGTTTTTCTACACAATTAAGAAGAATCTGTTAGTTACTAGATTCATTATGATGAACCTTTCTGAGTATCATACAAACTAAGTCTATGTGCAAGGTATACAAGTATAAGAAATGACTAATCTGTCATGCATTTGTTGAGTCGTAGGATAAATATCATGCAAAAATAATACATTGTATAAGTCAAATACCAGGATAATCTAAATCATACATTGGGCTAAACAAAAACTTGGGTTATAATACCACCACACAAAAACAGAACAATCTTATTTCTTAGAAAGGAGGTAATACTTGTATACTTAAATATTTAATTTCATCTGTCTCATATTGACATAATCAAAAGCTTGGAGGGGTAAAAAAGAGACTGTAAAGGTTACTTTACAGTTCACTGTATATATACTGCTGTTCTACCTGAACTAGTATTTATAAGTTGGATGCCTACCACCTGCTTGAACACAATCGGTTTGATCAGTGTTAATTAACAAAGAAATCTGCCTTGCCAGTCATCTTAATATTGACAATTATTGTCCATGAATTAGCAAAAAAAAAAACCTACTAATTTTAGCAAAATCAAGAATAACACAGTCATAGATAAAACAGGAAACTGTCAAGGACACAGTGACCCAGTAAACAGCCACAAACTCCAGCGTTCTTCTCGTGAGGCAGTGCAGGATTCATGTCTTTACAACGGTGTAACACAACCAAAATGCTTAATAGAATTAAATACATTAAGTTTTGATTTAGGAAAAGCTAACACAGGCTTTCGTAATGCTATCTAATCAGACTATGATATGCAATAACTTTTTCCAGTAAAATGTTTTGGTTAATCTACTTGTTGAATCTCCATTTGTAGTTGTTTGACGGTCATTTTATAATGAATGTGTAGGTGATGGATACTGAAGGTTACTGAAGGTTATAGTTTTGTATTTCATAGACTGAATACAACCTCACAAAGTATTGAAAGATTGCACTACATGTATTAGGTTAAGGTACGATGTGTTACAATGTGTAACAATATTCTGTCATTCTTTATAAGATCTACTAGCCTACCGTAATTTATATTGTGCAATGAGTATACAATATTCCATTAATTAAAGCTCTATAATACTAGTCATTAGCTGTACATAGCAAGAATGCAGACCCCTCCCTCTTACTAAAGATTCCAGGGACTGAGTTATGAGTAAGATGAGGAGATACACTGATTTTTAATTGTGAGCGAGTTCTGACTTTGAGCCTCACTCTCACATGACCCACCTCCTGTAGAAGATCCTGGGCAGCGATTGCTTTGAGGACGTTCTTTTTACTGGTCTCTTGAACTTCTCCCCCCAGCAGAAGCTCATCCAGCATAAAATAGGCTTTCTCAAAGTTGAAGATAATGTCTAGTTCGCATACCTACAATGTTTCATCAAAACAAAGTGAACATGTCATTTGAAAAGCCAAACATATTGCTGAATTCAGTAATAAATCACTCATACTCACACTTCCAAAATACTTATCCAGAAGTTCTACATATCTGTGAATGACTTCTAGTGTAAGAAGTTCATTGTCTTCAGCCTCTATTGCACAGCAAAAATATAGACTAGCATATCTGTGAAAACACAATGACAAATATATTTAGGCTTTAAACACATAATATCTACAGTACTATTGTCGAATATGATCAAAGATAATGTACAATTTAACTTTATTTTTCATTTCACAGACACAAATGGAATACCTTTTATACACAACTTTCAGATCTTTCCACTCCAAGAAACTACACATTTTAGGCTTGCGAGATAGCACCAAAGCAACCAATTCCCTAGTGATTTTCTTCTTCAGTTTATCTGGGTGTGCGATGTACCATTTTTGTAGCCGCAGTTTTCCCTGACGACTAAACAGTAACATAAACTGCATCTGAAAATAATACAATGAAACATTACATAATGTGCCGCAAGGACCATCCTCTGTAACAATGAATTGTCTGTATACTCTTTAACTTGAAATGTGTTATCAGATATCATACCATAGGATACAGCAAATGAATGTGTCAACATGAGAAAAACTTGTAGTTTTCCATTTTAACGAGTGGAGTAATTTCATAATTTAACAGTTCAAATAGTAAACGATACAGATGTCAAAGTAAAGTTAAAATTATGTCAAAACCTAGCCGCTACACAATTTTCATATTTTATTATTTACACCGATTTCATGAATTCACAACACAGTTAACACGATGGGCATCTGTCAGAGCGCACAAACCTTAATCAAAAACCAAACATGTAGAATGTTTTGCAATCTAATCTAACAAACAATAAGTATTGCACGTACCATTTTGAAGAAATTTTAATAGGCGTGATATTTTCCACAAATTCACCCCACTACGTCATAACTTCCGGTGTTAATTATGAACAAGTCGTACTGTGTATATTCGTATTCGAATTCTGATTCGACCAGAATGATTTCAGACTTGATTTCATTTTAGCTTTGGTCAATGGAAGCAATGTTTGACCTATTGTAATAACGGTATTCATGGTAAACTTTAAATAAACAGTAAGTGCAACCTCTTAGTCTATTCCCAATCCCTCCCACAAAAAGACTCTAACCAAAACGGGTTAAAAAGTAACTCGCTATATCTTGATTAATTTACTTAAAATTTACAATCAGTAGTATACAATAGTGGCAAAGAACATTTTAAAAGGATTATAATCAAAATAAAGCTTACTGGAAGGAGAAATTCGAGGTCATCGAAAAAGAGACCCATGGGTCATATCGCTTACCTGTACGATGTCAGTTATTTTATCCTTTTAGATGAAACTTTTTTTTATACAAGCTCTTCTAAAATAATCTAAAAACTCACAAATATTCTCATGTTTCAAAATTTGACATATATATAATCAATGTATGAAAGAAGCTTACTTTTTGGACATCACAATCTGATATCAAAGAATTTAGCTTCGTATAGTTCTTTGGAAGAATATTTTTAGACAAGAGAACATAAAAGACTAGTATGATATAAACAATTAAACTGATTGCATGGAATACGTAGTTAACAAGAGAAATTAGTCTAAAACAAGTCGGGGAATCAGTTATTAGACAAGGTACAACAACGTCGTACATGTATATGGAATTAAGGGCCATTTTAAAGAGCTGTGGGAAAGTAAAATGCCACTCAATCCTTCGGACTTCACGATTAATCGATTATTTTCTATCAAGCAAGATTGAGATCTAAAAACTTTAGCCATAAACCAGCTGAGGTCAGATAGCATACCATCAGAGGCACTCAAAACAGCTTTAAACATCTCTAAAGATACACTACATCTACTCTTTCAGAAGATATGGCAAGCAAAAAATTAAAAGAGCACCTTGTTTAACTTCCAGACGGGGATATTAATCAGCAATTTTGCAAAAAAAAAAAACCTGAATAGGAAAAACACAAAGTTTTCAACCGAGTATGCTAAATAGAACCACTCCCTATACAAATTTATAAACATTGTATAGAAAGCCAGAAGACTTTTTCAGTGAAGGCAGAGAGGTGATGTAGAGACTTTCCCGGCGCTTTGGAGTCTCCGTAACTTTTTTAACATTGTGCGCATTTGTAATGAACAGGTGGCACGCATGGTTATAAATGGAGATCAACTGAATCATTCGAGGTGAAAATGGAGTTGATCAACCAGCATTTCTGATTTCACTCTTCCTGTTCTTTCTCGAGATTATTGCTGTGAATCTGACACACAGTGTGTCTGTCTGTACCAGCTTTTAACTGCTGATGTTTCCCCGTTTATATTATTACATATATACACACTTGAAATACATGTAAATGCATGGGTTTCCATGCATCTTAATTTATTTTACCCTAGTAGCTTCAGGGCTGATACTGATCCTGATCCTGCAGGGCTGCGTATCACACATCGTATACGTAGATTTGCAAATGATTTTGTTTGAGAAAAAAGTGTGAAAGCAGGCCTGGTTTCGTCGTTTTTTGTAACCTTGTCCGTGTAACTTCAATCTGCATGTAACTGCATGTACTTCGATACGAATAATCTGATTTCGAATTTCTGTTAAATAATAACAGTTAAAGTGTCTTTGTCAGTTTTAAGTTTTAAAGCTGTTTTTGGTATGTTATTAAATGTACTCTGTAATAGAAATAATACACCCCATCTCCATATTACACTACCATGTATACAAA
This sequence comes from Magallana gigas, assembly GCF_963853765.1. Lineage (NCBI taxonomy): Eukaryota > Metazoa > Mollusca > Bivalvia > Ostreida > Ostreidae > Magallana > Magallana gigas. Next base: position 2,299,121 of record NC_088860.1, on the reverse strand, counting down.
ATTTTGTTAAAATTAACTGTATATGTACTAATATGTATGCTAATATATGTCCAAAGATAGCACAAAAGTGAAACTTGGCAAAAGTGTCCTGTAACAACATAATACCACCTTTTTTGAGAATGACTCGTATCATCACTAAACTAACATCAGCCCCCAGGCCTTCAGTAATATGATATAAAAAACCGTCAACTATTAATATGCTAGTCTTCAGGTCAAGGCTCAAGGTCAAGGTTAAAGGAACATTTTTTACTTGAAAAGTTTTGACGCACAATTTCTTGGCAAACATTGTACGAAACAACAAAATGAAAGATAATTATTATATTTGAATATAATGTACTTTTATTCACATTAATGTTTCTAGGTGTGTAAGACAACTTTAATTCTACTGATTGATTAAAAGATCTCTAAGATCTATGCACGTTAAATCGAAGCTCTTTAAGAATGGCACAAAATGATGTCGCAATAACATTTTCTGATCTCTACGCCGGGGGCACAACCATCTATGAACAATCATTAAAAAAACCCAGGCTCCACCGCCACAATTTTTTGTTGTTGATTATACACCCTTTTATTCATCGTCAGGTAATGTCGTTGGTTGTTATACATAGTATATATCAATTTGTCCATTTAAAAGGTGAACTGAACAATATCAAAATTATATTACTTTACAGAAATGACAATGTGTTTAAAAGCTGGCGCATTCACATGATTAACGGCGGTGTTCTCTTGATAAAACATTCTAAAAAAGGTCTCTTTCTCTTAAAATAGCGCTAAGAACTGAACGTGGATTACTTCTATTGCTATTCAAGGTTTTCACTTGTATCAGCTGTAGCCGGTAAAAGGATTTAAATATCCTTGGTAAACACGCGAAATTCATTGAAACCATAAAATCAAATATCAAAAACGAAACTCATCATTATCATCTCTTTAATAACAATATACTGGTATATATAAGACTTACCGATTTCACAAACAGGTTCACTTTTTATACATCACTTTAAAATTGTATCTTATCCGGATGTCTTGCTATATAAGGAATGAGGAATCATTAAATTCTTTAAGTGTCAATGAGGTGATCAAATACAGTAGGGGGTGTTTAGAACTTTGAATTTTGCTTTTGATATTACATATTATAGCCAAAAACATTGGCTACAAGATTTTCTGTTTCCTTATATTAATGTTTCCCTTTCCATGATGTCTCTTGACTTTGGCTATGGTAAATGAAACCACAAAGTGTCCTTTATTCTAATTCCGTAAATATTTAGATAATGGGACAATAATTACATACTGTCAGTCTGTCTGTCTCTCTCTCTGCCTGTCTGTCTGTCTGTCTCTCTCTCTCTGCCTGTCTGTCTGTCTGTCTGTCTGTCTGTCTCTGCCTCTCTCTCTCTCTCTCTCTCTCTCTCTCTCTCTCTCTCTCTCTCTCTCTCTCTCTCTCTCTCTCTCTCTCTCTCTGACACCACACAGTACATTGTTTCGGTTGACAGACTGGGTGTCAGGTAACATGTTACCTGTCGGTATGTGCTTTGCAAGGTTCAGTTTACAAAATCGACACATGTCGCGTTAAGATGAATTAATCATTGAAAAAAAAAATATCGATCAGATTCATCAGAAGGCGATACAGTAATTATCAGCAAGTATAGCGGGGATAATATATCGGTCCTTCATTTGAAGCCGCGTATTCTACATACAAGATCAGAATCACTATTAAAGCTCAAAATCACTCAAGTGCTGTAGGGCAAAAATCCTAACCAACTGACACTTAATTTTGTCAAAACAAAAACAACTTACAATGTATAATTAAAGAAGAAGGCCCAAAATATCTTTATATCAACTATAATCCATAAAGATAATAGGGTTCAGTGATAAAGTCTACAATATGTGACATTTAAGAGTACTGTGTGATCATGGCCATACTTAAACTTTATTTATCTCCTAAAAAAGAGTTCTGTATTCAGAAAATGTAAATATAGATGTAGGGAAAAGTTCAAACGTCAAAGTTAAACTATCAAAATATATTTTTGCTGAAAAGTATTTTATGGCATAATAATTTGATCGCTAAAACTATAAGGTAAACCCGGTGGGTAATTCACTAATTTCACTAATATCAGTCCATCTACCTTGCACAGGAAACAAAGTACTAGTATCCAAAGAAAACTTAAAAATGTGTACATCATCCCTAAGGCTTGCTGTTGGGTGAGCCATTTGTCTGAAGATCGAATAATCCCGATATTAAATACTTGATCCATGGGAAGATTCAAAGACTTTCCCGCGGCACAAGTACTTAAGAATGGGTTAAAATCTCGTCTTGATGTCATGTGATGCCGAGACTATAGAACACCAAAAAGAGACATATAGAGAAGATGCAAGATACTCAGAATGAAATAAAATAGTAAACATTGTGAAATAATTCTTCAAAGACTGGCGAATTTAGCCGTTAAGATATTTTAGATTTAAAAAAAATGTAACCAGACATACCGTTAAAATAATAATTTAACAAAGAGGTAAAATCCACAGCAACCGAACGTCACAAATCAGGGGAACACGAGAGACCGGTCATTTTTATAGCGCGTCCAAAGTGAAGTGAAAATGTTTGCACATGTTGCAGAACTAATAGCGGATCATAGTATGGAGTTACCGCCAATCTGTTACACCGAAATCAATTGTGTCATGTTTTGTAATGTCCTGTAAAAGTAAACAATACCTGTTTAACGGGATACTAGTGTATAATTTACAGGGGTGGTTTACACCTATACCAAACTCTTGTAGTATTCTATATGGCCATTGCGTGTTGACTGGCACGAAATGGAAAGGCGGATCCAACGCATTCTTTGGAGGCAGGGGTGGAAGGTGGAACAATATTGGATTATAAAATTATTCGAATCATTTTGAGATATATGAAGTTATTTGGTAAACTGGTTATCTTTGTGGAGGGTTGGGGTGGGATAGTGAGAGTGTTTAAATGTTTTGCTAACATGATCATGTTTCAATGTCTGCTTTTTCAAAATTATATAAGGAAAATCAATATTCCATTTTGAACACATAATACAATGTACATTTATCGGTTGGCATTATTCAATATGCTGTTTTGTATTAAAGTGTTTTTTAAAGAATTCAGACTCGTATGTTGTTAGAGATTTTATTTCATTCAATGTCAGTAAAATTTTCACAAAATTCCTAAATTTTCATTTCACATCACAGATGAAACATTAATAATATACTGATAACCTTATGAGAAATACTAGATATACTAGTAAATGTGCATTTAGTAAAACACAAGCAAAAAAACTAATGCCAGGTCACAAAACCATTCTTATACAAATGGAGACAAATTGTTAGAATAAGAAATCATTGTAGGCACATCAGTATCTCATTCTGTCAAATTGAGGAAATATCTGGTCAAAACTTTCAGAAATGGTTGTGATGTCATAAAATTGCAACAATGGAACGAGTTATAGATTAAATATTGATACCATTCACATACAGTATGTTGTTTAAAAACATACATTGTATTTGAAAATAACCTGTGCATATATTTGTTCTCTCCAGCTGCTGCACATATAGGCAGGCGTGGTGTCTTGTATTGCATAACGTCCTTATCGATACATGTATGTGTAAACTGTTTTTTAAAGTCTGTATACTTTTAATAATACCTTTTGAATAATAATAGAAGTAAAACTTATTAAATTTGATAAAAAGGTTCCCGGCTGTAGAAAGGGTAAAGATGAAGAAGCGGCAGGTAGATTCAGCCTGTTTAGATCTCACCTGTCGTAACACGGCACAGTGACACGTGGACTACAGATATATGAATACAGGTATGATCCGTCAATAAGTTGACGGCGCCCTCACGCCGAAACAGGTATAATACAGGTATGATATATCAATTAATGGATGACGATCTTTATCTGACACCTCTCAGCTAACACTGAAATATTCATCAGCCGATCACCGGCTGTTCTAAATCAGAAGTAGACAGAATTCCTTCAGAATGGCAAACTTAGTAATACTGCCAATGAACACTTGTTTTTCTTAGTTCACACTTCAGATCAAAATCACATAAAAATCAAACTTACAAATTCATAGTTTTGCTCTATGATCTAGATATGATCCATTAAATGAATCATACCCAAATCATAGGTGACAAATAAGGTAGTATGATCCTGATGTGGTTTGTTTCTTGGTTGTGAGGATGCAATGATTTTCTTGTGATTCTGGTGTGTGCTATTATCTTAGAAGGCAACGGAACATGAGTTTGAAATGATTCGTTAACTTTAACTGCTAAAGGTTTGTGATTTCGATATGGTTTCTTAACTTTGTCTTTAAATTAAACCTGAGTTACACATAATTACACATAATTTGTTAACTAGTACAGTAAAAGTCATTTCCAGCTGGGTTACCAATTTGGGTCACTGGCCACTGCCAGATAAACTGACCACTTAGAATTAAGATTACTGCATAACGGGAAGCTGAGTTGCAAATTTTGAATGTTCATCTTGGGGCCTAAATGTGATGTACATTGCCAGGAAAATGTATTATTTCTTGGCATCTAGCGTTATCTTGGCATGTTTATAAAGTGAATTTATGGACGTATTTTTAGGGAAATAAATTCTTATTCACTTGAGGTAAATGATATTTTATTAAGACTATAAATTGACATTTACACTATCAAGTGATTTATTAAGTAAAGCAAGCAACTAATGCATGGATGTATTATTAGTTCGGACCATTAGCTACTGACTTTCATGCAGCTATAGGTTTTGAAATGCATGTTAAAATATTTTAACTAGTACAATGTATGTAATAATTGCTTGAAGAGTTTTAAACAACAGTATAATTATCATCTAAATTATGGAAGACTTTGATCCTTTGTTCTCATTCATATACATGTATATTATTTTTCATATTTGGTAATTGACAATGTATTTCAAATATTAAAAGGATATATGTCTGTTGCAAGTTATAAATTAAGTGTTCAGGTTTTTTTCTGTAAGAAATTATTGTATAATTGTCCTTTAACAGGTCATACCATTATTGTTTAACGTCAATAGCGAACTGTTTGATTTTGATTGGATAGAGTGTAGCATTATATATCTATAATTATGTACATATGTTTCAACAGCTTATAATTCATTTGAATTTAGCCAATAAACAATACAATACAATACCAGGATCATTATTTTGATACGAGTTGTTAGTTACAACAGGTCATACCAGGACCATGGTTTTCTTGCAATTTGTTTAGTTTAACAGATCATCCGAGGATCATGAACCATTAGCTTATTTGACAATGTATTTCAAATATTAAAAGGATATATGTCTGTTGCAAGTTATAAATTAAGTGTTCAGGTTTTTTTCTGTAAGAAATTATTGTATAATTGTCCTTTAACAGGTCATACCAGGATCATTATTTTGATACGAGTTGTTAGTTACGACAGGTCATACCAGGACCATGGTTTTCTTGCAATTTGTTTAGTTTAACAGATCATCCGAGGATCATGAACCATTAGCTTATTTGTATGTGAGATTTTCCTGTACCAAATTATTGTAAAACCATGATTATTGAATGAGCCGTTATAAGTTTTAACAGATCATACTAGAATCATGATTTTAATACGTGTTGTTATTCTTAATGGATCATACAAGAGCCATGGTCCATTAACTCATTTGCATGTGAAATTTTCTTATACCGAAACCATCTCAAAACCATGATTTACACACAAGTCATTGATATGATCCCGTGGGCTAATTTTTCTGTTTAGGATGATATTTAATGTGCATGTAAAATTTTGTATGTAAGTTTTTGTATAGGGAGAGGGCTAAGTAAGTTTTAGAACTTGTGCCCGATCCCATTGTAATCATATTACAGCAAAATAAGTTCAAACCAATACCTTTCCCCAAACTCATTTCTTCTGCATGCGGTTAAATTCAATTTAAATCTTTAAACAGTGACGTATACCTGTTTAAAGAAACGTATCTTTTACACCCTTTTCCCGATAGAATGGTGTAATTCATTCAATTTAGGAAATTTCCTGTTTTAAAAATAGACAATGTGAATTTGTTTCCAAAAAATAGGTACTTCTGGTATTTTTGTAAATTTTTCTAATTTTTTTTTTCACAAATAAAATAATATGGTAATTAAGTTTTAAAAAAAACGTTATCATCCCTCTCCTTTAATTAAGTCTGCAATGAAATACCCTCATTACACAAAGAACAACAATAAGTGATGATTTTATGATATTAGCTAATCTGTATCGATCCTTATTTTAAGCCATTATGCTGCACGTGCACCATGCTGCAACATCTGCTATAACAGCGGAAGTAGAAAGGAGTTATCTGTAAAAAAAAAAGGCGACATCTGGCGGCATTATGAACCACACAAATAGTTTACAGGTTCCTGTAACCAAGAGATATAAACAGGTCTTGTGTCATTCGACTGACTTCAACACATCATTATTTTCTTTAATCACCAAATTCTATGACCTTTCCGACTTGAGACGTGTTCGAACGGCGTGGTTGCGATTGCTACATTCGGGCACGAACGATGGATGATTGTCTCCCTTTACTGTTTGTTGTTTCGGAACCAACTCTACATGTATCTCACTGACCGCATCACACAGAGAGCATCATATTGCAACAAACCCTGATCAACATTCCTTCATGGTTATTAAGATGGCTTACACGTTTTGTTTTAACAACAGCCTACAACTGCTATATTCAAAATGTTCATTATGAAACATTGTCTGTAAAAACGATGTATATAAAATACCTGAAGTATTATTCATAAGCCTAACCTTAAATTGGCATTAGAGAAAGAAAAAAATAAATAAATGTGTATATCTCACATTTTGGATGGATAATGGATTGTTTTCATTGCAGAATTAAAGCAAAATACCGTCGTATATTTCTTTAAAAATGTAAAAATACATAAAACAAAAGACTGTTCACTTAATTTTTTCCGATTAAAAGATTTAAGCTTGTCGGGAAATACATGTTCAGAAAAAAGCATAAATCATTCTGATAATCCGAAAATTGTCTGTAACATTCCGTATTTTTATTAATGTTCGCTAGCTTGGCTAAATTAGTTCATTCTTATCCAAAATCGTGCCTTAATTTGGAAAGCGAGGATGACATCACAAGTGCACAGGATCTAAACATTTTAAAAATCCTTCTAACATACTTTAACTGATGGAAGCTATTTGTGTGCAGAAAGTTCTGGCACGTAGCATCAGGGGGGCCGGGGGGGGGGGAGCTGGCCCCCCACTTTTTCCCGCAGCAACTAATTTTTTAAAATTTACATATAAAAAATTGAATTATCATGGAGTTGGCCCCCCACTATTTTGGGGAGTATGTAAAAAATTGATATGAAAATAAGAGAATTAGGAGTGAAATTGAAATTATATACCACACCAGTACGCCCCCCCCCCCCCCCCCCGGATTAGGTTTTTGGAGATTTTGGGAAAATATTGTTGTTGTTTTTTGCTTGTCAAATTTTTTTGGATGAGTCTGCCCCCCCCCCTCCCCCACTTTCAAAAACGATGCTACGTGCCTGAAGTTAGCGTAAATAAATTATATGATTTATTGAGTTGTAAAATCGCAAAATGTAAGTTTTTAATTAATTAACATGACAACAATTAGTAGGTTCTAATTTCAAATATTGCAAACGTACCCATGAATGACTAAACATCCTCATGCATTGTGATAATGGAAAGAGAACTAAAATCGTATAGTTTGCTAACACAAATCCTAACGTTTTTCTTTTTCAAACAGAAATTATTTTTTTGAACAAAAGCTGTAACAATTTTGAACTAATTAGCTACAGATAAATTCGGGTTAACGGACCGTGGTCTTTCTCACAATCATTAAGGTGTTTCTGATTTAGCTGCTTTATTATATTTGTGAATGCACCATATGTGTACAACATTCGCGGGTCGGGGGTCGGGGGGGGGGGGGGTCGGGGGGGATTCAAATTTCTTAATTTTATATAGTAAAATCAAAAGTAATCTTCGGACCACCCTCCCCCGCCAAAAATAAATATCCCCCAGACAACCCTCCCACCTCCGGGAAAAATTTCTGGATCCGGGGATGTCTTTTGTACTAGTCATAGTTTAAAAACTGCAGGATCCACAAGGTAAGGTGGATAACTCCTATTTATACATGTACATATATTGATATGACGGTGAAAGTAACAGCAGGTGCCCAGATCGTCCTCGACAGTAGAAAGTAGCTAAAATATAAACGAAGAAGCTTAAAATGTCTTAGCTAATTTTAAACTATATAAATCTCCTAAGAAAAATAAGCTCTGATTAAAGACACAGGAAAACCCTCAAATCTTAAAGTTAAAATATATGGATGTTTTCAAAGGCGGTATTGGACATCCGTCGAAATTAATGTGGATTAAAGTATACATGATAAATAAATGCTTTCACAGATTTAGAATTTGCAAATTTTACAATATTTAACCAAAAAATAAGTTTTAAAAATTCTTGGAAAGGTAAAAAATGTTAAAATCCCCAGCGGGATTCGAACTCATGACTTACAGATCCGTAGAGAACTCTCCAACCAACTGTCCTACGCTGTTAGATAACACCTTTGGGAAGAAACTACTAGTATTTATAAAACTATATAAATATAACTATATCTACTTGATTTTATTGTTTATTTCGATGAATAATACGTCACAACATAAGGAGGTGTCCTTTTTCCAAAGTCAGTCTGAGAGTTTTTCCAATCTGTTTCGTATAACTGCTTATATATTTTATGCTTGAATTGTTTTATAAGTTAATATTTTTGGTATCAGAGAGACAAAATTAACTGTTATCATATTATCATGTGTAAGTCTATCGATTGTCTGAATAGTCAAGTTAAACTACATCCACCATTTTCTTTGGCGAACAAGAATGAAAGTTGCACTTTGTTTTGATGCTCGACTTGCAGCATGATGAAACTTTTTTTATTCATTGCCTGCCGTCAGCATTTTAAATATCAATGTTTAAGAGAACTTTCTTCATATAATTTGGAAAATGTTTCAAATACAACCAAAGAAGAGGAAAATGAATATTAACAAGAGTTTATACTTTGGGTAGTTGCGTCAAACATTAATGTGACGTACATGTAGGCCTGTCTATTTCATTGCTGGCCACTTAGCCATGGTTCTTTGAAATAAACAAGATTTGTCTGGCTTTTGAGCTAATTGTTAAAATGGTTCTAACTGAAATTCATTGAATATATGTTAGAACAACAGTTTATCAAGTAATTAAGTCTGATACATGTACATTTTATCCTTTTCAAATTGATGATTAGCTAAAGGCGAGTTAATAAAGGACGAACTTTTTTAAAATGATATATTCGATTTTACACTTTGAAAAAAAACAACAACAAAAAAAACACCAAGATTAGGCAGTTTGCTAAGAGCGACAAACATATTTAATTAGAACAATTTTAACAAGGCCTTTGACTTTCAGTCGGACGAACTATTCATTTCTTGCGTCAAAACAAGTTAAAAATGACGCTGGTTTCAAGTGAAATATACACAAACTGCTTAGTCATAGCTCAAAACCCAGAAAAAACTTGTTGAATTCAAAAAGCAGTGGTGAGTTTCCTACATTGAAATAGACATGCCTACGTCACATTGCTGTTTCACACCAACTACCAAAGTCCAGGCTCTTGTTCAAATCGGACTCGCGGGATTATGTGTTAAAAAGGACTCATAGCATCAATATTTCCAAAGATTACAAAGCTAGTTGGATGGACACAATATATATTTGAAACATGAAGAAACACCAACCAAAGGATGACGGTTTTATTAGTAAAAATGGCCGAGTGGTCATGGTAAAATTTTACAGAAAAAGTACTCTTATTCCAGCTTTCTATATGATAGAAAAAGCTTCAACCTTAATTCTAAAGGTCCGAGAACAAATTAAAATTGGTTCAAAAACTTGGTCTCTCTTTATTTATGGCTGGAAAATCGTTTTTGTTTTATTGATAGAAAAAGATATTTGATTGTTTAGGTAGACGTGATGAGTCAGGTACTAGGTAGTAATTCGCCTCAGTAAGAACGTTTTATGACAAATATATTGATACAACATATATTTTTATCATGTTTGATTAATTTTTTGTTTTAAGCATTACATTTTTATCACAACTTTACAGTAAAAAATCTTCTGCATACGAGGAAAAAAAAACAATATTTGTCGAACGTCAATTCAACCTTTAAAATTTTTTTTCTTGTTGTAAATTAGTGAAAAACAAAGTGTCCCAGAATATCTGGTACCATTCAATATTCGAATAAATCACAAAACTTGACCAAAACCTGTAAACTGTGATTCAGATAAGAAGTTTTCAATTTTCCCCACAAGAAAGGTTGGGGGAGAAACATTTTTTTTCTTTTAATAATGATGTCAAAAATATCATTTCTTTGAATGAATTATTTTTTTTTCTAAAATGAAGCTGAGAAAAGAACAGGCATCACATTTATGAAAATGCATTTCAATTTTTGTTATATAAATTTAATGAAAAGTAATTCAAAAGTAAATGGTATCAGATATTCTGGGATACCCTGCATTATATGAAATGATGCACGTTCTAAATACGTCCCAACATGAGGATTGGGATAAGGGTGGGTGTGGTCATGAACTCAACTTTTAGAAATAATGTATAATTTTTTCACCCCCCCCCCCAAAAAAGGTAACCAACAGGCCAATTTGGTCCCTCCGCTTTCTGTCTCACCCCTCCATTTTTTGTCTCACCTGTTCACTTTTTTCTCGCATTTCCCATTTCCACCTTTTGTCTCGCCACTTTATTTCTTGTCTCATCCCTCCATTTTTTTTTATCACCCATCCACTTTATGTCTCACCTGTCCACTTTTTCCCCGCCCATCCACTTTTTGTCTCGCTCCCTTTTAACTAATTGTCTCACCCATTCACTTATTGTCTCATTCCTTCATTTTATTTATCACTCATCCACTTTTCGTCTCACTAACGCTCACCCATCCACTTTTTGTCTCACCTGTCCACTTTCTGTCTCGCAACGTTTTGTTTACACCCCCCCCCCCCGCCCCCCAACACCACCCCCCTCCCACTTATTGTCTTGCCCGTCCATTAAATAGGATGTCTTTCATAAATCTTAAAAAAAAAAGAAGAAGAAAATTTGAATTGCAGGAGAGCCATTGATTTAAGAATCATTGTTGAGCAGTGCACTAGTGAATGCATTTCACAAAAAAGTAATGAATCAAATGAAAACAAGTATAAACATTATTTACTGAAAACAAAGTTATTTTCGCCAAAGTTTCGCAAAAGGCTTTGCTTCGTTTTAAAGTCACCCAGATACAATCTGACCTTGTCAGCAAATACAATCTTCCACTGGGTGGCATGTTCATACTAATTGTTAGACCAAAATTAATCACCTAATTGTCTTCGGACTTTTCCGTTTTTCCCCTGATAACGACAAAGAGCACACGGCGTGACCGGTCAGACGAGGATGCTCACTCCTCCATGGTACCTGATCCTACCTCTATTTTTTTTTTTTTTTTTTTTTTTTTAAGATTTTTAGAGGTCCTTGTTGTTCTGCTTTGAATTTGTATTTCGAGATGGTTGACAGTTTGTTATTGTCATTTTTTTGTCATTTTAAGTACTTTCAGTACTTTGATAAAGTATGCCCTATCGGAACTTAATCATTTCAAAATCTGTTACAATAAATAATGAAGAATTGACCGGGTTCATTAACAAAATTATCCAGTGATTGTGGACAGATGTGGGTTTATGGCTATAGATAGTGAAGGCTAGCTATTATGCTTGGGGACAACTCGTTAGTGTTCCGTGAGATACATATACCGTACTAAAATTGTAACATATTGTTATTGTTAGAATGATGAAGTACAATGTTAACGGACGGCCTATACCAAGCTGTGATCTCCATCGTGATCAATATAGAGCTGTTTTACCTAAATATATACAATAAAATGGCTGGTTTTGTACCAGTATTTATAGCTAAACTGTTAGAATCAGATTAGAATGTCAGCTGATAAAGGACGAATAATAAGAAACGAAAGCAAGATATTGGCAATAAATTTATTGTCGATACAACCTCCACACATCGTTTATTAGTCGATTTCTTCTTCTTCCTTCGATTAATAGATCCTCATCTGGTATCATGGTTACATCAGTACTGTCCCCTATGTCGTTATCATTAACCGAGGCCAAACCCCGAGTAAAGTAGAGATGCGCCGGTAGACTCGAGTATAGCTTGTACCTGCGGCACCACTACTTAACACGGGGGCGGCTAGACAACAGGAGGAGGTGCAGATCAAGATAAGATGGAACAAAGTGGTTGATAATTGTTGTCACAAAATCCAACAAAATGAAAAATTGGGTAAAAAAGCAGAGGCCTTCCAAAGATGAATAGTCCGATACCTTGTGCTCTGTCGTGCATATTCCTCCATTTTGATGATCGATACAACGAGCATTCATAAGACGTTATGCCCATTATAACGGTCACAAAAAAGGAAGGATTATCGATGTCACAAAAAGGAAGGATTATCAAGGTAATAAAAAAGGATAAATGAACGAGGTCACCGGAAAGGAATAACTATCGAGGTCACCCAAAAGGAAGAATTATCGAGGTCGCAGAATAGAATTATCAAGGTCATAAGACGTTATATGCCTTATATAACGGTCACAAAAAAGGATATATTACTGGGGTCACAGAGAGATTGAGGTCACGAAAACGAAAGAGGGAGGATTATTGAGGTCGAAAAGGGAAAAAAAGGAACGATACTTGAGGTCAAAAAAGGAAGAACTCTGGTTCGAACGTCTCAACCAGTGAAAATATTGCCGGTGTGTTCGAATGGTACAGAGACTGTGGTAGGAATATCCAACCGTCACCTAATAATGGAAGTTCTGGAGATTGTATATTTAAGATCGTCAAGATTTTGTATTAACGCTCATGCATTTATACTGTTAAGAAGTTTGATTTTTTTTAAAAACCGACAAACCAAACAAAGCCAAGAAAAGCGTAAAACATTAAACATATATAAAAGTAAAGTTAAGGGTAAGTCGTATATAAAGTGAAACACGTTTACTGAAGTATCAAACAATGAATTCCATACCCAGGTAATAAAACAATCACCGTATTTGTTGAGCGGGATGGAGAGTGGTCTCTCAGCCTCCTTGGTGTCACAGCCTAAAAATACAACACTGTCATAAACCGACCACTACAGCTCTCTCTGCTCCATTGCTGAGTCAGGACGAGAAAAATTACAGAACCGTACAGCAGCTAGTCCAGCTCGAACTACAGACTGTGGCTGAGGGGAGTGAATAATTGGTTAAGTGCCCTGAGGGGACTGACTGATCTACACACGTGAAAGGTGGGCAAGGCTGCAACAGAGAGCGCACCTGTTGCAGGTAACAGGTGCATGTTCAATAAATGTAATGCCGGCTCGTGCTGTGTTTACATGGTTTTTTAAATATTTAGCCGGATCAAGTGTTTGACACGTGGTCAAGTGTGCAACGAAATTATTGAGAATTATACGATTATTGAAAATCAATTTGTTAAACCATTTCTACTTGTTAAATGATGAAATTACAACATTACGCATGAATGGCAAAATAAATTAATCTATATCTTTTAATTATAGGAATTAGCTTACGATTATATATCAGTATCTTGTTACTAGTTGTTGTTTGCCCAATTTTATTTCGTTAACATCTTGAACGGAAAGGATCTTTCCTAATTACTGACTTTAAAAAAATCAATTCTTTTCTACCTAAAAGACCTATATGTTTTTTGGTTTCTTTTTTTGGTTTTTTTTTTTTTTTATCTTGTGATCGATATATTAATTAATGATTTCAGAAAACTTTTCAATTCAACTGGTAAATGAATTTTCGTTCTATAATGCAACATCAAATTATTATTCCCCTTTTGCATCAAATACCTATAAAATAACTTACTGGTCACAATATCAAAGTATAATCCATGGTCCTTGTACTTATCCTGGTCCTGTCGCCATGTGAAAGAATGATAGAGAGAAAGAAAGAGAGAAATAAAGAGATAACGAAAGAGAGAAAACGAGAGAGAAAGAGAGAGAGAGAACAATTGAGATATACAAACAGACAGAGTGGATAGAGAGAGAGAGAAGATAGAGAGAAAATAGAGAGAGGGAGTAGGGAGAGAGAGAAAAACGGGATACCAATAAAGAAAAAAGATCGGGGGAAAGCGAGCGAGCGAGAGAGAGAGAGAGAGAGAGAAAGACGTGGCACTTTTCCTTACCCTACAAGACGTGGATGCTGTTCCCGCCGGATTACAGACGAAGTACACAGAACGACAGGTGGATCTGCATGCTGCATTTAACGTCGCGCTTCATCTATTTTCTGATTTTCAATTTAATATTTCAATACAAATGTAGTATTTAACAATCAATTGATCAAGTGGAGATTACACGTTTTGTAAAGTAGATAAAGCTGAAAACTCCATTAAAACTTAAAAGTTCATACTACTGAGAAACTTTATCAGTCCATAAATTTAAATGAAATTTTAAATTTTTATACGTTTTAAATTCTCATTTCCGTTCTTTGTTCACAAAAAATTAATCAACCACTTTTTGTGAATAAATGAACACACTCCTACAGTACAGTGATATCGTTTATCATGCAAGTCTTTACAGCCTTAATCTCGGAGATTCACTTCCCCCTTCCCTTCTATTTTTCATTTGGTTACCATCAGTAACTGTGTAATTGTAATGTACAACACGTTTGTAATATTGTAATGTACAACACGTTTGTAATAATGTAATGTACAATACGTTTGTAATATTGTAATGTACAATACGTTTGTAATATTGTAATGTACAATAGATTGTAATATTGTAATGTATGATACGTTTGTAATATTGTAATGTACAATACATTTTTAATATTGTAATGTACAATACGTTTGTTATATTGTAATGTACAATACATTTTTAATATTGTAATGTACAATACGTTTGTAATATTGTAATGTACAATACGTTTGTAATATTGTAATTTTGTGACTGTGATTATTCTGTTTCATCAGTTAGTGCAGATTATTGATCTCACATTTACGGTGTATACATAAATACAGCAATCGGTGTACAACAGTTGTACAACAGAATCAATCAAATGCTGTCGATCTTATAGATAGATTAACGTCTCAAGATGTAAACATATATATCCTGTTTGTCAAATAAGGCCATTAATTTGTTTGTTCAATTTGATATTTCCATCTAGTATACTCACTTTATGGATGTCTTCTAAAGCACCTAGATATTCACATTAGATTAGACTTTACTGCTTGGTCCGATTTTATATCAAATTTTATGCACGCTTTTAAACGATGGCTATGCTTAGTATGTGTATAATAAAAGACATTGAAGTAGTTTTACCCGTCAATTATGCCAAATTTCAATGAAGAAAAATACGTACAAAATTGGCTAACAAAACAAACGACATTAAAAGGTACCTCGTTATTTCGCCTCATGTTAAATTTCACCCCTGACGACGAGACGGGTACATAGTTGTATTACGAATTTTACATCGCTTTAAATAAAGGTCGAAATGATCAGACAAATTACAAATAAACATATGTACGTTTTGTTCGCTAATATTTCTAAAGTCTGCTTTCTTTACAATCGATGCATAGCATGCGGATTGAATAACCCCAATCATTCGGGGGACGAAACCAAGCGGTTTCCTTTTCTAAACATTCCCGTGATGCATTTTGGTTTGTTTTTTCGTTTGCCCAAAGAGAAATTATTTATATTTACTTTGAATATTTCTAACTTTGAAAGGAGACTGATTCTGCTGGTGTAAATAGGAGAAAGTCCATAACTTTCTAAGATAAATGATTTGTATGAAAAAAATTTTGATACTGTAATTACAAAAAAATCGGACCAAGCAGCTTTAAGGCGGATGGACTCGACAGACAAAAGTCTACTGCATGAAAGTTCATGAATGGAATTAAACTGTAATTATCTAGTACAATGGTGTCCTTGAGAGTTTCCATTATTTCAGCACATTTGTAATTTATACAGTTATTAGATAATAAATATTTTTACTGTTGTTAACATCTTTGGATGGTCTTAACATCATGCTTAGAGTTATAGCCTACTAGTAACTATGCATATGTAATTCCAACTCTCTAATCATTGTGCACATCTCAAGCTGTATATTTCTTCTATCTTTTGATTGATACATTTTGGATGTTTTTTTTTTAACATCAGCTTTCTGTTTTGGTTTTTTTCCTTTCTGTAATTTTTTACCCCTCCTACTTCTGTTATGTAAGAGGGGGATTATATGCGTCTCTTGGCTTGCTTCCGATCTTATTGTAAACTTTGTCAATTATTTGTACTTGCTATTGAGAAACATCAGTAAATGTTGTTTAAACTAAAAAAACTAACACCTTGATTTGATTTAAATTCTTTGTGTATTTAATCTTATTTCTAGGAAATACTTATCGCTAAACTCTACCATTCTCTTAAAGAATACTTATTATGTTACTAGTATATGTTTTAGTTAATTACATGTTAGGAACTACATATGAATGTTTTAATATATAACCATGAATTACTTAACTATATGTATAACTTGAACTATACTTATGCATTATATTTTACATTATAAATCAATATTTTGACGATTTCTCACTTCACTTTTAAATTTCTTATGTAGAGTATCACTTTCCTGTAAGTTACACGTCGGACGTTGATTACGCAACAGCAATATTGTGACTCATTCATTTGTTTCCGACTCATAAAAAATACAAATGCTAAATATATATAACTCCATCTGAAATTGAGTGGTTTTATTTTGAGGATCAACAACTCTGGAAAAAAACCAGATAGATATTTAGAAGAAACGGATATTAAAAGAATATCACAAAGCAAGTGAAACTAAAAATTATTTTAAAAAATTACACAACAAACACAATATTTCGAAGTCGCGCGCGTGCACACCCATGGCCACAAACACAAAATAAGATATCGCATTGTAACAATTCTGCATAGTATGACATTACTTTTGGATCAACCCTTGTTCATATGAAATTGTGTAATGTTGTGCAAGTGACCAACATAATGTGTGAGGGTTGCAAACACCGTAATGTAACAATGCCATTCTTAGGTAAAGTGGAGAAATAATACACTAATATACATCGAGAACAATTCTTTTTCAGATGTGTTGTCGTAACCCCGCCGATTCTCGATCCGTCACACAAAGTAGAAAAAAGAAGGAAAAATGACATTTTTTTCTCGTTCACTACACAGCATTGATTTGAATGTCATTTTTGATTACCGCAGCGGTGGAATTCAAAATGACATGATCATCATTTCTGAATTACAATAATAGTGAATTTTATCACCCTGGATAATTGGTAGATAAAATCACTGGACACTGTAATGGGGTCTGTGCTTCTATCTGTTCATAGGACGCTGCCTGTGAATCGGGGTCAGAGGTCAATGACGCTATACCAAGTGATTCAGTATTGTAGCGTACGTAATGCATGTTACTGGTGTACCCATCATTGTAGGCTAAATTAGGAGAATTTATCTTCATTGATAGAATCAAATTCTATCCGGTGAGCGGCATGTGACACATAATGGCCGCCACAGCTGTCGAACTTTGTGTGCTTTAGACAATGTAACCCGGGGATAATTACGTGTCTCGATCTATTGTTAATTTCATTGCTCCAATTTGCCATCAAATGGATTCAGGGAAAATGCTATTTCTCGTTTTTTTACAAAAATATAAGTTAATTCTAATATCTGGGGTGGGTATAAAGTCGTGTGTTTGAATTTGAATTCATTCCGCCGTGTAGACTATACCTACACTTTTTTGATTCTCAAACTTTACTGATATAAAATAAATTTATCCGCCGGCGGTTGACATTAATAATAGCGATTTCCAGGAAAGTCTTATTATTGACTCTGATCGTGACTCAACACGCGTGTTTCTATCGATATATATGAGGATAGTTGTATTTTTCCATCTTCAAAAGATTCTGAAAAATAATTCCTTTTCTTAATTACATGTGTTACTTTTAAAATCTACAGTTTATTATATATACGTCTACAAATCCCTACTAACATGTACCATACATGTATATAATTGACTGCAATTCTAAACCCAGCATTATTCTGGTATATAAGTATACGTAGGTATAATTATACAAAAAAGCAAAGAAGTGGTAATCGTTATTAACGGCTTACTGTAGAGATGTCGGTAGGTGGAATGCTCATGTACAGGCACTTGTTTCTGTGTATAAATATTCTATGTGGTGGTGATGGTGGTGGTGGTGGTGGTGGTGGGGCTTCATCGCAGAAACAATGATAGATATGGTTAAGATATGTAGATCTATCTCACATCAGTGACAACAACAGCTTTTGACGCATGCATTGCGATACGATATTTTGTCCATGATTTTATATTTATTCATCAAAACATGAAGCTTATGATAAGGTACTGTAAATGACGTAAATATGTCATAATATAAGCACACTAAAGACAAACGCACAAATAATGACCATAAAAAGGTCCACAGGCGCTGGAAACATATTTTGTTATTTGATAAAACTTAACATGGACACTTACCTAGTCTTGGATATCCACCAACGGTTCACCTGTCACCTCAGCAACAGACCGGGGTCATTTTAACGGTCAATTTCCCGCATTACACAGTGAGATTGGTATATATTTCACAGGAATATAGTTTGTTCAACATTTGTAAAATAATCATCCTCGTTACCTCAGACTGTACATTACTCCCTAAAATTCACTAATCCGACACAAATTATTTCGTCTTAAAAACTATGAAAACTTCTTAAATACACGTCAGTATATGTTTAACTTTCTGTCCAAAATTTGCCAGAGTCATACAATGAACTATAAAATAAATGCAAGCTTTGGAGCCGAATCAGAGGGGAAAATAATTGCTACAATTATTTCAGCGTTCACAAAAAGCACGGACTGAGTGGCCTCGACATTTGGAATTTATACTACTTCTAATTAACTTCATGGAGTGACTATAGAAACGGGGAATAGGCTAAATTGGACAACTTCTAAATGTGACACTCCTTTTATTTCTCTCTGCTAAGCGATGGGAGAGAGAGAGAGAGAGAGAGAGAGAGAGAGAGAGAGAGAGAGAGAGAGAGAGAGAGAGAACTCAGTAACATCTGATAATAAAATGAAAATGATGGAATTTCGTATTAAACCATGGTCGGATCTAGAGGGAGAGTCTTGTGCCTTTTAAATTTAAAATTCAAGAGTAAATGCGAAAATAAGCCCCGGATACCTTCTTTCATTTAATCAACTTTTCTTTCTTTAAATTCTTTTCTATTGGGGTATTTGTTATCAGAGGTGCTTTGCACTCTCTCATCACCCCCCCCCCCCATTGAAAAATTTCAAATTTTCGCGCCAAAACCATAATCTTCATCCGGGTTTTCGGCAAGGCTCCTTCTATCAAAATGGCTGCCGCTTGTGACATTTCGCAAGGTGAATATTTCTACCTATTCAATAGCTGGTTTACTTTTTGTATTTCTTATGTAAAGATACTTGAAATTTAAACGACATAGAAGTTTTAATCATGCACACATTATCCTTAATTCCGGTTATCACCAATTTACGCACCTTTGACAAATTGTTAAGTGTATGGGAGGCCCACGCCTCTCAGTTTTTGATCTAAGGGGGTTTATTGGTCAAACAGACGACCAAATCCCTTATTAGAAGTTGAAATGTAGACATCATGTTTCGTCCACGTTCCAAATTTCAGTTTGATTGTTGATAGGACTCGAGGTGAAGAGTACACCAGTACATGTGACATATCCCAACATGTTTCATCATACATGGAACATACATAATCAAGTTTAACAGGTTGGGACCAAACTCCCAATTGGGATATATAATAGCCCAAATGGGATATGAATTTAAATTGCAAAAAATAAACAATTTTTATTTTAAAATTTTTGATATAAATCCGCACTAATGTGAATCAAATGCACCAACTTTTGGCTGTACTGAGGGATCAATATCCAGCTACAGAAAAAGTTGTTTACCAAAAGTTGTTGTATTTCATCTATTCAGATTCTTATGCGGATTTATATCAAAAAGTTTAAAATTAAAAAAAAATTGGTCCCAACCTGTGTAAGTTAAATCTGGTACCTTTATGACAACACAGAACAGGGTGGTTTACAGGATACATTAACTAACTAATCACTTATGTACACCAGTAACTTGAAATGAATATCCACGATAGTCAGGAATCACAAAAAACTTTAAAATTTTTAATGTAAAAAATAATTCTGGTGAATTTTAAAAAGAAATTGACAACATATATTATTTTTAGATCAAGTAGCAGATGATTCGACCAGTGTTAATGACGTCTCCTCAGAAGTATGGACCGTTCCGAATAATGAAGTCCACAGCCATGACAATCAGGGCCAGTCCCCAACTGAAGTTCATGTGGTGGTGTCTGTTCAGCCCGAGGAGAAGAAGCCGCAGCGGGCGGCATACGAAGAGAGACGGTCAGGAAGAATCCCCACCAGGAAAAGAAGTGTTCCCTTCAAGTTCAGGTGCCAAAAAAATTTCTTTCAGGCCGGGCTTAGATATAAATTGTTTGTTTCAAATTTATAGGTATACATGCATCTTCAAAATGCATTAAAAACCCCAATTTTTTGAATATTGCTTAGGAGTTCTGACAACATCATGTTTTTTGAAAGTTGATATTATTTAAATATTTCATGATCATAATATGGTGATTTGATGATTTAACTTTAGAATGGTTGAGATTCTACTTGACTTTGTAAAGCTAAAATACCAGAAGATAAGTGCTGTGCTGTAGATGTTTAAAGGAAACTTTTGTAATTGACAGGGATTACAGGAATCCAGACCTGGTGAATGAGGAGAATGAAGGGGAGGAGGCGGAGGAGAAATTTACACCTGAGGAGGAGTTCCGAAACGTGTCCCTGGTGAAACGACCTGCCACATCCTCCACGCGAAAAAGAGGCAAGTTCAGTTCTCTAGCAAAGAATAAAAGATTGAAATTAACGCCAGTATCATTAAATCTCACTGGAATTACTGACTTCATCTTTTCCTTATGGTATTGAAAGTAAAATTGTTATTTATGTCAAATTCTGCCACAAAAACTTTTCTCTGTGTTAAGCTAAGTTAATGTGCATAAAATCAATATAAATATCAATCAAACAAAATTAAATTGGGATATATAAATACATCATTACGAAAATATTATGTTCTCCAGGTCGGCCAAGAAAACTTCCCCAGTATGAAGTGCCCATGACACAAGAAGTTATCACTTTAGGTAAGGATTAGCTTTCTCTCCTCTTGGAAATCTTCAAAAGTATAAAATAGATGTCTTTTTCATTAAATCTTCCTGTTAAGTGGCACAAGTAAGACTGTGTTATTTATGATACAGATGCTAATACAGCCAATAGCCTGGGGGTAGGGAATGAGGAAGTCAGTATAGTGATCATCCAGCAGGGGACTGAAGGAGGGGACATAGTTCTACAGACCGGGGGAGGACAGGTGCTTTCTGGCTCCGTGGAGACCAATCAGATTCAGAGTATACCTCAACAGCAGACCACTACAGACCAGTCCACAAACCTACCTCAACAGCACCTCGTGGAACAAACCTCAACCCTGACACAACAAACCTCAACTCTGACTCAACAAACCTCAACCTTGACGCAACAAGCCTCAACTCTGACTCAACATGTGGTTGACTCGGCGGGTGATAAGGAACAGAGTGAGGCAGGAGGTTCTTTCGAAAACCAAAGTCAGGGGGAGGTAATTGATGAGACGCTAGCTGTGAAATCAGAAAATATTGATTCAATGGAGGAGGATGAAATAGAGGAAAGTGGAAGTGTGGAATCTCAGGAGGGGGAAGAGGAGAAAAGTCGCATGACCCAGGAGGGGGAGGAGGAATCCCAGATTGTTAATTCTCAGGATGAGTCTGAAATCCAAAAATCTCAAAAACCACAAACTGTCTACCTCAATAAAAAACCAAGACGGTCAGGAAAGAAAAATAACATAGTTGTGGTTTATTCCTGTGGAGTCTGCATGAAAAAGTTCTCCTCAAAAGGTATTTATACAAGTAATTCATATCTTGTGATCAGAACAGAATATAAATTTTCTTAAACCTCTTGTATGGATCTTATGAAGCTTGTAAAGTGAGTATGTTTGTTGATTAATGAATGCACTCTAATGTGAATTTTTGGTACCAATATTATTGTTGCAGGCAATTTAAAAACACACATGAAGATACATTTGGGAGAAAAACCCTTCCACTGTAACGTTGAAAATTGTCCAAAGTCATTTCGAAGTAACGAAGCCTTACGGCGACACAAAATGTCACATTTAGGTAAGTAGATGTACGAATTGATCTAAAACATTAATAGTATTGTAAATCAGACTGTTGCATTCTAACTCCTTTTATTTAATATTACATGTATTTGTGATGGATTTGCAAATACAAAAGACTTAATGTACAGACTAATGTCTATTGCAAAGGAAGGTAACTATTATTTCATGATTGCATTCTCTTACAGGTATCAAGCCCTTTGAGTGCAGTTTTTGTAACAACAAATTTTCCAGTAATGTCAGTTTACAGGAGCACATGTCGCGACACACCGACTCCAAACCTCATCAGTGTCACATCTGTCTGCGGAACTTCCGACAGATCAGCTGTTTACGGCGTCACCTAATCACACACTCCTCAGAGACGCCGTTCTCCTGTCAAATCTGTGGACGGAAGTTCTCCCAAAACATGTACCTCCGGTCCCACATGAAAATGCACACAGGTTAGAAACTTGAACCGAAAAAGCAGTTTTAGTTTTTTAATTCAAAAATTTCTCATAGTCTTGTAATCAACAAGTATGTGTGAAATAATTTTTATTTAAGTTGTCTGTTTTTTGTGAAATGAAGTAAATTTGTATTTTGTATAATCACATACTGTACACATATATATTTGAAACTTCTTTAGAGTTTGTAAAAAAGAGAAAAGTAAATTGAAATATAATGTGTGCATTTTATTTTTTTTTTATGAAGGAGAAAGACCGTTCAAGTGTAAGCTGTGTGACAAGGCTTTTGCCCATCAGTCTGATCTCAACCGACACAAAATAGTTCACTCAGGTAAATTGGCTACCAGTATGCTTATTTGTCAGAAGCTGATACACATTACCTTTATTTTTTTATATTGATTCACTATGAATTCAGTCACTAACATAGATTAGACAGTGACAGGATAGATAACTCTTATTTCATTGACTTGATTTACAGGAGAGAAACCCTACGAGTGTGAAGTCTGCGGAACACGGTTCAGTGATCCGTCCAGTAAACGGCGCCACGAACGAGAGCACGTGGGAACCAAGCCGTATGTGTGTCAGCTCTGTTACGAGTCATTTAAAAGGGCGGGGCAGTTAAAGGCCCATCTTAGTAGGAAACATCTTCATCAGAAGGATGATGTACAGGTGATCCGGACTAGTACTGGGGCCCTACAGTTTGTGTTCCCGAATGCTGACCAATGTATCACCCAGCAGGACATCGCCTCCTCCATGTCCGGCGATCACCCATCCATGGTGAAGCAGAAGAAAATAGTCAAGTTAATCCAAGACCTCAACTCCTCCATACAGAATGTCCCCATTAACCCACCTCCTCACGATTACTCTGCCACCGAGTCTCCCTCAGGACTTGACGGGGACAGACAGGAGGAGATGTCTGTGGAGTCTGTGATCAGTGAGGCCCTGGACAAGAACCAGGGTCTGATGTCTCAGGGTGGGGACCAGAGGGTACAGACACTGCCCGTGTCGACGTTCGACGGTTCCCAGATGTCAGAGTCCACGGTGGTGACAATAGCGGAGGTCCTGGATAACGGCCAAATCCAGACGATCCAGACGGACGACTGTGTGCCGGTTGAGTACCTCCACATCATAGAGGAGCTGGCACCTGAATCTCTGGAACAACAGGTGGTGGAGGTCCACTATCAGGATTCGGAACACCAGGGGGAGCTCCACACTGAGCAGGGAATCCCCAAACCCCTGGAGGATCCCCCCACCGTCACCCCATCAGCATCTGACCAGACCTCAGACACCGCTGCGGTGGATTATGCCAGTAACCCCGACTTCAGCAGCCAGGCGTACTATAACTGGTTGTGCAGCTTCACAGAGCTGTGTAAAGTCATGCCCATGCCGCTGGACGTATCCCTTTTCCAGAAAATCAGCCAGGTCCACAAACATTTGTCTGACGTCATGGCAACACCCTCAGGTGTCGTGGCAGACAAGGAGAATTTCAAGACACTCATGAACATCTCTAAAGAACTGAACACCATCATTAATGAGCACTTGTTTTACGTCATGCAGAATCTGGATGCCATGGATGAGAAGTAGTGACCAGTTTTTGAGTTTACTCTTCATTGCTGCTATCGTTGTATTTGATCAGGTTTTGTTAAGAAATTATGTGTCTGATATTTAAATCTGTGGCAATCAAACTGACTCATTCTCCAGAAACTATAATTTATTTTGTAGTTATGTAATCATTATACATTTGTTATTTGTTTTAACGTGTTAAAATTGGATTAAACACAATTGAAAAAGAAATGGAAATTGTCATACATTTGTAAATTTCTTACATTATACACGATTATTCTCAGGAAGAGCATATCTTTGAGATGAGTTTATTACAGAGATCAGGAGGCCATTGCAGCCTGCAATAAGTATACACACATACATGCTTTAATACAATGAATTCACCGGTGTAACATTGATATGAACAACGGCAGCTAGTCTTATAAAAATGAGCCACTAGCTGTCAGACCCAATCATTTTACCGCTGATATCTTGCCAGCAGCCAGTCAATTCTGTCTTCGAACAAATTCAACACCATGCAACAAGCAGGGTCGGTCTTCTTATTTTTCTCATGTATATATTTTAACGAGTCTTGGAAGACACTAGATTTCAACTACTAACTATCACTATTATCATTTCTCCGTCGTCGGAGCATTTTCCGGAACTTCTTGAACTTTTGGAGTCTCCGGAGCTGGGCGCTGCGTTCCAGGGTCACGTTGGAATGGACGGAGACCGGGATGACGGAATCTGACCCACAACGGCCGTCACTGACCGAGATGTCGTCAATGGCGATGTCTCCCAGGTAACTCCCCGTCATTGTGGCCTCAAACACCAGCTGGAACACAGGGAACACAGAAATGTTAGCTACAGGTGTATCGAGGAACTCAAATTCTTTAAAAATGAACATTGTTTCATTCCCAGGACGTTTTATTCCCAGAACTTAAGAACATATATAACCTTTACAAAATAATCTCTTAGTTCACAATATCAAGGTTTTGTGATTACAGCACTGACATTGTGAAGATGCAATATATCGAAAAGGGTGGTTTTCTGGCTAAACTTAACAAAAATTATATAACACGTTTTCAACTGCTATAATTATCAAAAAAATTATTAGATATTTTTGCTGAGAGGACTACCTGAAACCCGGCCCTGGCTAGCTTTTTGGGGATGTCTAGTAACGCCTGAATCCACACGTTTCCTTGGTTACCGTATGCTCTCCACGCTGCTTCAATTACGTCACCGGACCGAGTCTAGAAAAAAAGAAGACTATTTTGATAAACTTAGTTAAACACAAAACTTTATTCGCAACAATTATTTTATGGAGTGTAATTTCATTTTTCTTTTCTCTCTCTCATTTTTTCTCTCAAACATCGCTGACATTTGTATATTCAAATTGAGCGTAATTATCTGACTCCTGAAGACGTACCAGTCTACTTTGGTATACACAACAAGCTTCCCTATCTGACGCCAGTATACATGTAACAGTCTTTGAAGTTGTCTACCAAGGAAAAGACATTAAGCGTTCTTATCTAATGCCTGTAAATGTGTCAATGTCATGACCCCGTTTACCTAGACATTGAGCGCCTAGCTGTAAACTATATGATATCGAGAATCGCTAACTATGATATATACATGCATTATATTGAGCGCCCCTCTATCTGATTCCCGTTAATACCTTTGTATTACTATAGAGCGTCCCTTTCTGACGCCTGCATACATCTGTCAGTGTATGACCCTGCTTACTTTGGTGTTATTATTCGGCGTCTCTTTTTGAAGCCCTTCAAACTATACGTGTGTCTGACATCGCCTACCTTGGTATAGAAACTAAAAGTCGTGACGCCTGAATACATTTGTCAGTGTGAGTTGGTATAGACATTGAGCGTCCCTATCTGACGCATGTACGTACATTCGTATAAACATTAAGCGTTCATATCTATACGTGTGTCTGACATCACCTACCTTGGCATAAAAACTGAACGTTGTGTCAGTGTCATATTAGACCTACTTTGGTATAGACATTGAGCGTCCCTATCTGACGCCCGTGCATACCTTTGTATAGACATTGAGCGTCCCTATCTGACGCCCGTACATACCTTGGTATAGACATTGAGTCTCCCTATCTGACGCCTTTCATACCTTGGTATAGAAACTGAAAGTCGTGACGCTTGTATACATTTGTCAATGTCAAACTAGACTTACCTTGATATAAACATTGAGTGTCCCTGTACGACGCCCGTACATACCTTGGTATAGACATTGAGCGTCCCTATCTGACGCCTGTATATACCTTGGCATAGACATTGAGCGTCACTATCTGACTCCCGTACATACTTTGGTATAGACATTGAGTGTCCCTATCTGACGCCCGTACATACGTTGGTATAGACATTGAGCGTCCCTATCTGACTCCCGTATATACCTTGGTATAGACATTGAGCGTCCCTATCTGACGCCCGTACATACCTTGGTATAGACATTGAGCGTCCCTATCGGACGCCCGTACATACCTTGGTATAGACATTGAGCGTCCCTATCGGACGCCCGTACCTACCTTTGTATAGACATTGAGCGTCCCTATCTGACGCCTGTATATACCTTGGTATAGACATTGAGCGTCCCTATTTGACGCCCGTACATACCTTTGTATAGACATTGAGCGTCCCTATCTGACGCCCGTACCTACCTTGGTATAGACATTGAGCGTCCTTATCTGACGCCTGTATATACCTTGGTATAGATTTTGAACGTCCCTGTCTGACGCCCGTACATACCTTGGTATAGATTTTGAACGTCCCTGTCTGACGCCCGTACATACCTTGGTATAGACATTGAGCGTCCCTATCTGACGCCCGTACCTACCTTGGTATGGACATTGAGCGTCCCCTATCTGACGCCCGTACCTACCTTGGTATAGACATTGAGCGTCCCTATCTGACGCCTGTATATACCTTGGTATAGACATTGAGCGTCCCTATCTGACGCCTGTATATACCTTGGTATAGACATTGAGCGTCCCTATCTGACGCCCGTACCTACCTTGGTATAGACATTGAGCGTCCCTATCTGACGCCCGTACATACTTTGGTATAGACATTGAGCGTCCCTATCTGACGCCCGTACATACTTTGGTATAGACATTGAGCGTCCCTATCTGACGCCCGTACATACCTTGGTATAGACATTGAGCGTCCCTATCTGACGCCTGTATATACCTTGGTATAGACATTGAGCGTCCCTATCTGACGCCTTTATATACCTTGGTATAGACATTGAGCGTCCCTATCTGACGCCCGTGCATACCTTGGTATAGACATTGAGCGTCCTTGTCTGACGCATGTACATACCTTGGTATAGACATTGAGCGTCCCTATCTGACGCCCGTACATACCTTTGTATAGACATTGAGCGTCCCTGTCTGACGCCCGTGCATACCTTGGTATAGACATTGAGCGTCCCTATCTGACGCCCGTGCATACCTTGGTATAGACATTGAGCATCCCTATCTGACGCCCGTACATACCTTTATATAGACATTAAGCGTCCATGTCTGAAGCCCGTACATACCTTTGTATAGACATTGAGCGTCCCTGTCTGACGCACGTACATACCTTGGTATAGACATTGAGCGTCCCTGTCTGACGCCCGTACCTACCTTTGTATAGACATTGAGCGTCCCTATCTGACGCCTGTATATACCTTGGTACAGACATTGAGCGTCCCTGTCTGACGCCCGTACCTACCTTGGTATAGACATTGAGCGTCCCTATCTGACGCCCGTACATGTGGTAGTAGAATCCCAGACACAGCTGGTCCAGACTCTGGTAGAATGGTGAGTACATCACCGCACGCTCGTTGTTACCCCGACCGGAAGCCTCTACATACAGGAAGTGACCTACAAGCACGAACATTGGATTACTATGGGCTGTTTTAGCAGTTCAGGGGCGCGTAAACATTTAGGAATTCGCAGGCGTGTTCAATAGAGCAGGTGCTTGCAAGCGCTTGCTAAAATTTGTTTTACATGGATAGGAAATTTTGGTGAGCGTTCGCGAGCACCAACTTTGCTGAACAGGCACATGTAGTATCGTTGCCCTCGTGTTCAAGAAAATCACTCGAAAACAGCTTTGGATCGCAAAATAGCATCATGTAAAACATGAACCAGTCTGATCAGTGTGGGGGGGGGGGGGTCCTTTTTTTAAGAGTAAAAATCAGAGTAGAGGAAAATATAGAAGAAATGCATTACTTGTCGGTTACCTGGGAAAAAATAACAGCATTAATGATAATAGGACTTCTAGCTTAAAGAACCTGAGTAAAACTAAACAACGAAACACATTTAGGACACGTTCAAATTATTATAACACAGCATACATAACATAAGAAGTCTAAAAATTGGATGGGTCATTCCCTTAGAACACATTAAATGAAATAAGAGTACATGTAGAACAACTATTATGTGAAAGGATTTTAGAAATGGTAATAACAGTCATTAGATGAAGCCGATTTCAACGACATCAATGATATTAAGAAGTCAGAATGCCAGAGAACAGTTTGTTAAACTGTTATTTGGGGATACAAAAATACAGCTTTAGGTCAAGTCCATTATCGTGACGTGTAGAACACACCATTAACCGGATTCTGGAGACAAGCACACCTTTGTTTTTGAAAGCACAAAATTGCCCTGGTCTTGCTCTCACTAAAATAAACGTCGTCCTATACTCAAGTAGGTCAGAAATAAAAGGCTTTTTGAAAATGTTACTGAATCAGTTTGTCTGTGGACGGTACGACAGTAGGGCCCAGAGATTGCCTGTCCACAGACAGTTAGAGGGATCGGGTTCCCGGGAGAGTGAACTCGTCACATCCGAGAGTTGGGGGGCAGGTTACACAACCAGACTTTTATGTGGTGTCAAAAACTCGATACTCGGGTGAGCTTTAACAGAATCCTCAGGAAAACTCCCCACTTGCTTTATCTATATACCACAAAGCACCATTTATATTTACGTAGCGCATGCACTGGAAACATATGCATGCATTCGGCAAAAGATTAAACTAACGCATTGTTTGTAAGATTTTGGACGGAGTTCCTAATACATGTATTACATTTTCTAAAGAAAACTTTTATTGATATTTTTTGAAGAACTTAATAATTTTAAAATATTGTGTAGCGTTTTTAGCGGGAGACTAATTTGGCGGATTGAGACTTCAGATAAGTCATATACAAAAGACGGGATGGGGATTGGAAACAATGGAATTTCAGACCGCGGACACAGACTAAATAAAAAAAATTCGTTTTTCAAAAACTATGAATTACTCCATATTCATCTGACAACAATAGATCTCCACATTTCTTACCAGCCCCCTTTGCCCGGCACGTGTGGTCCCCCGAGGGTCCGGTGTTACTGGACGGAGTCTCCCCCTTGCTTCTCGTCCAATCAAATTGGTCCTTCTCCGTTTCCTGGGTGAAACCACACATGTCGTCGTTCTCAAACCCACAAAACGACTGCGTCTTTGCTGAAATCAAAATATCAGTAATTTTATTTTAAAGGTGAAAATAGCTGCATTCTAATAAAATAATAAGTAGGAGATCACTCTTATTTTAACATAAAAACCCTAGATTTCTGATTTTTTAATAATAGAAAATGTTTCTAACATACGACTTCCAAAAATATCTAAACTGTTTGTGACACTTAAAATCTCACAAGGTTTAAATAAGTTTTCCTGAAAAACAATGTTTCAGAATATATTGCATCGAATTTATCGATTATTTTGAAGAACTAAGTGTTGTCAGCGGTATTGATTTGTGCTTAGGTCCAAACACTGTTTCACTTTCGGTTTGCTCGAGTTAGTGCATAGGAGAGTTGATTAAAATTAACTCCCAAAAATCTTTTGTAAGACTGCTTAATAAGTCTGTTTACATTTTTTGAATGGGCAAATTAACAGATGCTCTGCTGAGACAAAACCGAGCTCATTGGTTATTTTTTGAATCCCACTGATTAGTTTTGTTTCTATCCAGAACTGGCCTTCATGCCACGTTCAGACAGCTGTTAGAGAGTGAAGAATGTCTGATTCCTGTAACATGCTTTGACGCAAGGATCAGAGTTAAACTGCTCCATGTTAACAGTTTGTAACACGGCTAATCTCATGCTCAGATCAACTACACAGACACATCGTATCAAGAATTAAATTCATTACTGAGTTATGGGAATAGGTCTATCCTAAATCAAGTTCAGATAACCGATAAAAGAAAAACAGTTTGAACTGCATGTCAGATAGGATCTGTGTTACAGAATAACATGCCTGGCATGTACTCTATTCTACCAGAACCTGACATTCTCAATCTTAATATAAAATTCGAGGTTAACTAGCTCCAGGTTGCAGCATGTTTTATAATTTTCCCTCTGTAAGAACTTATCAGCCATGGATGATATTGGGGGTAAAGGAAGGGGGGTGTCTATGATATCATAATACATGTACAATAATAGTAGGATCTAGCTCCTCAGGACAGAGCATAGATAATTTACATACAATGATAACTAGGACGTTAAATAATCATCCAGATATAATGGGTGAGAATTTTATGTGTATGAATATTTTGATGCGGTAGGTAATATAAGACCGAGGACTCCAGACGCCCAGGTGTGAACTGACAATAGATTTTACTTGATGCACAAGACATAAATAATACAACACGTAATATATCGCCTTATTGTAGAAAGTGTATACATTTTTTTTTTCGCACACCATCAAACGTATGCATCTACTTACACTGTACGTAATAGCTTTAACAGACTGGTTACTCGGTAACTATGTAGAAGAAAATTGGTTATATAATTATTAGATAATTTTTAGGTGACTGGTACTGTTAATTAGTCGAATAATAGGTAAATGAGAAATTCCCCTCATTATCATTTTTATGTCTCCGGAGCATTGTATTGTTTATAACCAAGAACCATACAATTCATAGGTTTAACATATATACATAAGTAAAGTGAACAAACATATGTAGACATTTAAAAAAACCCCAAAAAAACCACCACATCATAATCTTGTATTAGACTGCATGTGCACATAGCACTGTGCAAAATGTACATGACAAAAATTAACAGGACAATGAAGAGTATATTCTCAAAACAAAAACAATAATTATAATTTTATCGTAATTTTGAGCATTTATATAGGTATTTTCCTAAATTGCACAACTCAGAAATGCGAGGGATAACTTTGCTCTATATAAAAAAAACCCAGCAACTGGTGTGATCACATCTAAAACAGGGACTGATTCCAGACAGAGTCGGTCTAAGTGTTAACGTTTAAACTTTGTGTGACAAACACATTTTTCTAGATTTGAAAAAAAAACCCCAAACATTTTTATGGAGAAAGTAATGTGTTTGAATAGCTGAAATGTCCCAAAGTAGATTTAATTCATCGCTTCCGTCATCTAAAATTTGAATAAAAAAACCTCATTTTCTCTCATTGCAACAAAACTTTAATTTTTGGTTCTTAATCTACTTAATATATATATAACCAGATTCCAGCCAGGCCATTGCTACTTGCTGTTGCTCGTTTTGCTTTATTAGAGTACTGACGCACTATAAAACCGAGGCACGGGTACTTATACAAAAAACAAAACTACAAAGCAAGTTATCATTAATATATTTATCATATCTACATTCCTTTTGCCACAAAATGTTATTAAATGTCATATCTTACAGATCTTGACTGGGGAAAAACCTGCTGTTTGTGATTCGGTAAATGAAAGCAACATGGGACCCTTCACACCATTCTCCCAAAAAATCTCGAGAGACTACGTCACAATCAGATCAGGTCACATGATAAATTCCACAGATGAGAAGTGCAAAAACTTTGATACACATTTCATGAATTTTAATTTTATGAATGTAATACAGCATAGAAAAAATGATGGGTTTCTAGTGTTGAGGTAAACGCGTATGAAAATATATCACTCCATCTTGTGATGTATTAAATTGTGATTAATTCAGGAATGTAATGCATTATTAGCTATCAGATTTCGACCTGGCTGGGTATGTGTAAGAAATGATGTGGGTTTGCAGATTAGACTGGTTGAATGGGTACAGCTAGAATTTACATGTTACTTAAGTATGCTAAAAACTTTAATAAACTGAAATAAAATGATATAAGAAGGGGTGAAAACCGAGAGAATCAACCATGGGATTTGACGATGTAAAAACTTAAATGTTTTAATGCATTGGAAAAATCTTCAATGTTTTGTTACATGTATATATACTCATTTCTTTTTTTCAGAGAATGTTGACGTTTCATTTGTAAAAGATTTTGTTTAAGAATTTTAGGCACGTTCAACGAACGACTATAAAAATAACCAACCGTATTGAAAATAAAATGATATATACAAGTTTGTAAATTAAATTGTTCAGAAAGCTGTTAAGAAGCTCATTAGTATTATGCAATTCAAGAGACTCTTCTCTCCAATACAGTTAGGTGTAATCAGAATCTATCCCGACAACCCCATCATTTATCACCAGCAGATTCCTTCTTAAAAAAAAAATCAATCGCTCCTTCCACCTGTTTTCTACTTAGCAGGGGTGAAGTTTTGCCATTTTTTATTTGACTCCGGCTCGTAAAATATGTCGGCAGTTTCCAATGAGTGATGTTTATGCTTGGCTCTGGAAACCGGAATTTATCTGTCTTTGTGTTGAGTGGCTTGCTTTCATGTTCTGTGATTGCGTTTGACTGTTGTATGTCTAACTTCGACACTGATTACATAAGGTTAATGAGATGAACAAAAAGAGGACATTCTCTAATTGTAGAATTCATCAATTGGCACACTTAATCTCACCACATCTCTCGTGTCAAATTCAAAAGATAACCTACTAAGATAATGATAATAATATTTTTTCTACACACAAAAAAAAAGACAAACGTACATAATATGATAGAAAGGTGTTCCTCATTGAAAAGAATTTAACAATGCAACCTAAGCTATTGTGTTAAACCAGGCCTGATTTCAATGAAAAATCTCCCGCACACAATCGACCCGATGAGCCAGAAGCAAAAGAACCCGGTAAAGAGGACGCTGGTTATATAGACGCTTGATCTCCGGGAATTAAGCCCCTGTTTACAAACTATTAATTAAAGACGTGATGCGGCGATCTAATGTCTGTCAGGGTCTCGGGTGTAGGGGGAATGGATTCCAGAATGAACGACTGAACCTTCCACTCAGACGAACACGTCTCCCGCTGACGATGTTTTACCGCCAAAACGTCATCGCCTACTTACCGCGCTGCCAACCTAACAACCTTACACGTCACGCGGTCTGCGGTCCCAGGCAGCGGGGTCAGGGGAGGTTACTGGATGAATGACCTCTGATATACCGAAACCAAAGATACGAGGTACAGGTGGTTTAGGTCTACTCCAAAGTGTTCAGCTCTGAGCGCTGATACTAAATGTGCTCACCTATAGTTGCTCAGAGGTGCCGTCTTTGCCGTATTCGTAAGGGACAATTTGTTTCAGCCGTCAGCCGTTTGATCTCAGAAAACTTTTCTGCACTTGATTCTCACGAGAGCAGTTAGCAGTGAATTGACGATTGCAATCGGAGTAATGTTCTTGACATTTGTATTGAAGTTAAGACTTAATCGGAAGTCAGCGCGGTCGATCCTTTTGAAAAACATATACATATTTGACTTAAGAAGATCATTGCATCATTTATCATCTTTTGATATATTGAAAAATTGCGCAAGTACCTGTTAACAGATTGAAGAGAATGTTCATTTTGGCCTTAGATTTTCTGTACCCGTGGTGCGAGTTCACTAAATGCTTGTGCTATATAGATACGGGTGAAGTTCATAGCTAAGTTTCATTAAGTTACCCTAAATATTCTGTAAATGTATTTCCTATATTTCCGCGTCATTAAATATTAAATAAATATAGGATCTCTCATGATTTGCGATGGTATATGATTTTTATCCAACTCGTTGTGTGTTTTCTATCCCCGAGCCTTGGCGAGGGGATAGAAAACACACAACGAGGTAGATAAAAATCATATACCATCCCAAATCATGAGAGATTCTTTTTATCACATGTTTTACCAAGTATTTTGTTAATCCCAACTTTTTCTGAAAAATTGTGATTGTGAGCCGCACAACATATTATTTACAACACGTCAACAACGTTACGCATGGAAAAAAAGTTCCTTGAAGTTTAAGAGACAGACATTCATTTTCGAACATTTTTTTATGAATTCATGACAAATAACTGAAACAACATTAAATGTTTCAAATTTATATCTCAACACCCCTCAACTGAATTAATTATCTACTTTTTCATTCTAAGTCAATCAACCGTCTAAACCTTCGTAATGATTAACTATGACGTCACGTGGCGTAAGGACACACAGTGGAATATCAAAAATTTATTCCATGAGTGATATCCACCGTATATTGGGATAAACATGTGATAAAAAGGCATTATCCATCGTTATATACCAGCATTTTAATATTTTTAAAAACATTCTCTGACCACACTACTCACCAGTGATACATTCCATCAGGTCCAGATTGGCTCTCTCCAACTCGGTCTGTGTTTTGTTCAGAGTCCTCTCCAGCTTTGTGTGGTTGCCCTTCAGATTCTTGAAGGCTTTCAGGCTGTTGTTAAGCTTCCACTGGTACAGACCCAGCTCCTCCTTAAGGTTGGACTCGGACCGGACCAGTACGTAAAGCTGGTTCTCCAGCTGCAGGACCCGGGCGTCCGTGTAATTAACCTTCTCCATGGCCTGGGCCAACTGTTCAGATTTGAACTTGATTTGATTTTTTAAAACGTATCTTTCCTGTACCATTTCTCTGACTTGGTTCTCGGCTGCGATCACTTTCTGGCTGTTCTTGAATAGTTCGTCGTGGGCCTGCTGTAAGGCCACTGTCGTGTCATTCAGCCTGATCTCCATGTCCGTCACTTTATTGGCCTTAGCCTCGATTTCGTTCCTCAAATTTGTAAAATGGTTGTGAAGAGAAGAAAGTAGCCCTCCCTCCGCGGTTTGGACTCCTGGGAAAAAGTTCTCGATGTTGACCGGCCCCTCCAAAGCCTGACCAGAACTGAAGACCCCGTCACGTGCGGGGATGGAGGAGCGCAGCAGTTTCTGGATGGAGGCCTCCAGTTCACGGATCCGGTCCTCGTGGTTGACTTTGACGACGTTGAAGTCCCGCTGCATCCCGGCCACTGTGTAAGAGTCCTTCTGTATATTGGCATCTCCTTTCTGTAACGGCCTGTCACAGTTGTTGTTCGATAAGTACACATTGTAAGAACACTCTCCGTCACGTAGGACGCACTGATTTGATAACACAACAATACATTGTGTCAAAACGAAAACCACACGGATCCAAAATTCCATCTTAAATATATAACGATATAACAACCGAGATAAAGCGCCAATAAATTAATTAAATTATAACGACATAATATCTAAATGGATGCAGTAATGGATATCCTGAGAAGAAATCATCAAGCATGGCCGTGCTCCAATGACGGTCGTCCATCAATGATGACAGAGTCAGCACCCGTCCTCCCGTCCCTGTATCCCTCGCTGACACATTTTTTGTTTTGGTACACCGTCAGCAAGTGCGCGTCTTCTCCCTCCCGCCTGCTCTCGTGTACTCTTGCTACTTACCGCGCTACTAGCTCCAGAACGCTTAAATGGGAGAGAAGCCCCCGACTGTCTAGGTGTTGGGGCTGCTCCGTTGGTATTGCCTTTCATACACTCGGCTACTCGATACCTCGTCATTAAGGGTTCCGATGATCGCTCAGGTGTATATATTTTGAAATATTAGCCGATTTGGGATACAGAAAACATTAAAATATACGGTAGATCTGTCAGATAAGCCAGAGATAAGTAATAAACTTATATTTTGGTCCCTGTGTAAATTTTTGGTGATATTTATGATCCCGTTCCCCTCAGAATAAAAACGAAATAAAAAAAGGCGAACTTTTTTGAGACTCTTCTTTAAGCGTTACCTGGAGTTGTTAGCCACAGAAATTAACATTTTTGACATTCACAGTGCGCCGTTCCGATGACGGCAGTGGTAAAGGATTGAACCACGGAATTCTTTCTTTGAGAATTTAAATAACTCGATTAAAAAAATATTTTTAGAATTTTTACAAATATCTTTATCTAACTGAATAGATTATCGTCTTGATGAACATTCAGCGAGAGCTATTCATGCATACACATGTATGACGGTACAGAATATTAAACTCCTTACAGGTAATTCTATATTTTATCTATTTCGCAAACTTCCCGCATTTTCTTAATTCCCTTTTCTCGTTCTAAAGATCAATAATTAATTTACGTATGTACAAATAAAATATCTAACTTTGGAAGACAAGTATCGTATCTCCAAAGATTTTTCTGATCTATTGAAGTCTTAAGTATCCATAGGTACTTTCTCTCTAGATTAGTGCTTGATCAACCAATTTGTTCTTAAAAAGTATACTTTTATAGTAAAAAAATTGGGCAATATTAATTCACTTGTTTTCAATATTCATGTTTTTTAGTAAGCTCAGTTTATATAAATGTTCTTTTTTTTTCGTTTACCATGTCATGATATATTTTGTCAAACGTGAGTGAGTAAAATACCTTTTTCTTACAATTTTAATTTCATTTTGTTTAATAAGTGATTTTAAAAGTTTCAATCAAAAAAGTTTAAATAAAACAAATAAATTCATAATGAATAAATGTCTGTTTCTTTTATTAATGAATCGTGTTTAGAGAAAAAACCCGGATAATAAGCAGCAGAAAAAGATTTCATAAGAATATTGAATTTTTTTTTAGAAAAAGAAAAACTGGATTTACCGGTATATTTGAAATTTATTCAAATTTTGATTTAAAGAAACCCCACTGCCTAACGAAGGAAAATAAACAAGTTTAGTTTTACATTACCTGTCGATTTTTAAATATTTACGAGTATTTCTAAAAATTTTAACTTAGAGTAGGACGTACTTGTTGAATGTTGTTTTCCACACATTAAATCCATGTAATACATAATTATTTTTGTACTTCAAGTTCATGTTATAAAATTATAAAATTATAATTGAAAAAAAAATCCCCAAAACTATGATAATAAAACAAACCACTGCATATTTACACGGTGAGCTCATCCTAGAGACTGCACAGGTAATGACTTGAATAGATAATGGCTGTTGTACAGTATAGAACTGTATGTCCAGGAAACTGTCATAAAATGTCTAAAACAGAAGCTACTCCAAACAGCATTTGATCCCAGCATTGGATGATGATAAAAAAGATAGATTTGAAAACTCTTATTGAAGACAAACACGTGAGCTCTTTGGTCAATTAGCAGCCCAATCTTACGATTTTTAAGATCCACTAAAAGGGGGAGTTCCCCTTGTAACTGTTAGAAGTCATCCCGGGAGAGGGACTTCCTACGTAAATATACAACATGACGTCTTAAATCAAATCCGTGCACGATTACATAATCCGCAATAAGTTAAAACAATAGAAGCATTACCAAGAAAGAAAGAGATAAAATCTTGAGGAGGTGATAATCGTAAATCGACGAGTTTGTTTCTAAAGTCAAACAGATGGATTATCAAAGTGTTTTATAATCTCACATATTGATTTCATCAATTACGTCATTATCGAAATTGATATAAACACGATGTTGAAATTGAGGTCTGGAGATGATAATAACAAAACATCTTCCTCTGGAATTGGTGTTGGTTATCTGACGTCTCTACTCAGACTTCGGTCGTAGAAAAATGAAAGAAGTAAAAGGATACAGAAAAAATAATTGATATGACAGAATCGAAAAAAATACATCATTTGATGACTTTGTTCAAAATGTCTGTAGTTTTAATATTTTGTAGCTTTTTGATTATAAAATTTTCACACTGAATGACACAGTGCCCCCTCCTGTATCTGATTTAAAAACGATGGACTAAATTCTTCTTCATCACAGCTACAGTTATCTCTCTTGTTTAAAGAATCTGGCTTTTTATTGAAATAGAAACAATTTTTAGAGAGAGAGAGAGAGAGAGAGAGAGAGAGAGAGAGAGAGAGAGATGCACATCATTTTTTAAGAGAACCGTTTTTTTTAACATGATAGATCGTTTTCGGTGTAGCTACTTGTGTATTTGACTTGAAGCTTGAGGGAGGTTCCTTGTGTCCTTGGACAAAGTCACGCCACATACAGTTACTGCAATATCTACTTTCATTATAGGTACAGCTTCACGGATGAAAATGTATCTCAATTTGAAAGAGAAGACCCACGCATGACACAAGAGCCTTTAGCAATGTGTTTGATATTTTCTTAAAGAAATTACTTTAAGATCATAATATAACGATTGTAAATGACATAGAGAATTTTACGTTATGTTTGTGAATAACAAGGTCATTTCCCGAGGGTAACTGGTTTACTGTTTTATCCGTATTTCCACTAAAATATCAATAATCAATGAACAGGTTCAAACATTCTTAAGTTGGAGATGTGAAACTAGTAATAAGGTGGGTGCACATTTTGAAGGGCCTGGTACAAATTATAGCTTTGGGAATCCCAGTTTGGCGGGATTTGAGGAGTAAAGGAGGGAAAAGTAGCACGGGTAATCGATGGACGAGCCCTTAATAAGACGTGCCCAATCATTATACATGTATTGAGATATCATTAGAGCATATCTCTCGCGAATTTCAATTAAATTTTCATTACTATAATAATTATTTATTGGCATATCGACATCGATGTATGGGTCAAACAAGTGCACTTTATGGAACAAACAGAACCAAAGTAAATAAATGATTAAGAAAGCTCTTCTGTTGACATTTTCTGATAACTTGAGAATAATTTTCCGATAAATTCATATTTATTTTTGGTGATGATACTTCACCATTCAAACAAATAAAGCTGATATTTTAACTTTGACACCAAAATATCAAGGAAAATAATTCTCATGACAAAAACAAAACATAAAAAACTACAAAGCGTCAAAACACCAGAAGGATTTAGTTTCATGTTAGTGTTTCTTTACTGTCCTGACCTTTAAAAAAAAAACTAGAAAAGTCGGAAACTAGGCAGCAGATTTAATTGAAATTTCTATTTGAATTTGAAAATGAAAAAAAAAATGAGATTAAACTTTATAACGAAAACGTGTTCTCTATATCATCTATTGTTGTCGTAACTTCATGGCTATAAAACCATTTTTCACATTTTCTTTCATTAAATATATAACGTTTAGAATATGAACTTGATGCTTAAAACAAATGGTCGTTCAAATGGATTTTATAAATAAGTAGGTTTTACCAATTTCCCCAAGACAGTGCACTTGTGTATGAATCAGACATCGCCTCTGTATTCACAAAGCCCCAGCTGGTCTGAGATTATTGAATGTGTATGGAAAAGTGCTTCAACATCTATGAAACTAAAGCTTTTAAGGAAAACTTCAATTTTCATTAAGTAAAATTTCCTTTCTATATCATAAAAAAACATTCAGGAGACTTACCCGAATTCTTTGTAGTTTTTGGAAGGCTGCATGTACTTATATCTGATGTCTTAAAAAAAACTCGAGAAAGAATAAATAACTGCCGCTAGAATAGTAACTGGTCTTCATGGACTCATAGAGGCAATTTATTTCGACACTGGATTGGTAGCTCCGAAGAACCGATGGTACTTAACGAAAAATGACTGTTATAGTCGGTAAAAACTGGCGAGATATTTTTTTTTTACTTTTTTTTTTGGTATCAGAATACTGGTGAGATATATCATATAGGTCCCATGATAAAGAAGAACACCGGAAAATCCACAGATAAAACCCGTAACTGACATTAAGGATTAAATGTTATTAACATTATAGAAATATTCAACAGTTCTTTTTAACTCTCCAGAGAAATAAAAGTACCAATGCTTCAAATCATCTTTCTGTTTTTTTATTTGGTAAAAAGTTTACAAACATTTGACAAAAATTGTCAAAGCTCAACAGTGATTAAACAGGGGAAAAGTGGAATAACATTCATATACAGACAAACAGACAAATACTTTATTTAGTAATTTTGTAACTGTCAAATTCTGATGATGTAATATCTGAACAACGTACTAAGACATAAGCATAACACATTCTTATATTATTCTGCTGAATAATGTTGCATTAGGAAGACGCCAGGGTATAACAGACTTTAAACAGTACAGCAGTATCAGAAATAATGAGTGTTCCTCACCTATGTACGAGTTACTGTGTAAGACATGAAACACATATCCTTATGACGTCATATTTAGAACCAAGAAAGCAATTCGATTCTGCT
Source organism: Magallana gigas (assembly GCF_963853765.1). Taxonomy (NCBI): domain Eukaryota; kingdom Metazoa; phylum Mollusca; class Bivalvia; order Ostreida; family Ostreidae; genus Magallana; species Magallana gigas. The sequence continues at coordinate 2,258,469 of NC_088860.1, read as the reverse complement.
TCTTAATGGAACCAATTTCGCTGGATTCAATTTGCGGATGTGAGTTTTAATCCCCAAAGGTCTGTATTAGTATTGGATAATATTTATCAGCACACGTTTCGAGTCCTGCAGTGCTCCGACTGATAAAAGGCAATTGACATCTATTATCCCAGTGTCACATTTAGAATGATGAAACGTGCCTGGGTCTCCGGGTAAATAACTAGACGTTCTCCGTCTTCTATCTTCCTTCCTCCGCTTATCTATACTAAACAATACATCATTTTCTTCATTTCAATCAATCAAGATCGGAGAGTGTTCGATAGCCTATGTGGTTTTAGTTTCAAACAACATAATAACCCTGCTTTATATAGATACAGAAATATAGATACCAGCCTCTTTATTCATTAGTACATGTATTTGCCATGTATTAATCAAGATGAAAGATAAAATCAAGTAGATTATATTAGAGAATACATTTATTTAGATTTTGGGGTAAAATGTTATTTCTAGAACAGAGCATAGCTACTTATGGGGCATCGTTGATCATTGTTTGAGGAAGTTAAATTCTCGACCTAATTATCTCATTCTTTATGAATAAAAAAAGAAACGAAAAAAAAGCTTTAAAAACCAAATATTTAAATCTATTTAATAGATTTATAACCAGTACTGACTTAAAAACCATTCATTAGATCATATATAAAATAGTACTGATTTTTGTAAAAAGATACTTTGTGTACTTTATGACTAAGGATAAAATTCGTAAATATTTTTCGGCATCTTCGGCATAATTCAGCGTGTAATGCACATCCCAGGTAATAGGGATACAGCTACTGAACCAATTTCATAACCAAAAAGTATTCACAAGCCGTGAGTGGGAGAGAACAAAGATCGAGGATATGTACCAGAGATTGGAGAACTTCTCTGATGATGTGGGTGGAGGGGGCACGTTTGATCTATAATTCACTAATTCATAAAAGCAAGAGAGGATATACGTTCTTGCCACAGACACAACAAAAATAAGATAAAACAGCAAACCACAGCATCATTACACACAACCAATACATCAGCGAGCAACAACAAATAACAGCAGAAAAAGAAGCAAGCCACAGCAAACATATCAACAATCGGCAAGCAACATCAAAAGCAACATCAACAACAACATCAACAACAACATCAGCAAACAAAAGAAAACAGCAACAAAAGAGTAAGAAAACAAGGGAAACAAATAATTTCATAGTTACTACAGCAGCAGCAATTCTAGCAACAAAAAATGCTAAAGCAAAAATCGTTACAAAAATAAGCAAAAGCAACAAAAGCGTGCAAGAATCAAAGTACTGAAGTACTGAAAGCCGGGCTCTTTTGGTGAGTCTTTATACTTATTGTGTAGTAAAGACTGAAAATCTCTCTCTCTCTCTCTCTCTCTCTCTCAATCCCCGTTTCTTCATCGCGCAGCAAAGTAGTTCATGGAAATTCATGCGCATTGTATGTGTCCAAAATGCATAGTAATGTTTTTAAAACACGTTATTAATAAGAAAACTAAAAAAGATAGATAATTCATTCGAAATTAAAAAAAAGAAACAACATGCCAACACTTTTGACAAAACGTGGCTCTTTGTGTAACTATTTGGTATAGCGGAAGCTTTACCTTGACGCTGTTAGGTTTTTTGTTTATTTGTGCTATTTATAGTAACATTGGCGATTTGCCTGCCTATAGCCAGGACTCTGTTTTCAGCAGAAAAAAAGCAGAGACTGCTTTAACTAAGCTGTAGCGACAATAGCAAGCAAAAAGCAAACAAACAACAACAACAATCATCATCAACAACAAAAATAAAAACAAACACCAATCAACAACAGTTGTAAAACACAAGCAACAACAACAAACATCAAGAAACAAAAAGCAACAAACACAAACAACAAAGCTGTAGCAACAATACTAAGCAAAAAGAACAACATAAAAAGCAAGCAAACAACAAGGAATAACATCATTTAGTAACAACATAAAAAAATAACACAAACAACAACAAGCATAAAAAAACAATAAGGAACAACAGGCAAGCAACAACATCAAGCAACAACAGGAAAACAACCATGCAATAACAACAGCAACAAGCTACAACGTAACCTAAAACAACCAACAAAAACAACTGCAACAATTGAAACAGCCACAAGCAATAATAACAACATCAAGCTAAGCAACAATAGTATCAAAATTGGTACAACAGTCACAGCTATCAGAAAAAACCCCGAAATGCTATAACAGCAAGCAGAATCGACAACAGCAAGATAAGTGCTACAGTAATGCATGTAATAACAACAGCAAGCGACAACAACAGCTTATAACAAATTGTAAAAGAAAATTATATCGCACTGAATTACAATTTATGCTTGTTATTTTAATGTTTCCAAATTGAGGACTGGACGAGAAACTAAAACCTGAGAAAACTAAAGTCAAGCAAATAGGTCAATAATCCGAACCCTTAAAAAACTTAGGGTTTAGCTGTTACATATTTTGAACTTGTAATACAGAGAGCAGAGGAGAACTGCTAAATTAGGTTAAACAAGCAAATTATTGTAGCCTAGCAGAATTATAACTCTTCAGTTAATACTAGTTCATTTCTGACAACAACTGTTAAATGTCAACGACGACTATCATCATTCAAATCACAATTAAAGTGCGTACATTTGGAAAAACAAACCAACAACAATCATTGCGAAACGCATTAAAAACTTTCTTATGAGAGCATCGCCCACAGAACTGTATTTCACCTCTAATGGACCGATTGCACTGTGATTTGTAAGGAGCTTTTCTGGTCAATTCGAATTCTGGCGGTCATTCCTCAGAGGGGTGTACTGTTCAGTCTCAGCACAGTCCCCTACAATCTCCTTACGGCCCGGTGCACCCTGCCAGGGTGATGCCACTCGCCTTAACCCCTGAGCTCAGATTTATCAACCTTCGTCAACAGAACAGCAAAGTATCGATCCAACAGTCCCTATATAACGTCCCCGTTCCCTGACTCTGGGAAGTCACTGGTTTAAACGGCAGACAGACATAGTGAAACCGGTTAGTTATCCATCTACAACTTCGTTATCATTAATTTGTGAAATTAATGTATCGGAAAGTGAGATTGGTACCAGGAGTGAACATTTTCTTACAAAACAATGGATCATGATTTTACCTTGATTTACGATTATCTGGACAACTTTGATAACAACACTTTGAAAAATCTGTTTGAGAACACCAATAGCTCTCTGGCGTCCTCCCACTTTCATGGCGGGATTGACCAGGGTCGGACCCTCTGGCTCGGACTCAGCTTTGGCATTCTCGTCTTGCTGTCCTTGAGTTTTAATTCTCTTATATGTTGCATCATCTTCAGGAACAAAAACCTACACACCGTCACCAACATTTTCCTTGCCAACATGGCGATGTCGGACATTTTGTTGGTGTCAATCAACGTTCCGCTGAATATCGTCCGCAATGTGACCTACGAATGGACGTTGGGGATTATTCTGTGTAAGGCGTTGACGTATTCCATCATGGTTTCTTCCTACGTGTCCACGTTCACTCTGACGGCCATAGCGTTTGACAGACAGCGAGTCCTCCTGCATCCTCTGAAGCCCCGGATGACCAAACAGACGGGGGCGGCCGTCATAGTCGTTATCTGGATAATGGCGTTTACGTTAGCCCTTCCTTACGGCTTTTTCAATTCAGTCCGGGAGATGGACATTTTTGTCGTCAAAGTCACCAGGTGCAGATCGGCGTTTCCCGAACCTAAAATGATGTGGGAACAGTACTTAACCATCGCCACCATTTTGGTACAGTACGTAATCCCATTAACTATCATAGGGGTGGCGTATGTAAGGATCATCCACAAACTCTGGCTGAGAAACCAGTTGGGCTACGTCACCGAGGACCAGCGCATGCGTCAGATTCGTGCCAAACGTAAGAGCATCAAGCTTCTGATCGCGGTGGTGATGGTGTTTGCTGTTTGCTGGATGCCACTCAATCTGTACCACCTCTTGACGGACCTCCACCCCAACACCAAGACGTTCAAATACGACAGCCTCGCCTTCTTCGTGTGTCTGTGGGTGGCGGTTAGCAGCACGTGCATTAACCCGTTCCTGTACTGTTGGATTAATCCTCACTTCCGGTCAAGAATCATGAAGAAGAAGGCTTGTCGCGAAAAGAAGGAGAAGTCGGAGGGCTCGTTCGAGGAACTGGAGGACATGGCTAGTGGCCCGGATACTAACACCCAGGAAACGCACGTGTACAAGTTCCCGGTGCTCTCCTTCCTGAAACAGAAATCGGACAAGTCCGTCTACTGTTAGAGGACATTGGCGGTCAACGGACCACGTGGTGTAATAAGAGTAAGATTTCAACGACATTACCTATGAGTTTTTCAACCATCACTGAAACTGTGTCATTTAACTAGTTCTTATTTGATAAATATATTGTTGAATGTTATGTTATATCTACAACTCTATCAATATTTTCTTTTATCTAAAAGCTGTAACTTTAAATTGTAAATGATTACATGTATATCTTTTATGAATTGATAAGAAAAATTACCAAATAAAAATATACTGTGTCGTCGGATGTTGAATAAACCTTAATTAACGATCTTTTACCAAAATTTATCATTCATTAGTCTTCTATATTTCAATTAAAGAGAAGTTTAGCTAGGACATTGTTTTGTAAGAAAAAATCATCCTTATTAGCATATGTATGTTTTTGAACTGACTTGTCGATTTGTATATTTGTTAATACATGCACAAAATAAAGCTGTCCTGTAATTTTTTTTTCATATACATTTATGTTTTAAGATTCCTGCATTGAAGAAAATATTTGAAAACCATAGACTTCTGGATTGTTTGTAGCATTTGTTAAACTATTTTTCGTTATATGACCATTTATATTGTTAATAAAAAAATAACGTATTTTTTTCATGTTTTGACTATATATACCCGAAAAAAGTTTAAGTTATGATATATTTCACTTACACCTAGAAGCTTGAAATTAAATTATTAATACTAGATTTATCGTAAAAAAAGAATTTCATTAGCCATACAAATGATTATATCTTTTGAGAAAATTATGAATAAAAACTCATACATTTAAAATATGCATGGTTAAAAAATAATTATGAAATCAAATAGTCGAAGTTTTGTACATTGATTTACCTTTCAAACACTTGACTTTCTATAGTATTTTTCTAAAATAAAAGTTTTTTTTTTTTATCTCTCTTGTTTATAATGATGTGGTTAACTGACATGTCTCGAAAGTGGGGGGGGGGGGGGGGGATCCTGTTGACGTTGAGAATGAAATCAAACATACCATTAGCTACATAACTAGATAAAATGAAAACTGTTGATGTAGTATTCCCTTTGTTGAAGAACATGATATAATTATGTGTTCTGTAGAAAGAAGTTGATGTGAATTATTTAGATTCTTCTTAAACATTTGTCGTGAATTATACATTAAGATTCTTTCCACAATTTGTCGTGAATTAGTAGATTCTTTTAATAATTTTTCGTGAATTATTAGATTCTCTACAGAACACCTGGTGTCAGCTAGATACTCACTGATAGAAACTTAAACTGTTATCGGAATAGAATTATTATCTGTTATTCGACATTTGGGTACGGTAAACTGTATACTAAGTACTAGTAGTCTGCAATATTCAAATCTGAAGCCCTGACATTTAAGTTAAAAAATTGAAGTAACACAATTACAGTTTGACTCAATTTCCCCCCGAATGTGCATGTTTTGAAGAGAATCATGGAGCATTGCTCCGGGCATTTGAAATTTATTTTAATTTCTGTTACAACACTTTGTAAGATTTCATACTTATCGCCAGTTTTTTTCTTATCTTCACTTTAATGGTTGTCAAATTGCTAATTAATTAAATATTTAAGAAATGGTCAGAGCCGATAAAGTTATATTTTCATTAAAGTGTATAAAAAATTCAAAGAATGAAATGTGTGACTCCGAACACTGATGCGTGATGTATAATACTTTGATTTGCCTGTATTGTACATGGTAATATGTCGATCAAAGTTTGAACCAAATCGATTGATGTGAGAAATCATGATTACCGTGTGTCCTCCATACTTCAAAGAGTTTTCGTTCAGGGAGTCATCCGTTTCCATTCAGCAATGATTATAAACTAGGTTAATCCAATTTGCGTGTCACCCAGTTTCAATAACGACCTCCAATCAGATGTTGCGTTGTAAACGACATCGGGGAGTCCCCACATCATCGACTCGCCAATTATGACGTGCAATTACCCTGACACATTCTATTATTAGTCGCTAGTGGGACATTTTCTGTGAGAAATGTTGCGGAGAGAGAGAGAGAGAGAGAGAGAGAGAGAGAGAGAGAGACTTTACTTTGCTTTAGATCTTGTTACTTTTTAAAGCAATTAATTTGAAATCTCTATTGTTGTGTGTTGCGGTTAAATACAATACAAAGAGAGTGACTTTGAAAAAAGGGAGTAAGTTAAATATACAAAGTAAGTGACTTTTTAAAGGAAAACATTAAATTTGAAAGACAAATTCGAAACTGTGATCGCCTTTCTTTCAATCTATCTTTATTCATTTGAAGATTTTAAGTTGAATATGTTTGATTAATGATTATATATGTTTTGTATATGTGAAATTACAGTCAGCGACAATAATTAATAGAGATTTTTCTTGCAAATACATAGAAATAACTTTCTTTCTCAGTATTGATAAGTAAAGTTGAACATAATTGCATTGTATACTGATATGATATATCGGGAGCTGGTTAGGGGTGCTGAGAATATTGAAATATACTTTTTTGTAAAGTCGATTGTAACCTAGAAATGAGTTCAGCTGCACCAATCACAATGAAAAAAATCTAGATTCTAAAAGGTATTTGCCAAAATTGGTACACATAGGTCGACATGAATATAGCATTTTAATTTAAATCTCGTTTTGATAAATCCCTAAGTGCGTGTTGATTGGACTCAAAGCTATAGATGTTTAGCGCCTTTACCATAAAACATGTCAATTTCTCACGGCGCATTCAAATTAAACTACATTCAGAAAAATATGGTTCGAGTTTCCTATTTTTTATTTAATTGTGTTATTGCCTTCAAATACTTTTCTGTAAATCACGCATGTACATTTCACAAGCTTCTAATTAGTTAAAGAAAATAAATTGATCATCATGTGTGGTATAAACTGCTTATTTGAAACTTGCATCAATTTCTAGTTATCAGACTTTTGTGAAGTCGATGAAAGGTTAAATTCAGCTTAATTTAAACACGTATTACAAAAGCGAACGAAAGGAAATCAGGTAAATGACCAAGAATCAATCCTTATGTTTTTTAAAATCCAAAACAAACAGGACAGATTATTGGGTTTTTCCGCCAAACGCCAAACGAAGGCCGATTGCTGTTGAGACTCCTATTTATTTCGTTCTCACACACTTCTCAAATTATCACAACTCCTTGCATGTCAAACAAACAAAAAATCGTCTTTGAATTTGACAGGACAGCTGTGAAAGACCATGCTTGGAAATTCCTTGCAGAGATTACAGACAATACGGTGACCATCTTTTGGAGAGGAATATCCCATTAATTGGACATTACGGCTTATATTGGCCCCTTGCAATCAATTACAACGCCAAACAAAGACATTTATTATTTCATTCAAACACAATATCTGCTGAACTGAATGATTTCTCTTCCAGAGAATTGTTGTTTTTCAATGGAAATAAAAAAGATCATCGGATATTTTCGGTTTCACAACAACACCTCTGCAAGTTTTCGTGATCAGACTGTGCAAAAAATAAGGAATTTCGAAATGTCAAGATCATTAAAACCTATAAATGATGCGCCTGAATTCGAAATTGATGGGATCATTTTTAAGATCGCTTGTAACGGATTTATTTTTTTCGCTAAGCTATTCATCAACGTGTAATATTTTGAATTTCGAAATCTCTGCTGCCTTTGTTCAACATATTCCATTAATTTGTCGCATAGACCACCTCAAAATTGTTTGCCATCTTTCGAATTCAGCTTCTTTTAAGTAACGATCGGTCATAACTTTTGTTTTAAATGCAGTTGTTTGCACATCTATGTTTTACTTATCAAACAGTTAGCCATTATGAAGAATGTAATAACTTAAAATAAGATAAAGACCCTAATACAGATAGTCAAGAGGGCACCAATGGCCTTATTTCAGTGTCAAGATGGCAACCATGGCCTTATTTCAGTGTCAAGATGGCAACCATGGCCTTATTTCAGTGTGCAAACTGCAGGTCTCACAACATGGCCGAGGGAAAATAATTCCCGAATTCCCCTTCGTTTTTAGGAGTTTTCCGCCAGCGACAGGGACTGTACTTTTTTATGAGATGAAAAACAACGTATAAAATGCCTGAGTTTCCCACCTTTGTAAAAATTACGAGGTCACATGAATTTTAGATGCCAGTTGTTTCGGCAGGGGGGGTGAAAGGGCTCGGACATGGTGTAACTTTGATGTAAACAAACTCTCGTGCCTTTGTGGATGGCTGTGTGTTTTTCGCTACTAAATTGGTTAGGAACAATTGTTTTAAAAGTTGTAAAGAGGAATTACCCCAGAAGTTTGTTTTAAACTCGCTACCCGTAACTAAAATTGCGTAATTTTGGTAAGAATATATAGTAAAAATTAATAGTGGTGTGCAACCTGAATACAAGGTAACTGTATTACCTTGTTACCACGTGACTCGAGTCCAATTTCGCAGTTTTTTGTTTGAAAAAAAGATTTGCGATATTATTTATCAATTCTTTTTATTTCCTATTCTAAGTTTGCTATCAAATTTCTAAAAGAGCATTCAACATAACGTGTTTCTGCGGTTAATTAAATCACATTTGCTGATACAACAAACACAAAGTGCAATGCCGAAACGCAATCTGATTATTTTTTTTTTTGCAGATGAAGGGGCGTATCTTAAGGTCTTCAAAAAGCTAAGACACACTTTTTTGCTTCCATTAGTTTCTTAAAAAGCACTTAATGATTGCTAAAGGTATGCTTCAGACTTCTGGATCAGGTAAAAACAATTATGCCTCCGTAGGAGGACTTTTTGACGCTTATGCAACAAAATCTGATTTAAAGAATATCGAATTGTATTTATTTCTTGATAAGCTCTCTCTTTCTCTATTCGTTAAAGTACTGCAAGTAGACAATTATCGCCATTCTTAATTCAAAATGATGACTTAAAAATTACTCAGAGTGAATACTTTTGCCGTGTGAGAGCGAGATCGGCTTTGTAGGTCACCAGTTTTAAAATATTTATTCACTGTTTAAATTTCATTGTCAAGATGACAAATCAACACCGAACAAGCATTAGATGAAATCGATGTTTCATCAGACGAAGAACAAAAAGTCAGTCGATGAGGGGACGCACATCTCTGCTGTAGTTACAGATCTTGATGACTCCAGGGTGCGGGTTATCTGAGGCCTTTATGTAAGCTAATGGATTGATGATATTATCTTCATTTTTTGTCCTTTTGGTCATAATGGTTCTTTGAAAGCTCAGCACAAATGCGGCTCAATTGCTTCGTTTTTGATGCATTTGCTGTCATTGAGGACAATGAATTTGACTCTGCAGACTGTTTTCTGCGTTTCGAAAATATATGACTGCTAATGATATCTGTGACGTCTTATTTACTTTTGGTTGATGCTACGTCACCGGAAGTTATCTGATAAGCCTAGTTACATTACAACCTGCGACAGATTGGCCTGATGTTCCCAACATTGAACGTTGTGTCGTTAATCACATCCCCGCCATCGTACCCTATGACAGCCTTGCTATGGATGAACTTATGTCCTAGGCCATTCATGAAACATAAGTCTCATATCCTAGGTTATTCCTATGCACTCTATAGAAGTTGTATGGTCCGTCTCCGTAATCTGCTAGGAGTACAGACTAACTCTGCTTAGTGTGTATGAGAATTGTTATACTGTGGATAATCAAATAGAAATATCAATCTGATTATCGAATATTGCTCTCAATTATAACCAACGTATCAACCTTACAGTGTACATATTGCTTGATCCAACGCCCCGCCATCTATAAAAGAATTAAACCCCTCCCCCCAAAACCCCAACAAAATGAACAAATACCAATCCATATTAACTTATTAGGGTTGATAAACATGAACATATTTATGACTGGTCTACTTTTATCACAACGATGTATATCTGAAATGTGTTCTTTATATATTTATATGAGGCTAAGAAATCTCACAAACTTTTGCATTTAAAGCATATTTTTGTTAAATCGATCCATGCAAGTTAGATTTTGTATAATCGAGTGATAAACAAACAGGTATTTAATTGTTTTTACAATTCATCGTGTGAATTTGTCCTCACATAGTTCGACAATTCAGGTTGAAATAAAGCTACTTCTTCCGACGAATAATCAATGTGCGATATGATTGGATAATCCAAAATGACGTAATGACGTTTGTCCTCGTCATACGCAGGCCACGTGATCTCTGTGTCGTCGTCACTGGGGTTTCTGAAAATAATGTTATTTCACAAGTGAAAAATTCATTCACAAATAAAGTTTATCATGATATTATATAAATAGTGCCTGTTTGGGAGGGTAACAGTTGAAATTGACACCCCGAGAAAACCATTGTCAACCGACGCGAAGCGGAGGTTGACAATGGTTTTCGAGGGGTGTCAATTTCAACTGTTATCCTCCCAAACAGGCACTATTTATTTTGTTATACTGAATGTCTTTTTTAAAATTTTTAAGAAAATTTTACTGCTTTTATATAGGAATAACGTGAATTCTACAGCGAACCGTACGAGCATAATTTTCGCGCATGTAACATTTTTTAATGTTACCCGTTGCCAAGTGCGTTGCTAGCGCTGAGGGTAATAGTAAATATTATAAACGGCGTCTTAACCAATCAGATTTCAGTATTTAACATGAAAGTATAACAACATGAGTTATACATCTTTTAAGTTTAAGTGTAAGAAAATGTTACGAGCTACTTTGAAAGAAATAGTCCTTAGACTTCCTACATACCCAGTTTTGGCGAAATTAGTCCAGTAACGGACAACCTTTCTGGAGAGATCATGATGAAAGTCTCTCATCTGTAGATTGATGGGTGTGGCCATCAACCTGAACAGCAAATAGAGTTCATCCCCGTGGCCACAGCCTCCGAACCACAGGGGTGGAGGGGGACCCTCGGGGAGGGGGCTGATGAGAGTGACCAGATAGTGGTAGGTCTTTGAGGCAGCGTTGTTCCTGGAGTGGGCCACGAGGGCACTGATGGTAGGGGTGACAATGGTGGCCTGTCCATACATCTGTATAGCCTGGTTACTCTGGTCCAGACTACCCCTGTGACTGTGGTAGAAGTCGACTACTTTATGAGTCAAGATCGGATTGTTTCCGTACAGCGAATTGATTACACCGGGAGCAATGGAATCTTTAAACACGTGAAACGGAATTTCTGAGTCTAAAGAAAAGTTTAAATTGTTTTCATACTCTGAGACTAAGCTCGTTTTTCGACTGTCGACGATCTTTCTGTAGAGAAGGCTACCCTCCACATCCGTAGTACCAGCAACGAAATCCAGGGATCGGAAAAAGCGAGACTCATTGCTATCAAAATCGTACAGAAGTAAATAAGGGTCCTTTGTTATAAGCTCGCCGTCAATCGACGGCCCCACGTAGAGGTCTGCCGTGATATTATCAGTAGGAATAAAGTCTTGGAGACTGACGGCATTCACAAGTTTTTCAGCAGGAACTGATCTCAAACAATCAAGATAGATTGAAGATTGAGTCGTTTCTGTACAGTTAGTTCTCTCTGACAGAAGCCGGTCGACTTTTTCTGCGTTGTTTGGTTTGACAACTGTATTACGGGACACCACACCACTCATTGCTATCACTCTTTGAAATAACCCCCCGTTTCTGGGCATTAACGACAAAAGATGGGCACAGACGGCTCCGGACGAGTGTCCAATTATAGTGACATTTTCCGGATTACCCCCGAAAGCTGCAATGTTTTTATGCACCCACTGCAAAGCTGCAATCTGGTCCCACAGACCAAGGTTCTTGGTCACGTCTTGGTCATCTATATTTAGAAACCCGAATACTCCTAGTCTGTAATCAAACGTCACAAAAATGACGTCACCGTGTGCGACGATATTGTGCGGGAAGTACTCGCTGGTCGAGCCATGAATAAAGTCTTTGCCGTGAATCCACACCATGACAGAGAAGGTTTTAGTTTGTTTAATTTCGTGGCCTGGAACATAAATATTCAAGTACAAACAGTCTTCGGAAAACCCCATTTCGTACGTACCTATGTAATCTCTGTCATCTTGCATACATCCGGGTCCATGATCATTCGGAATGCCTCGAACATCGTCCCATTTTCCGATGGGCCTAGGTTTCCGGAACCTGAGGTTGTTTACGGGTGGTTCGGCGTAGGGAATCCCTATGAATCGAATCATTGGGTGGGTTTGATTGTGTGTCTCCTTGTAACCTTTGACCCGACCCGACGGTGTGTCAACCAATATGGAGGGGTTGCTCAACTCACCGTGCGCTGATTTACGGGACAGTGCTAGGACCATGACTAACAGAAAAAGAGAAATCTGTAATGAAAAAGATTAGAATTTTGAAATCTTTTAGTTCTCGATTTTGACGAAAGACCCCCCCCCCGAAAAACCCCCCCAAAAAACTTCGAATCAGACCCTAAAATCAAAAACCAAAAATCAAACAAACAAATAAAAACCCCTTCTACAAATAACCTTTAAAGAGAAAATGAATTAAATGAATCAACAAAGCAAAAAAAAAGTCTACCACTAATTGATTCGGCCCTTACATTCTCACATATTTTGATTAATGTACGGGTAACTTACACATTTAGCGATATCCGCCATCTCAGGAGGTCGGGTACCTCTGTGTTTAATGAAGATGGAGTGAGTAAAAATTGTTCCCTAAACTTATTGTTTACGGTCAACTCATTATTGTGCACAGAAGTCAGGTATTAAAAGCTCTGAAGATTAGGTCAGTGTGTAATATGCCGGATTAAAGGATTAAGGACTAACTTTAACCCGGAGTCGAATAAAAGTGACAGTAAAATGGTGGTTTTTAATAAGCCAGCTGACATGTACTTATTTTTTTAATTCACAAATAGCTACTGACCAAGCGGGTGTAAAATGACAAATTAAGACAGTCAACTATCAGGACGGACCATAATCACTTAGAACCATTTTAACAAGACCTTGGACTTTCAGTAGGACGTAGCTATCTATTTCCTGCGTCAAAACAAGTTAAAAGTGACGCGGTTTCAAGCGAAATATGCACCGATTGCGTAGTCTTATCTTATATGCCAGACAAATCTTGTTTATTTTTGGAGAGCAATGGCTGGGTGCCTGACAATGAAATAGACAGACATACGTCACATTGCTGTTTAACACAACTACCCAACGTCCAAGCTCGTGTTAAAATGGTTCTAGTTCTATTCATCTCATATATTTAAATCAATTCAAGATTCATTTCAAGAATTTTATTTTACTGTAATACATGCGCTTATCTAAATAATGTGTGTAACCTCAGCACAATGATAACTATGAAAAAAGGTTTGACTTTATCAAAAGGAAACAGTTCTTTAATATGAAATATGTGTAAAGCGATGATGTTTGTACAGGACGATCGTACTATTATTGCTCTCTGATCAGATCTGCTAGATAGTATTTTGCACAATCACTATGTATAGAAATCGAATTTTAAAACTTTCTATCAATAAAGTATTTTGTTATAATTAGACTATATAAGTACCTGACATAAAATGTGGAGCTAATATAAGTTTTTGACCGTCCTTATTAATCATTTATCGTTATGACCCTGTCGAGGTCATGCTTTGCCTTTGAGTAATTTATTATTGTGTACGGTCACAGATAAGTAGAAATTCGGTCACAACACTTTACAGACACCATGCTCACAGAGCTGCTATTCTTACTGGTCGGATGGTGTAGCTCTATAGGTAGGCCACTTCTTACTGTTTCCGTAAAAAGTCCATAATATGAATTAAACAAAACGTCTGCATAGTTCTTCAAAAGCGAGAAAATGGCATGTGTGTTCTGTTCGTAGCCTCCGTTTTTTGATTGAGTTGTTGTTTGCCTATATTTAAAAAAAAACTATATAAGACGCAATGTTTGACTGTTTCAGTGAAGGGCGCATGTCCAGACGGTACCTTTACTTACGGAAACTCGTGCTACCTTGAATTCAATATCCGGGCAACGTGGGCTGAGGCCTCCGTAAGTCGTCCGTCAAATAGACAAACCACAGTTGCATATGCCGGATAACTGCAGTGTCACTTTTCCCGCCTTGTGTCAATTGTGACGTCTGCACTCTGTGGCGCTAGCCGCCAGCAAGGATGGTCCATTTATCATTTAAAAAAAATAGAATTTGTTTCAAATGTCTGCATCACAGACAAATTTTAGTGATAGATATATTGATATAGTTAATGTTGTAAGAAATAGTGTTGGGAAACGACATTTTGTCTTATGTACACATTGACACGGTGTGGTGTTTTTTTAAATGTCAGATCATATGCCGGGCGTATGGCGGTTACTTGGCCAACATCAACGATATTCATGAACAACACGTGATAGAAACCGTCGTCTCCAGGAACATAGGTAAATCCAGGCATGGTCCATATTACTGTCAAAACTGATTCTGGTATCAATTTGTTTGCAACAATTTAATAATGATGGTAGAAGTGATTTTTTTTAGTCCTGATATATTTTTACAACACTATAGGGCCTATAACAGTTCACAACAATTTGTTATACACTTTTGCATAAACTAAGATACAAAAGGGTTTGTGTCCATCACCAGTACCGAGACCATTAGTTCACAATTCTGTTTTTGACGAAGAATTCATACTGTTGAAGTCGTTTTTGGCAGGAGGCTTCAGCCCCGGGATTTTCTGGCTGGGAGGGACGGACGTCCAGATCGAGGGTGAGTGGGTCTGGACGGGTAACGTGCAGGCCATGGGCAGCTACAAGAACTGGGCCCCCGGGGAACCCAACAACGCTAACGGTAACGAGCACTGCCTGGAGATGGACATGGGGGGACAGTACCATTGGAACGACAACAACTGTGAAAACAGATTCAACTTCATCTGTGAAATGCCGTACGAATAATGCTTTCTTTATTGTTCGTAACATTTTTTTCAAGGAACTGCCTTACAAATTTACAAATCGAGCATTCTTATATACTCAGAGTTATTGTTCGTTGCTAACTTCGTCCGTGAAATAATGCTGTACCAATGCATCCCCAGTAATGGTAACTCGTTTTTACAGGACGGCTGATCCAGGTATAGGCGCTGGTGGCCAGGGTGTCATTGGCTAAATAACCACCCACCCACAGGTCAATCAGCCCTGATATTTCCTATTTTTAATCCATGATATATGAAGCTGTTTGGATAGAGAAATGTGGCCCATGTTTTTTTTGTTCAACTGGTGCATTTGATAAAACTATGAGCCACTTGAAATAAACAAAATTAAACCTTAAATATGCATCTTTTATTTCATTTTCACTTACACAAGGGATATATAAACTCGTCAGTACAAAGGCCCCTTCATACAGCCATGAATGACTTTCACCATTTGTTCGGAGTTTAAGACTTTACATGCGTATGTGGTACCATGCAACTTATAAATACATTTTAAAATCATGCTTCTTTGTTATTTCAATCATTATTTATAATTTTGACGTCATTCTACCAACGACTACACTACTTTGGCAGAGTTTAGGATAAAGAGGTTTCAGGAAATTCTGTGTTATTTCCGGAAGTTAGTGAATTTTTCAAAATCTGTATTAGACAACAAGGAAGTCAATCTTACAAGCAAGAGCATTATTGAGTGTAAATCGAGTGCGAACCCTTTCTTCCTCCCTGAGATATGGAGTATATGGCTCCAATCGCTAGCGTACATCTGCACAGAACTAAATAGCATTCAAGAGGGATTCAAGGCGTGAGTGTTGGATAGTACAAGAACTACAATTCTAACCACTTGTATTTTATAAATCCAATAAAAATCTTCAAATATGTCAAAATAAATTATCATTTAAAAAATAAAATTATCATTTGTAGCAATGCCCCCCCCCCCCAATAAAATTTATTTTAAAAAACCAGACAATCAAAAAAAAATTAGACGAAGAAGAGAAAAAATCAACAAACAAATAAAAAAAGAAAGAAAAATAAACACACCAAAATAAATTAATAAAACAACCCATGCAAACGAACCAAAAAGCAGTCAAAGCTCCAAGTGACACCCCCCCCCTCCAAAAAAAAAAGCATGTTAATCTTTACCACTACAGCTTTAATGATTCTTATGTCGTACGCCAATCTGTCGTCTTTCATTTTCATTCAACGGGGCTGCCTGAACATTTGTCAACATCAGTCTCATATTGTCTTTCTGACCATGAACAGTGCGTCGAGTATGACTTCCACACAATTGATCAAGTAAAGCTTTATAGCGTTCTTGATAAAATTGTTCTCGATATCTCACTTTAAAATCTGATTATTAATTAACCGTTGTTTAAATTGAAAATGGTTAAAATCATCCATTGTTTTATAATTTCGAGATCTTCGATTCAAAATATATGCTGCACTCCCTCTCGAGTATCTAGATTCCACCCCCAAACATAAGTGTAAAAAAAAGCCAGCGATATAACAAATGTACACCTCTAGAAGAAAACTGGGGAGGGAGATGATTGACCTAACAGTATCAATGGATACTCTCATAAAGTACAAATAACCAACAGTTACTGCTCTAACTTGTTTGGTGACCCAAGGGGACTCATAGAGATAAGTCGTGTGCCTGTGCTACTTAGATCAGAACACACTGCCACAAATCTCGGTCATAATGTGGAAAACCTGTTTTTTGGGTAAGTGTTGTTTTCTTTTAACCGAGTTAAGAATTCAATAAATGTTTGTCATCTAAATGTTATTCAGCTGTATACAAATCCCGGTCCACTGAAAAATGGTACAATGTATATAGAATCAGATGGCAGATATGTGTAGTGACAATTGTTTGTCATAAAGATACAGATCTGTCCTTTGGTGAGAATCCTCAGATTTTTCCGAATGACTGATTGACCTCTTATCAAAAAAAAACTGCAAAATAAATACTTCAACTATTTGAGATCAAGATTTGTTACATAGAAAATTGCCAATAAATTCAAATTTAGAATATTTATAGAATTTAAGATGATATTGATGTTGCCATCACTTGTTGTCCGGGAGAAATATGTGATAAAGTTTTTCACATTTAATGAGGATATTTGTTGATTTTAACGTTTAACTTCAATAGCATGACTGATAATCGATATTGTTTAACAACACAGGAAGAGGTGAAAAGTGACATTTGTTTTGACTTTAGAATTATACATGCACATTTATTAAAAAAATGATTAAAATCTAATGAATTCATTCTTATGATTTAAAATTCTTTAAAGATATATGTTAGTTAAAAAAACCCAATTCCCTTAATTGAAAATCTTTAAAAATGTGTTTAAATACAAATCCTGTTGTTGACAGTCCTGTTTTGGGCGGGAATCTGCAGCGGTTCGTGTCCGGTCGGGTTTGTACAACATGGTACTTCCTGTTACATGACGTTCCACATCCGGGCTTCCTGGGCGGAGGCAAACGTACGTGGTCAAAATTAAAAATGAATTCATTATATGTAATTTATTTTACGGTGCTACCGTTTGGGCGAACGTAGTCCATAATTATATGAATGGAAATCCCACCTAATATAATAGGCAATGAAATAGAATGTACATGAAATCAAATAAGTATGAACCAATATCATTTCAATCTTACTTTTACTTTTATTAACGTGTCATTGTCCGATAAAGCCATAGCACAAGTGTCCATTTGATTGTGAAATACGGATCACGTTAGAGACTTAATTTTGATTTTTGAGCAATACTATGTTCTTAATAGAGTTGTAATAGTTTAAAACCAGTTTTCAATTCACTGTGATCCCCTCCCACCCCACAGATTTATATATCGACAATCAAGTATACCTGTCAGAGTTATTTAAATTGTCAAGGTTCTCCCGCCAAATTTTAAATGATAACTGTCTCCGCTCCCTACTTTTAATTATATTCCTCACCCTTATATAAATGTTTAACAATGTTTGTAGTATTACTGCGGTCTGATTCAATCGTCTCTGTTGTCAATAAATGACGCCAGTGAGGAACAATTCATCCAAGGATATCTAGGACGACTCGGTCCAGGTAAGAAACACAGAGCATGATATCTATGACAACCCGATCCAGGTAAGAAACATACATCACAGGATATCTAGGACAACCCGATCCAGGTAAGAAACACACATCACAGGATATCTAGGACAACCCAGTCTAGGTAAGAAACACACAACATAGGATATCTAGGGCAACCCAATCCAGGTTAGAAACACACAACACAGGATATCTAGGACAACCCAATCCAGGCAAGAAACATACATCACAGGATATCTAGGACAACCCGGTCAAGGTAAGAAACACACATCACAGGATATCTAGGACAACCCGATCCAGGTAAGAAACACACAACACAGGATATCTAGGACAACCCAATCCAGGTAAGAAACACACATCACAGAATATCTAGGATAACCCGATCCAGGTAAGAAACACACAACACAGGATATCTAGGACAACCCAGTCTAGGTAAGGAACACACAACACAGGATGTCTAGGACAACCTGATCCAGGTAAGAAACACACATCACAGGATATCTAGGACAACCCAATCCAGGTAAAAAACACAACACAGGATATCTAGGACAACCCGATCCAGGTAAGAAACACACAACACAGGATATCTAGGACAACCCAATCCAGGTAAGAAACACACATCACAGGATATCTAGGATAACCCAATCCAGGTTAGAAACACACAACACAGGATATCTAGGACAACCCAATCCAGGAAAGAAACACACAACACAGGATATCTTGGGCAACCCAAACAAGGTAAGAAACACACAACACAGGATATCTAGGGCAACCCAATCCAGGTAAAAAACACACAACCCAGGATATCTAGGACAACCCAATCCAGGTAAGAAACACACAACACAGGATATCTAGGACAACCCGATCAAGGTAAAAAACACACAACACAGGATATCTAGGACAACCCAATCCAGGTAAAAAACACACAACACAGGATATCTAGGACAACCCAATCCAGGTAAGAAACACACAACACAGGATATCTTGGGCAACCCAAACAAGGTAAGAAACACACAACACAGGATATCTAGGGCAACCCAATCCAGGTAAGAAACACACGACATAGGATATCTAGGGCAACCCGATCAAGGTAAGAAACACACAACACAGGATATCGAGGACAACCCGGTCAAGGTAAGAAACACACAACATAGGATATCTAGGACAACCCAATCCAGGGAAGAAACACACAACACAGGATATCTAGGACAACCCAGTCTAGGTAAAAAACACAGAACACATGCTATCTCGGACAACCCAATCCAGGTTAGAAACACAACACAGGATATCTAGGACAACCCAATCCAGGTAAGAAACACACATCACAGGATATCTAGGACAACCCAATCCAGGTAAAAAACACAGAACACATGCTATCTCGGACAACCCAATCCAGGTTAGAAACACACAACACATGATATCTAGGACAACCCAAATAAGGTAAGAAACGTACAACAAAAGATATCAAGGATAACCCGATCCAAGTTAAATACAAACAAAACAGAATATCAGTAAGAATCAAAACAAAGAATATATAGGACAACCCAGTCCAGGTAAGAAACATTCAACATAGGATATCAGTAAGAATCACAACAAGGAGTATCTAGGACAACCCAATTAGGAAACACACAACACATGATATCTGGGACAACCCAGGCAAGGTAAGAAACACACAACACAGGATATCTAGGACAACCCAGTCCAGGTAAGAAACACACAACATAGGATATCAGTAAGAAACACAACAAGGAGTATCTAGGACAACCCAATCCAGGTAAGAAACACACAACACAGGATATCTTGGGCAACCCAGTCAATGTAAGAAACACAAACACAGGATATCAGTGAGAAACACTCCAAAGAATATCTTGGACTACTCAGTAAAAGTAATGAAAGCAAAACATAGAATATTTAAGAAACCATTATGTAGGAAAAATTATATACATATAACAAAGATTATCAAGAACATCTCGGAAAAGGTCAAAAACATACAACAAAGAATATCATGGAAAAATTAGATCAGGTAGAGTTTTCACAAAAACATAAAACAGATAGTATCTTTACAATCTTGTTCATAAACTTAGTAGAAACTTTGTGTAATGTAATTTTAAGTTTTGTTCTGGTAATAGTTCTTATATAATTTTTGGGAGTTGATTTTAATCAACTCTCCTATGCAGTTACTCAGACAAACCGAAAGTGAAACAGTGCTTGGGCCTCAGCACAAATCATTGCTGCTGACAAGACTTAGTTCTTGTTCATGAACATAATTGATATAAAATCGATGTAATGTATGCTAAAGCATTGTTTTTCAAAGAAACTTATTTATAAATACCTTGAAAATAGTCAGATTTTAAATAGTACGAACAATTTAAATATTTTTTGTAGTCGTATGTATTCCTACGCCAGAGTTCAATATAGTCTCTTTCAACTCGACGCTCGGCTGTCTCCGTAAATCCTTGTCGGAGATTTACAGTGTCAGCCGAGCGTTTGGTTGAACGAGACTAGAGTTCAATATTGCTTGGATCCATACAATTTTCGAGAAATATTTCTGATACATAGTTTGATTAAATTAATTTTATCTTTAAATATTATTTAACATGATTCGTATGGGGGTTTCTCGACATTCTTGTCGAAAAAGTCCAACAATTCATATCATAAAAATGTGCGTAATTCAAATTAGAAACTACATGTACTTGTCATGCAAAATAACATATCATTGATTTTAAAATAAATAAACATCGAAAAAAATCAACTCCCGTCAGTTCTTCAGTACTTTGATTTTTTATATTAACGATTAATAAATAGGTTCGTTTGCAATCCCACATACAGTGTGTTTACGTTTCTATAGGAGCGTTTTCCACTGACTCGCTGTGGGTTGGGGGCACCAGCCTCTTCTCTGGTAGCTGGATCTGGACCCAGACTCAGACCAGCCCCATCTACACATCATGGGCCCCCAACGAACCGTCCACCCACGCACTCAGTAAGTGCATGGCTATCGGCTTCAAATCTCAGTTTCTTTGGACTGCCAACGTTTGTGAACAACTTAATAACTTCATCTGCGAATCTCCGTAAGTGAATGGTCGATCGATCGATCGATCGTCAGAGAGAGAGAGAGAGAGAGAGAGAGAGAGAGAGAGAGAGAGAGAGAGAAAGAGGCAATTATCTCTCAGGAAGTCTATATAAAATAGAATTTTTTATCTGTTTACTCAGGAACACATCATATTTGTTTCAAATTTAAAAAATATATAGCTTCGGTTCAGACATACACATTTTCTTCAAATTCTTTTGCAGGGCATAGGTCGAAAATTTCGAAAATTATGAAATAATCGGTAACTTCAATAAAAAACTTTAAACAAAATTTTGTTTATGCTCGATTTCTTGACTTCTTGACTCAATTCTTTTTTTTGAAGATATCGAGTGGACTTTTGTAATGGCTTTTGTTTTGAGTATGTCATTTAAAACTTAAATGAAAGGAAAACGATGATTTGTATACTTTTACAGATAATATTGTCGCATATAATACTCTTTATTTGCTTCATTAAAGACCATTCGATAAAGTATTTATTTCAAGGGTCTTTTTCTAATATCTCTTCTCAAACAGGAAACGGAAATAAATATGTACAAGATAGACAAGGAAACTGGGGTGTCCGACACCAGGCGTCATCATTCATAAGGATCATTAGGATTACTTACAATCATTTGTTGTTGAGAAAAAATACACATTTCTGAAAAACCCCCAGATATAAACAGGGAACAGTCTAGGAAGAGTAAAAATCAAAAGTATAAAACATGCCCCATTTGAGAAATGAAAATATCATTCATTAGGCCAAGTAAATAAAAAGTATTTCCGGCTACATGATTAACCCTAAATGATGAACGACACTCTCCAGTTTATGGATATATTTTCCCGGAAGTATTAAACATTTGGTCTTTCTGTTTTTAGGGAAATTGGAAATAAGTAAGAAACAAAAACTCGGATTATGTTCAGTATATTTATGATGTTTCAAGTGGGGCTGCCAAACTAGACAAGTTCGAAAACTGCAATAATAGGGTAAATTGAAATAAGACGTTTTTCAACCTCCCAACCAAGTCATTCGGGGTTTAAAAGAAGCATATGATTTATCTAGGCGTTTTAGATTTTTGTATTTGTTGACTATTAGAATAGAAAACAATTACAATTAAAACTAGTTTGAAGAGTAGCCCAAGAAATACATGTATAACAATTAATAAACGGAGAAATTGCTTTGGATACATCTTTCAACAAAAAAGTTTATCGGAATATAAATAATGATTGATTCTTCTTAAACATAGATGAAAAATGAAAACAAAAATGAAAAGTATGTGTAAATCCATGGTTTATTGTCATAAAATATTTTTGCTCATATTAACATACACATGAGATCTTAAAGAATTACAACAAATATCGTTTCGTATTATATATGTTAAATTATTTTTTCATTGTTTTGATATAATGAACAGTATCATAAGGTACATTTGTAAGAAGAAGGGTGTTTATGATTCATTTAAAAGTAAGAGAATACATGTATTCTGTAAGTATGCAATCAAAAACCCTCAGTTCAATAGTTATTCCAAAACGCTTGTGCTATACATTGTTTTATGGCGATTATTAACAGAATTGTTAGAATATTTTGATAAACATATCCAGTACCTCGGTAAAATTACATTAACTGAATATGTACAAGGGTTGAGTACATGTTTTAATCCCTTACATGTAAGTGTGGATTATACTACCCGTGTGATAAACCTTTGCTTTATCAACGTGTGATGCTTTATCAAATACTTCCGGTTAGAACTTTTTTTGACACAGCCCTTCGCTTAATAAACGCTTCAGTGACCTAGGTTTTGAAGGTTTTCTTGTATATTCGTGCACGTTTGCAGATTTTGTCGAAAATTTAACTTAAGAAATGAAAGAAAACACAGAAATCGGTAGTTAATAAAACTGCAAATTACTCTAACTATCAAGGAGTGAGGCTTATCCTATCGACGCGATTAAAACAACGTCAGTATTCAAACTAACGAGCATTTGCAACATGGAGCATGTCAACAAACTTAACTCTTCAAGCCGGCAATACTTCCACTTTAAAAAGTGGTAAGATCTTAGGAAAAAATATTGATATAAACAAATTGTTTCAAGGTTTATTTCAGTGAAGATTTACATTAAAAAAGCTATGTTTATCTTCAAACGGACTTACTAAATTGCATTCCACAAGATCACAATAACCGCATAACACAACATTGCATCATCGATTTGGCTAAAAAAATTACTATGCAATTCGTGTCATTTAAGAGGCTGTCTCAAAAGCTTTATATATAAATCAAATAGAACATCTATACTTGTGTGGTGTTTATATTCGCCTTATCAAATTTTTTGAAATTACCGCGTGCATTTATACACCATTTCAACTTTTGGATAAAGTAAATGTAAAATCACTCAATATAGATATCATCTATATATCTTTCTATCAATCTCTGAAGCTCGGTAGTTCAAACTACATTGTCGTTCTCAAACGCAAATGACATTTGACACCTTGAAAAAGCTTGGGAACGATAGATTATAAACATCATGAACATGTATAATCATGATTCATCATAAAATTCTTCACATAGTGAGGTAGAAAATACTATAAATAAAAGACTCGTGTGTGATGATCTTGGTCAACTGATTAGGTATGTAACAATTCTCCACACGTGACACTTTCTTTTTATAATAATAAAGACATGGATAGAAAAATTTCACTTCGTTCTGCACCCCTTAGCGATCGATTTCATTCATTTATGTTGAGTTATGCATACTAAGTACTTTGCAATATACATGAATTTTTACACTCGAAACAGATATCTTTTAAACAGTTTTCGTTATTTTAAAATAATGACCAAACTACAACACTTGACAAAGATGCATGTACATGGAAAAAGTATAATACTTATAAAATTATAAAACACTCTTTAACATAGAGATAATACATAAAAACCTAGTTATTTTGAGGTCTCGCGAAGCTATATCTAAGAGGATTACCGGCAAACTTAAGGGCACTGATCCTGTTCATCTTGTTCTTGAGCACCGTCTGGCACTTCCGGAACACGGTGGGGGGCGGGGCTCCGTTCTGTAGGGGTTCCTGGCTCCCCGAACCCCCCTCCTCCTCCTCAAAATCAGGCGGAGGCATGTCATCAACCTCCAATAATCCAGACAAGTTGTACGACTTGCCGTTGGTTTTCCGTTTGTTCAGGGCATCCTTCTGTAAGTTAGCCTTCAAGGACTTTTCTCTCCTTAGTACAGTGTTGGGCATAAAGTGAGCTGTTTTTGATTTCTTTTCGGCTGTACTTTCATGTTGCATACTTGCGCTTCCATTAGGAATGGCGGGATCCCCATTGTCACTGCTGCCTGCGTATACAAAGGATTTTTTGGGTGGTTTTTTGGGTGGCATTGGTGGGTTTCTTGGTACCTTATCAGGTTTCTTCACTAGAGTGACTGTTCGTTTGGGCGGAGTTGGTAATTTCTTTGCAGGTTTGGTTGACCCGATTTCTCCATTTTGGTGGATTTTTGTCGGCGGAGGGGGAGCGGTAGGGAGGCTCTTTATTTCCGCTTCACTGGACCTGCTGGGACCTGTGACGTATTTCTCTTCCAGATATCCAGAAGAGTCATCCGGAAAAAGAAAACTTTTTCGTTTCAATGGTGGAAGAGGTTTGTTTTTAACTACAGGAGGCGGGGCGCACGTTTTGCTCCAATGCGCAGTTGGTGCCGACCAATCACAGGAACTTAAATCACTCACGCTTCCGATTTTTAAACTGAGTACATCGTATGGTATGGTTTCCTCGCACTTGGAGCCTGGCATACTCCGAGACAGCGGGGCCTGGGGTATGGGCACCTCCTTCGGTGTGTGCTTAGTTCTTGGCATGAGTCTGGCGGTGTCTGTGATTTGTGCATACGGGTTCTCCGAGTTGTCAGTGTAGAAGTCACTTGGAGTCCCACAGTCGGGCTCTTGGTGACACAATGGCTGCTCAGAGTCACAATGTCTTCTAACCGAACTATCGTTCTCACAAGATGCTTGTTGTCGCCGGGTCGAATCTGGAAATTTGAAATTTTTATTAAAGATAAAATCTCCAATTCAATATCCAAAGAGACAGGGAAACAAGTCCTTTATTATTTTATAAGCAAAATAAAGTAACCTTACTCTGTGCTTATGATTGCAATAGTACTAATAGATAGATAAAACTGCTTTTGCGATTAGAAATGAACACCATGTTCCAAAACTTTGAAATTCGTGTAGGACGAACGTGATCTAAAAAACCGAGCCGTTTTCAATCAATTTTTTATCATCCACATTATACTGTCGCTTTCCGATTACAAGCTACATCTAAAGTATCAAACAGTAACAGTAACACAATATCTATTTCATACCAAGTACGAACGGACTGGTTGTCAGAAAGAGGGCAGACACAGAGGATGTCCGAATGTTTCAACGGTAGGGGACTTTAAAACTACTTTAATGACTAAGACCTGGGCAAACGACATACAATTTAGCCAACCCCGATGGTTCATGCGAATAATGGATATGTTTGCAGTCAATAAAATTTACATGCACAGACTAGCGTTTTTAAATTTCATACATTTTATACCACAACAAATTGGAAGTACACCTTTTGCATTCATTTGTAAACAATTGCAATGAACAGATTGTGCCCTGCGTCTATATGTCTATATGAATAAATGATGTATTGATGCATCGCAACAGCCTTTTCTCTAAAATTTGTATTCGGAACAGTGATTAAATATTATAGTACAATTTACCATAAAGAACCAAATTTAGAGATGCGAAGCACTAAATACCCAATCCCATGTTTGAAATTAAAAAAGAAAATAATTCTTAATTTTTTCCTGTCAGTTGCAACAAAAACAATTAAAGCCATATACATGAATATCTCATCCAATCCAGTTTAAATTTTTCAACTCTGCCCGCTCCTCTTAAAGGCCAGCCAATATTAGCTGGCATGCAGTTGTTTCATTATTTCAGTTTTAAAGAATAGGTTAAGAAAGCAATTAAGACAAGTTTGTGAGACGGTTAATACACAGATGAACAAACTATACTGTTTAATATATTAAGCATTGTATCATATTAATGTTAAAAGTGTTATTTCCCGCGCTTGCGCGTGATATCATCTAGGAGAATTTGAATATGATCTAGAAAGTTAAACAAGTAGCAGTTGCATTTTATTAGAACGATTTAGAAAAACACCGCGCCTCTACTTACTCTGTATATGTTTAGGTTGATAGTCGATTCCAGATTTACTGAAAAAGAGGAGAATTTTTAGACTATTAGTAACTTATCAGAAGGAAAAAAATACAAATTTTAAACAAAATTAGTACCCGCAAGAAAAAACAAAAAATAAAACCAACAAGATCAAATTCATCATTCGTGGAATTCGAAGATGTACAATAATGAATTAGGGATACCCACGCAATCCCCAAATATTGATCCATCGGGAATTCTTATGATGTCTCAGTCCACTTGAGAAAAACAACTTGTGTAGAATATGTTAAGTTTTCAAGACGACTCACCTAAATGCACATCGACAGATGACTCCTATGGCCACCACTATTAACATCACACCTACACTGATACTGACAATGATCCATATCGTTCTGGGATCTAAGTTGGAATCAGCTTCAATAAAGACATAATGCTAACGTAAATAGTATTATCCTAAAAATATTAAGAGTTTCTAAAAATCTTGCCCGTTTCAAAAGAGCTGTGTCTTGTCTTTTGGGGGAACATTTCAAAGTTTGTGTTCAAAAGGTAACATTTCACGATGAGATATTGCAATATTAATAAATATTAATGATTAAAAGAAACGATGTCCATGCAGTCATTAAGTTTATAAGTAACAAATATTCATTCAGTGATTAAAAATCCAAAACTTTCTCCGGCCCTTCGATGATCAGACCTTCAAAGATTCACTGAGCAATAACAGGACCTTACCAGATACTCGTGTCGTGTAGTGATTAGTCAAATTAACATATTCTGATCTTATGATCATGCACCATTTTGATATTTTTATCTAATATTTGTATCGGTAAGCATAACCAGCTATTATAATGTTGTTATTCAGCCATGGATATACCGCCCATTGCAGTTACTAGTAGCTTCAGTATCTAGCTATTAGAATTACACAACTATTTCTAGAAAAGGGACATCATTTAACGATTTTTTCCATTAATTACTAAAGGAAATTTGCAGTGAAGACTATTAAAAGTGTCATTAATCAGTATGATTATCTTGGAATATGTTTAATAATTTAGTAAACACATATTGTGAGCATATTTATAAAACAAAAAATTAATAATAAATTCTTTTTTTCCATATTGATAGAGAAAGCAAATGCTATTTGTAATAAACTAATTTTGGTAACTTAATATTTTCAAGCTTATTAAGCTGACAATTAAAAAGTTGTCTTAAGACGAATGCAGGCCCGGGGACCAAACACTTAGACGAGATCTCAATATAATTTTTAACCCCCCCCCCCCCCACAATATACTCTACCTACATGTACAGTACCATGTAAAAACATGAATACGCTGGGATCGTTATGACAAAGCATGGAGCTTGTCAGACCGGATTTTCCTTTACAAAAGGCAATTTGCTTAAAATAGGCCAAATTAGAACTGCTTTCTGAACAGCCGAGGTCACCCAGTATTTTCATTCTCGTTAAAAAAATTTAGAGAAATCAGAAACGGGAAATGGTATGTTAAAACTTTGAAATAAAAAAAAAAACTACGCATAGCCCAACATGTGTGTATGACGAGGAAACATATGTAACATATGGTTAAGAGAGGAACTCTGTGGATATAGTACTACGTCTATAGTTACAACTGATATAATGATTGGGATAAGGGCTCAGCGAAAAGACATGTTCCTAATCATAACAAATTGCTATACTTTCTCTGTCAATTGTTGTCTTAGATGAATTACACCCAGTCACGTGGTTACAAGTCTCATTAATACAGTCACACGTGGATCCACATTTATGTCCATAGAAAGGATACGGACACCGGTCACGACAATCTTCGTTGTACCATCCATCATCACACGCTAAATAAAAAATGGAATAGAATTCACCATTTTTGTTTGTTTTCTTCCAGATTCTTTTAACAAAAACATGTATTGTTATTCTGATAGTATTTTGCACCTCTCAAATTGTTTTTGATTTCAGTGAAAGATGATTAAATGTATTTGAGTTATACCTATGCAAGTGTTGGTGATATTGTCCAGGTGGAAATTAATACAGCATCCACTCTTACTTTCCCTACAAAATAACATATCATTAAATTAGAAGGCATTTTACAGTTTCCATCAAAATATAAATGTTTGAACGCTGAAGCGTTTGCTTTATGTAGACTAGCACAGTGGTTAATGTCATTCCACGATTTAATATTCTAATCTCAAGTCATTATCTCTTCGGATAAAAATATCGTCTCGTTGAAAAAACCCATTAATTTAATGGTGTTATTTGCAAGGGTGAGCGTTTCTCTGTTCAAGGCTGTAGGTAACATATAGTTATACCTACATACGTGTGCTAGTGACAAAGAATCAACTACAATGTTATATATACACAATGCTTACGGAAGTGTGATATATATCAACCATTACTCTGGAAAACTTTTGTGTAACGCCATATTCTTTAACCTACGAGTAATATCAACATACTTACGACGTACAATTCCCTCCCGACGAAGCCGATGTTTGGGTGATGACTGCAACAAAAATTAAGATGGTATCAATAAGGTCCATATCAATAAGTAATAATTTTCATTATACGTAACTTCATCAGAAAAACAAGATAAACGGGAAATTATATCTAATTCTATAAATATCGATATTAATTTCCTGGTGAATGAGTAATAAACCACATTTTTAATTTAAATTTAAGGATTAATAAATTGTCATGTTGTTAGAAGAAGAAAATGTTACTAATTTGATTTCTTTGAAAGAATGCAAAACGGAAGACTGGGTATAGATCTTACATCTAATCACACTTAAGCTATCAATAGGCTGAAAAAGTATAAACAAACTATGAAACAGTCAACCAGAATTAAGTGAGTATAGTAAATAGTTTGTTACACTCTTATCAAATACGTGTAGCTGTTTCTTATCAAACTATTTTTTCGAAAACTTTGAGCAGTAGATAATGAAAATTCTTCGAGTAAATGTAAAAATAAGAAAGGACTCTTGTGAATATTTCATATTTGACTTCATGCTTCTATTGAATAAAACAGCTCTCTATGAATATCTGCGGATTGTCACACACCGAGCAAGTATGTACAAAAAACAAATACAAATGACATCGTACGCTTACTCTTACCATAAAAATAAAACAATGTAAATCTATGTGAACTATCACAAATAATAGACATATAAATATTATATAAACACAGATGGTATCATCCACTCTCCCTTACCA
Source organism: Magallana gigas (assembly GCF_963853765.1). Taxonomy (NCBI): domain Eukaryota; kingdom Metazoa; phylum Mollusca; class Bivalvia; order Ostreida; family Ostreidae; genus Magallana; species Magallana gigas. Next base: position 2,228,732 of record NC_088860.1, on the reverse strand, counting down.
TCCACACAGCCTGTCACGTGATGACACTCCTGTTGGACCTGACACAGACATTCTTTTTCACAAAGTTGACCATACCGGCCTGGAGGACACGGCGCATTACAGTCTCCGAAGTACCCAGGGTCACACACTGCAAAGAGTCGGGAACACTTTTAGGTAAGCAATAACCACACAATTTTAAGGAAGCTAGCTGGTCAACATATTACCAATTGACATTATAACTACCTTAAATTATTAGACACGAGATTTATTGCCATAAACTATTATTTAGTAAAGAAAAAAAATCCATACATCTTGAATAAGCTATAAATGTTGAATAGTCAGGTCAAATAGATTAAACTGGTGGTCACACGAATCGACCCCTCTTATGATTTAGGGAGACTTTTGCACATACTAATTAATTCATCAACGTTTACTCACAATAAAGGTCAATAACAAGAATTGGTAAGTAAATATTAAACTGGGCAATGTCCAAATTATTGAATTAGTCAGAAATGCACGTCACTCACCGACACACCCGGTTCCTTTTTCGTCCAACTTGTAATTATTACAACACTTGATGGCAGAATTGTTTTTTCTGAAAATTGATTCATATCATAAAAGTCGGTATATTTACACTGTCAGTCATTAGGATACTGCAAATATGTTCCAGATATATTTCAAAATTTCGTTCGTTTCATAGGCAATTAACACTAAACAAATGTACAAAGAAATCCTAAGGAACTTGAACTTATCATTGTCAATTTAATTTATAAAAAAAAATCAAAGACAATATACAGTCAATTTGAAACAGAAATTACATGTTAAAGACTAAAATCATAAAGAGAACATATATTATAGACCTGTAGTATTCAATACATTGACAATTTTTCCAAATTGTGACACATTGACTCATTTATGTACCCGTGTATTTAAATTTTACATTTTGAAATTATTACATTATGAATTCTCAAACTTTTAGGAGAATTTCTAAAAAAGAAAGAAGGATTTATTTTTGCGATCAGATGACGGAACCTTTGCTTCTGAATGTGTACATATAAGGAAGAAGATAAGGAACAATTTAATTTGACCCGAAAAATGATCTCGGAGAATATATGTACAGACATTTTACATAATTAAATGACTTATAATGTACAGCGATTAAAGACTTCCTATATCAGGTTAGAAAGCTTAACAATGAAATTATATGCAAATCATCTGTGGACAAAAATTTCGTATATATCAGTGTTACATTAGCGTTACTGGTAAGCCCGGCCTTGTTGCTGAATTAACACGTAGATATTCATACGTGTTACAGTTTTGCTTATTGTTGCTGACTTGGTTTTGGTAATAAATAAAAACACGTTAAAAGAGTAAAGTTAAGAAAACAACTTACGAACAAATTCCTATCTTCGACGAAAGATAAACACTCCCAGGACAGAAAACGCAGAAAATTAAAAACAAAACTACACCAGACATTGTTTTGTCATGGTGTATTTTATCCAAAATCCTCAGCTTAAATGGCTGAGCCAATTGTTGTATATTGTTTTTCCGTTTTACCATAAGTGTTTTCATATATACATGTAGTAATCATTGAAACGATCTGGGGATACTTTAAACCATTGTCATATTAAGCCATGTGATTGGGGAAGTGCATTAAGTGCCATTTCGTCCTTTCTCAGATAGATTAGTTTAATTTAAACAATACTCCCTAGATAGATGTACTTTGTATCAATTTTGATAAGCAATAATCCTAAAATTAAACGTTTTTTAACTTCAGATATGGTGATGGTTCCTAACATTTTCACTTGTAATTAAAAGGAAAGGGAAATGTCAAAATATAATATTTTATTGTTTACGTTATTGAAATTTTTCTTACATAGAGAACGTGAATGTAAAAAAAAGAACACATTAGAATCATAAAATGGCATAGAATTACTTAAGTTAACTGTCACTGTCGTACTGTCTATTTCTGAATGTTTGCAACCACCATATTGCCCGTTTCCGCTTTCCTCACCACAGTGATATAATCGTATAAATAATGATATTTTTAAACTTAAATTTCCACTCATGGATAAGAAATATAACGATAGATAATGTGACTTTTACATTTTTGTCCATTTACTTTAAATAAAAACTGAATAAATTGATGAAAAAATGTCGGCCCGAAGCCAATTTGAAAGCTGATATAATTGATAAATATAGGCCGAAGACGGAAATCTGCAGTTATTTATAAACACTGTGCCGGATAATTATGCCAGTGCCAAGGTGGCATTTTTGCACCCGCTTAAGCTGCATATATCGAAAAATTCAAATATGCCATATGGTAGACCATTGCTTAAAGAGTTAACAACCACCTTTGTTATCAGTGTATCTCACCTGTCAGGTAAGATATCTACCTTTCAAAAATAAATTCCTATTGGAAAATAATTTTTCCCATAGGAAAATCAATATTCCTATAGATAATTTGAAATTTCCTATCGGAATACAATAACTTCCTAAAGGAATTTCAATTCCGATAGGATTTGATAAAATCCGATAGGAAAACTTAATATCCTATAGGAAAACTACATGTCTGAATCAAATTCCTACAGGAATTACCATTCTCCTACAGGAAATATAATTCCTACAGGACTTTTAAAAAATCCTATAGGATTGTCAATATTTCCTGTAGGAGAGCCAATTCTCCTATGGGAATTATCATTTTCCGATGGGATATTAATTTTTAAAGGTAAATATCTCACCTATCAGGTGAAACACACTAAATACAAAAGTGGTTTTATACTCTTAAGATAATGGTCTATCATTTGGTATACATGGATTTTTCCGAAATTGCATCTTAAGCGGGTGCAAAAATGCCACCTTGGCACTGGCATAATTATCCGGCACAGTATTAGTAATTAAGGTTTTCCGAATCTCTTTTTACAATGTAGTTACAAAATATGTAAATCGCGTGTTTATATTTACTTGTTTGATATAAATAGAAAGGATATTATGTAAGGAAAACAGCTTAAACGTCACTGAAGGAAGCATATCTTAATTTGTCACTGTCACAAAATATTTCAATCTTTGATGTAGCGATTTTGACAGTAGTTCTTACGACATCACAGCAGTAATATATTGCGGGTCACTCTGTATCATTTCAAATTAGTAGCTTAACTGGCACAAAACATTACGACAGAAATAATATTTTTGATATTGATTTTATATACCCCAAATGAAGAGGGTTGAAAATGCATGAATTGGGTCTACATTTGATTGTTTTTGTAAAAAATCTTTACAGTTCTTGAAACATATAAAATTGCCGATTTGTCAACACACAGTTCACACAATTTCTTTCGAGGTCACATATGCCACAGCATAAATGAAAAATATTCAACAGTGTTTTTGACAAATTTCCTCCATTAATTTAAGCAAAGAAAAAAGAATTATAATTAATATTAATGAATGATATTTTTCTATTCTAACTTAAATTGATGACGTATGACTATAAGGTAGTTTTTATTTTAATACATATCATATGACACTTCAAACGTCCGATGGTCGCGATGCGATTCAAAATGCCTCCAAATGACTGTATCTCATTGACGATTAATAATGAAGAATAATTAATAATCATTATAATTTATTTCATGTATCAAGTAATAAGGTGACTATATTTTGGAATATAAATAACATTCAGTATAAAAAAGTGTTACTTTCTGCAAAATTATCACTCATACTTAGTGGTTCATCATGGCTAATGCTTTGGTTGGCTGTTACTTACTTGCCCAACAAGCTCGGTGGTTTAGATATTGAATTCAACAGTTATCAATACATAGAGAATATTACATACCCTTTTCCATATCACACCCTGTATCAGCCAGAGATTCCAATATCAGCCGGAGGGCCGAAGGGCATGTATTATTATATTCATTACATACTGACTAACATACAGAAAACAAAAACAATTTAGATTAACAATTTAGTTTGTTTAATAACAACAACTTAAAACAGAGAATATGGACATCAATAATATTTCATTTTTAAGAGCCCCCTTCATATTTTTTCAGATTTTTAAATCTTCAAATAAGTCTGTACCTGCGCAGTTCGACAGCTGTTCTGGATCTGAGTGATTAAAAAGGCATTGTACAATATGATACATGTATAAAGACAAAATGTAACACGATTATAACAAACAGCAACTTAAGAGATCATTTGAACAAAGATAATCTTTCAAATTGTTTAACAATAAACAACTTTAAAAACAAAAAAAATATCACATTTATAGCTATAAAACAACATAACTTTTAATATTTGAACATATTTACAAGATATAACAGACGCAGTTCCTTTTTCTTATGAACATAAATGATTCAAATTTCATTTTTAACAATATGATACATGTATAAATACAAAATTTAACACATTACTGGTAAACTTAACAGACAATTTGAACACAAATAATCTTTCATATTTTTGGACAATAACAAATTTTATAACAAAGAAAATATCACAGTTATATCTATAACACAACTTCAATTTTAATATTTGAACATATTTACAAGATATCACAGATCTAGTTCCTTTTTCTTAATCTGACTCTGAATCACTGTAGATGACTCTACATCTCTTAAGGGATTTTGGTTGTTTGGAAGAGAAGTTAATTATAATATTGCCAGAAATATTGCCCCCCCCCCCTAAAATTGCCAAAGACATGCTCTTTCATTATGGGTTGATTTTCATAAGAACTTATTTCAGTCAGTGTTTGATGAATGATGTCGTCAGTGTTTGATGAAGGCACCACACTGGTGGACGGCAGAGCTGAGCTATATTTATCAAGGGATGAAGAGGAACTGTCGAATGCTGTGACTGGTGGTTCCGAGCAACTAGATGAATAGTTTGTAAGAATTAAATAGAAGACATGTGCCTCTGTTTTTCATTGGAGGCAGTGCTGTAATTATTAATAGAGTTAACATTCTTATGGCCGGACAGCTGCTGAATTATGGTTGGGGGGGGGGGGGACACCAGCATATACTAGGGAACTAATGGCTGTCGTCCTTGCACTGTGGTTAACTTTTCTTCCTTGGATTCCCCCTGCCTTACACGTGACCTTCACAATGTTGCCAATCGTATTCTTTCCCATTGGTTGGTTGACATACCAAGCTTTTTCAGGGTGCTTTGAAACTCCTAAGTAAAATGGCGACTCGGGGTTGTTCATCTGTTCTGGTCTTCTCCTGGCAAACTCTTTATACGCTAAAACAGGGCATCACAGATTATCTTGAACGACGAAAGCATATAATATGTAGTTTATGTATAGAGAGCCATACACTAATCTATGCAACATTCAAACTATTCAGGTTTCAGGAATAAATCTCAGGTTAACAAATAAAGTTTTCATAAATCTGGCAATATGTTATGGTGGCATAGATCTGCCACCACTTGTCAGATAATTATGTCAACTTGTCAAATCTTGATGTCGACTTGTCAGATAATTATGTTGACTTGTCAGTTCTTTAAGTCGACTTGTCACTTATCCACGTGTTTAAAAATTTAACACTAAAACCTTTCCACGCCCAGTTTGTGCCATCCAGTTGTAATAATAATTTCTGACACATCGGCATAAGGATCTGACAAGTCGACATAATTATTTGACAAGTCGACATAATTATCTGACAAGTCGACATAATTATTTGACAAGTCGACATAATTATTTGACAAGACGACATTACATCCGACAAGTCAACATCATTATCTGGCACTCGACTTATAATTTGAATGATAATTTTCTTTAAACTAGTGGCCATATTATTTTTTCTGTCAGATAATTGTTAACTTGTCAGATCTTTATGCCGACTTGTCAGATATTATGATGACAGGTAAATGGCAGTTTGTGGCACTAACGCGGTTTAACAGCAAGATATTGAGTTTCTAGTCAATATTGTTTTTTTCTGATAAGTAAACATAAGGATCTGACAAGTTGACATAAATATCTGACAAGTCGACATAATCATCTGACAAGTCGACATAATTATCTGACAAGTGGTGGCAGATCTATGCCACCATAATATGTACCTCTATTTTCAAACATCTTTGGTACAAAACTCCGACTATCAATTGTGACCCTAGTTCTTGTCTTTGTTGATCTCTCTCTACGCAGGTATGATAAGGCAACTCTCAGCGATCGATTGAGTAAAAATTCCTCTGATCGATATGACGTCACAATAAGCAGCATGGTATCATATTTTACTCAGAAACATGTCGATTTTAACTTTATCCCTGGTTTAACTTATAAAAACTACAGGCACAAAATATCTATAGAAACTCTTCTAATTGAATATATCTTTGATTTCTCTGTATTACGTATAATTATCATTGATGACGTCACAAGCATGTTTAATAGAGACGATCATATCGGGAGACAAATCATCGGAATGCAGTGTAAACAATGACTTATTTGATACAGATACCTAAGATTTAGATAAGTGTCAGTTAGGATATAATCAGGATAATACAGGCATGGATGTTTTGTTTTATCACCGAGTGTTATAAGGTAAGCAGATCGACATTTAAAGGGCTAGACCATCCTTTCCTCTGTCAGTGTGTACAAAAAAAGGCAAAAGTGTAACACTACCCCGGATATTATGAAAGATGACTTTGATAAATATCAACAGTATATGACCTAAACTACTTGAAAAGTGCTGCTAGAATCCTGTGCTTTGTTGTTGTAAATGAAAAATACGTAGTATTTTCAATGAAATTATAGAAGTAGAGATGGTTTCCGATAAATAATGACAATATTTATTTTATGCTATTAACAATAGGATTCTAGCAGTAATACTAATAAACATGAACTAATTGCCGATCGAATTATTGTAGCAAACATACAAATGAACTTCGGGGTAGTGTTACACTTTTTGATTTTTGTCAGGGTAAAAAAGTGATCTATTTTTAACTGTCACGTGATACCATGACACGGCAGCTTCAGAGATCGAGTCGATTCCAAAGTAGAAAATTAATATCTTGGTGAACACTTTCACTCGGTATCAATATTCATCACTGTTTAAAAAAAAAAAATAAACAGTTTTTAAATTGATCATAATTTTAACGGTCATTAAACTCGGAGTTGCCTTAACCTACCCGCGTATATTCTAAATATTCCTCTCCAGTCGAAGATACCTTTTGCTGCACATCACCCCATCAGAGACTGACATGTTCAGCTCTGCTTCTCATTCCAAAATGCATTGTGTTGTTAAGATACAAAACATTTATCAGTGACTTGGGATCTCCTGAAAACAATTTCAGAGACAATTTTAGTCGTTTGCCTATTAAAGAAAAAGACATTGTGAGTTTTTGATGAGTTTGTATTTTTTTCTTGTTGACAATTTATCATTAAAAAATATAAGTTTTAGTGGGTCAGAACTAAATCATAAATTACCAGTTCCAAGAAGATTCTTTTCATAAAGAAGATCGATTTCCTCTGGCGTTAGAGGGTCTGCTCGTTTTTCACGATTTCCCTTTCCCAGCTGTCGAAGCAACTTTCGTTTTGACAAAAGTATATCGCGAGAATGTTTGAACTCCTTATCCGTAATGATGTTAATGTTCAACTTCTTCTCAGCCAAATAACGGTTCACACTCCCTTGGATAGACTTTAACGTGTCGGGTTCATAATCCTCGCCGCTTGCTTTCTTTGCATTCATGAAGAATCTTGCCAAATGCATATCCAGGTCATAAACCGGAATTTCCACCGGGTTTCTGTGTTCACCGTTCTTCGTTAGGTAATCGTTAAATTTCCTCAAGTCAAATTCAATTTTTCTACGCGTATTGGTATTTTGAAGGCCCTTTACAAACTCAAATGTAGAATCTTCTTGTGTGTCTTCACGGTTTCCCTTTCAACATCGGGCATACCAGCAGGTGGTAACGTTACAAGTTCGAGGTATACAGACTGTACACTTAGGCCTAGACTCGAATCTAACAAATCCAGCGTAACATAATCAGTTTTTTCACTTACAGTGTCGTTGAGTCCACATATGTATTCCAATTCACTAAGTCTATTTCCAAGCGATTCAAATGTTCTTTCATTGATATATATATTTTGAAGAACTAAATGAAAATGTTCATGACCAATTTGATGTATGAAATTATATTCACATGTACAAAATTTTCGGAATAATCATTATATAGTTTGAAGAACTAAATGAAAATGGTTATGACCAATGTAATGTATGAAATTATATTCAAGAACATGGATTTCAATTATCATGTAAATGTGCTTTTATGCAACTTATATTGTAACATAAAATAAATGTAATTGTTATACTTTCATGTTAAATACTGAAATCTGATTGGTTAAGACGCAGTTAATAATATTTACTATTACCCTCAGCGTTAGCAACGCACTTAGCAACGGGTAACATTAAAAAATGTTACATGCGCGAAAATTATGCGCGTACGGTTCGCTGTAGAATTCACGTTATTCCTATATAAAAGCAGTAAAATTTTCTTAAAAATTAAGACATTCAGTATAACAAAATAAATAGTGCCTGTTTGGGATTTCAATTTCAATTTCAACTGTTACCCTCCCAAACAGGCACTATTTATATAATATCAATTACCAGTAATATGGTTTATTTATTCTATTGTTAATTTTCTTCACAGGAACTGTGATATAGACTATATCAATTAACTCACCTGGTCCCGGTTCGCACACATTTTTTCGATTCCTGTTTTCTAATGTGTGCAAAATGGGAACAAACAATATCGTTATTACAATTGCAAGTTAATAATTTTGTTATGACGAGAAAAGATATCGTTATTACGAGTTAATTATCTCGTTAATACGGAGATTGTTTTTACGATAAAAGATATATATAAACTTGTGTTTCATTGTTCTACTCTTTCTTAATGTTGAATGGATATACATTAGGTAATCATTGAATTAGTGAAAGAAATAGCCTTCTTTTTTGGTTTAGATTACAAGTTTTATCTTTAAAATGATGATTTCTGTTCTTTTTCGTTTTTATTTTGTAAAAATAAAATTTACAAAAACTCATATAACAGAAGAAAAATTAAAGCAAGAAATTAAGGAAAACTTGAAAGTCGTTGGCCAACTTTTGTCGAATGATTACAGTCACCGATATAATTTTTTTTTAAATAGTCCTTTAGCAAATGCCTGCCTACGATAAATAAAATAATAACCTTTATCTAAAAAAACATAACAAAATAATCTCGGTGTAATGCTGGCAGTCCGAAAATCAAATAGATCCCGGTTAGAACCAACCAAACTTATAACTTCAATTTTAAAAAAAGAAAGAAAAAAAATTAATTTGGACTTTATTTTGCTTCGCTCAGTTGAACACAATGAATCATTTCCTGTTATACAATATTTTAAAACTAGTTTTTAATCATAAACTATACTTGTCATAATCTGAAATTTTTTGAGACAGAAAATATTGTAAATATTGTCTTTAACATACAAGAAGCTATATTTGGAAATCCCGCACTTCCATCCTCAATTGGCTTTGAGCAGTTTATCCGGAATGTCTACATTTGCTGCAGCTGTTGTTTCCCTTTATCTGAGGAAAGGACTCCAAATTTTGAACTTTTACTCTGTCTGACATTGCTCTTAAAAAATCTCTCTCACAGACATATATTATAAAGGTTCATTTATCAAACAAACTTTATTAGACCTGTTACTTTTAAACCAAACAGGTGTAAAATTTATAATTAATTAATCTTAGTCATTTTAAATTTACGGCAGACGAAGATAACCTTTAAATACAAAACTGGACAAAAAAGAGAAATCATATTTTGCGATATGTACAGAGTTACCTTTAATGTACATGTATATGTCTGTCCTTAAACTCCTGATTGATCATATTGATAACATAATCATAATCAAACTTTTGACTATGCATACTGTATATCACATCAGATGCCGTGAAAAAAAGACCATGCATGAAAGTCAAGTTCTTAAATTAAACAGATAAAAAATGATTTGAAATGTTTTCCAATAATCTCTACGGTATAAGGTTTCTTTTCGTTAAAATAGGGTTTGGCCAAAATGCGCTCTCCACTTTTTGCGGCGAGTTTAATAAGTTTTTTTACTACATGAATTTGGAAACATGTTTGGTGTCTCAGTACAAGTACCACGGAATAGCGTAAATAAAAGCATTTGAGACGGAAGTAGATAATTTACTTTTAACCAAATAGGGTCTTTATAATGACAACGAAGATTCCGACAAAAATTTCAAGTTATACCTATATACCAATTTTGAAATATAGAAAAATTATAACATATTCAGGTAAGTTTTACACTCTAATAAAACTGTTTTTAGCCACGTTTAGGGAAACCTGTTTTAGAAAAATTCAAATATTCTAAACAGTATGACGGCAATAAACCAAGCATGTAAGAAAAATAAAAACACTGTTTCACTCTATAATGTAACATTTTACATTCAAACATTAAATTTAATACATACAAACAATGAAAATCTAGGTTTAACATACACATAATGATCTACACAAACGATTTAAATTGTCCCATCCAACAATGGTGTCATAGCTCTAGATATGCTATAAACATATGGTTTATTTCAGCTTATAGATACCTAACAAACCGGGGGTACAATGCATACGTTGAAATCCTCTATTATGTAAGATAAAGCATCTGGTAACATGAGTCTAAAATGCTAAAAAAAGGCACTTAAAGATTATCATAATCAGAAAATAAATCTATGTTATAAGATCCCCATTAAATGTTTAAAGATTGAAAAACTAATCTGAAATAGACCAATCATCGTATTCAAAGACTTTGCTGTTATAGCTAGCGAGGTCATTTTCCAATCTTGGTATCCATTACCTCTAAAGATATCTTGCTTTTGAATATACATGGAAAATATATTCATATCAATGTCCTACAACGCAGAAACAAGATAATTAGTTCCATAGCTTTCATTACTCTTCAGGTAGAGATATGTAAAGTCTTTCCAGAGGTCTACAATAGATGTACACAAACGTTTGCGCACTACGCTGTAAATCCTGTCCCTACAAACTTGCTTGCATCTGTGTACATTATCCTTTGTGGTATAAAACAACCAAACGTATTAGTTTCAAATTTCTGCCATAAAAATGGGACAATTCTACGACACACAATTAGCATTAAGCATATGCAAAACTCTGATCATTAACGAGTAAATATTGCCTAAACGTGGCTGAAAAGAAACAATTTTGCCTGCAGTACTTACTAAGGCTCTGTGAGTGAGAGTAACAGGTTTTAATACACTATTTTTGATTTTGTACAAAAAGCTTGTTTACTTTCAGCGATGATATAGTAAAAAAATCTCTAGATGTATCCAAAGCCATTCAGTGAAATGTTTAGATTCCCAGATACTCTTTATGTGGTAGAACAGATTTATTATTATCTATTTCATATGTATTTATTCGTTTTTGGATTTTCTATTTTCGTTTTGTGCAGTATATTCTTAAATATTATTCATCTAAAGTTTTATTGCGCGCGTATGGTTCTTTAATTTCATTGGTTCATATTATTATCCAATAAATTTGATTCTCTATTAGTATAAGTAACCGTTCAACCTAAGTCCAATTGGGCAGTATTTCATTTTAAACGACGTCGGACAATCCAGTGTATATCAGCTGCATCTTGTGGTAGGTTAATATTATATTTAGTTATATATTTCTTTACTACCATGATAGTGATTAGGGCATATTATTTTAATTGCAAGGTTTATACTTTATCGTATTTTTGCAGTTAATCTTGCCATTGTAATTTCTGAAACTTGTTTGTAAGTTCTAATATTAAATTGCTACAAAACATGTTTTACCATATAAATGAATACTGAAATAACGGTTGCATTTTTATGAACAAATTATCGAAACTAAAACATATTGAATTTACATGTAAAATGTATTTTGTCTAATGTATTTTTCTTTGTTTATAGGTCAATGCTTTAAAACGTTTAATAAATCTGTTAAACAAAACGGCTGTCTTTTGGAATTCCTTACTGCTCGGTTACACATGGCGCTGCGAGAAACCATCTTCAAGCATTGACCACCGTAGGAATTTATTTTCCAAATATGCAGCTAAGTATCTGTAATAGTGAATTTATCAGAAAGAACTTTCTATTGTGACAGTGAGTAAATATCACGCTGAATGATTTCCTGTGTTAAAGTCCTTATACTTTCCGCGGAGTGAATTGTGTTCGTGAGTACTGTTATTACAATTATTTTGTCACCATGAAGAAAGCGGAATTGCAACATCGTGTTCATGAACTAGAAATCGAACTATTAGAAGCAAAACACAGATCACAATCCAAACAAGTAATTGAAAAACAAACTTTTATACCTGAAACAAGAAAATTAAAGACTTTTTGTGGCCGCCCTATGTCAAAATCCGATGTTTCTATTGATGATTGGATAGATGAAATCGAAATTGTATTCTCAGCACGAAAATATACAGATTTGCAGAAAGTGGACCTTATCTATTCACACTTAGAAGGCCAAGCGAAAGAAGAAGTTAAATTCCGCCCAGATATTCGGCAGGACCCGTACGCCATATTGGACTGTCTCCGTTCGGCATTTGGCAACCCGGAATCAGTTACCTCGTTACAACAGAAATTCTTTGAAAGAAATCAACAGGATTCAGAAACAATTAGACATTATTCGTACGCATTACTGGAGTTATACCAAAACGTAGTCAGAAAGGACAGTAGTGTTTTTCCGAACAAACACCTTACTTTGTGTGAAAAATTCGCTAATGGCTTAAGTGATTCGTCTTTAAGAAAAGAAGCAAAGAAACTACTCAGGATAAAACCTACAGAATTTCACACCTTTCGAGATGAAATCATCGTATTCAGCGAAGAAGAGGAAACCGCAGACAATACAATCGCCACTTCAACTAAACCGAACACGACCAACGATCAACAGAATTTAAATACCCAGACGACCGACTCACCAACAACTGACCAGTTATTGAAAATCATTGAAGCGCAACAAAAGCAAATTGACTCTCTAACCGGCTTGATCAGAGACTGCGGGACCAGCCAGCAAACAAGGGAAAATCGCAACTATTCTCGTTCCCCACCTTTGTGTTATCAGTGCGGTAGAGTTGGCCATATTCAGAGAAATTGCCGTTCTACTAAACCCCGTGAAACAACAACCGGATCGTCGGAAAACAAATCACATCTATTAAAGTGAGTCCGGTAATAGATGATTATAAACAGGACTCGAAATTCCATAGCCGGGTTATTGGAAAGTGTCCGGTGATAAACATAAGTGTTTCTGGAATAAATCTTCCGTGCTTAGTTGATACTGGTTCTATGGTTTCCACGGTAACGGAAAGTTTCTACCGCAAATTCATTGAGCCTCTTGGTACATCGCTGATTCAGAACAGTTTTATTCAACTTAAAGCAGCCAATGGATTAGAAATTCCCTATATCGGTTATATTGAAGTTGATGTTCATTATCTTGGAAATATTCTCAAACAGCGTGGTTTATTGATAGTGAAAGACTCGACTGATGATTCTACCCGGAAACGTAAGGAAGCTGTACCCGGTGTAATTGGCATGAACATAATAAGCGAATGTCGAGATATGTTATCTTCATGTGAGATTCCTGTCGATGGAGATTTAAATGAAGTGTTTGCAGAGAACAGTGTGTTCGATAATCGATCGATTCATGGATTCGCTCGAGTGAAAGGGACTTTCTCTGTACGCATTCCAGCCAATACCGCTATTGTTGTTGAGTGTACCGGACCGCATATTGATGGTGACGTGATTGTTGATCCCTTGACCAACGGCGGGCACCTACACCGTAATTTCCGGACTGTACCTACCTGCGTTACCGTTAGCAAAGGAAAATCGTGGGCCAGAGTTGCAAACATCGGTGATGAAGATATATATCTAAAACCGCGCACGATGATTGGAACTGTGTCGAAATGTGATGTGGAGAATAAAAATTCAAGCATTGGATTTAATCGTGTCGGCAGTGTCGAAGAAGTATTTTTTCAGAAATGTGAAGTGTACGAGATTTCTTCCAGTGATGATGATTTTACGTTACCAGAGGATATTTACCAGCTTGATTGTAGTGAAAAAGATAAAGCATTGATAACCTCTCTTTTCCGGAAATACAGTGATGTCTTTTCTAAAAACAACGACGATATTGGATGCACAGATACCGTTCAACATCGTATTCGTCTTACTGATAATGCAGCAGTTTCTCAACAGTATCGTCGAATCCCTCCATCTCAGTTTGAAGAGGTAAAACAACATATTCGGAAGCTGCTTGACAACGGCGTAATTCGCGAGAGTACAAGTCCCTTCGCATCTCCGATCGTGCTTGTTCGAAAGAAAGACAACTCTTTGCGGCTATGTGTTGACTACCGTAAACTCAACGAGAAAACTATCAAAGACAAGTTTCCCCTGCCGAGAGTTGAAGAAACATTCGACGTGTTGCATGGATCTTCCATATTTTCTACTTTAGATCTCACTTCCGGTTACAATCAGATTGAAATGTCAGAAGAGGATATACAGAAAACTGCTTTCACTACACCCTTCGGACTTTATGAATATACCCGCATGCCATTCGGTCTTACAAACGCTCCAGCCACATTTCAACGTTTGATGCAACATTGCTTCCGTGAAGAAGTTTTCAACACTTTACTTGTTTTCCTTGACGATATCATCGTTTTTTCCAAAACATTAAGTGAAAATGTTCAGCGTCTCGACAAAGTGTTTTCCATTCTTCGTCAACATGGGCTGAAATTGAAGATGAAAAAGTGCCGATTTTTTAAGCCGTCTGTTAAATATCTTGGCCATGTCGTTAGTGAAAACGGGATAAGTACAGATGAGGACAAAATTAAGTGTATTGTTAATTGGAAGATACCAGAAAATGTGAAAGAAGTGAAGTCATTCCTTGGTTTTGCGGGATACTACCGTCGATTTATCAGACATTTTTCACAAATTGCGGAACCTCTACTAGAAATTGCCAAGAAGAATACTAAGCATCCAAAGACAACTTTCGGTGATAAATGGACATCAGAATGACAAGATTCATTTCAGAAGCTGAAATAATACAACACCTTTGTTCCCTTTACAAGATCAAGAAGTCCAGAACTACAGCGTATCATCCTCAGGGCAACGGGCAATGCGAGCGCTTCAACAGAACGTTACACGACTTGCTTCGATCTTTACCACCAGCCAGGAAACGTAAGTGGCCCGAGTACATAAAGAGTTAGTGTTTTCTTATAATGTCACACCAAATGCATCGACTGGTTATTCCCCCTACTACCTGATGTATGGACGACAACCAAACCTTCCGATAGATTTTCTTCTAGGCTTAAGTACCAAACCGTCAGATGAAATCAACATCGACAGATGGGTGGATCTACATTCGGAAAAGCTTTCGTTTGCTTACAACAGAGCCAGAGAAGAACTCAACAGAAACGAAATAGCAAGGAAGCAGAGACATGATGCAGGAAGATCGGAAAAAGAACTACAGATTGGTGACAAAGTCTTTATTCGAAACAGAGGATTAAAAGGTAGAGACAAAATTCAGGACAAATGGAAAGCTGAGATTCATGTTATCGTAGACAAACCGTATAAATCCGTATACAGTGTGAAGCCAGTGAATAGTGATTCTGTGAAAACTGTGAATCGTTTGGAATTAAAACCGGTCAATATGTGAAATGGGAATATATATTCGACTGCGGATATTTGTGATGCAAAGTTATTTGAAATTGCATATCTATTTATTTTATATGTATTTATTATATTAATTCGAGGACGAATAAACATTTTGCTGGGGGGTATGTGGAAGAACAGATTTATTATTATCTATTTCATATGTATTTATTCGTTTTTGGATTTTCTATTTTCGTTTTGTGCAGTATATTCTTAAATATTAATCATCTAAAGTTTTATTGCGCGCGTATGGTTCTTTAATTTCATTGGTTCATATTATTATCCAATAAATTTGATTCTCTATTAGTAAAATTAACCGTTCAACCTAAGTCCAATTGGGCAGTATTTCATTTTAAACGACGTCGGACAATCCAGTGTATATCAGCTGCATCTTGTGGTAGGTTAATATTATATTTAGTTATATATTTCTTTACTACCATGATAGTGATTAGGGCATATTATTTTAATTGCAAGGTTTATACTTTATCGTATTTTTGCAGTTAATCTTGCCATTGTAATTTCTGAAACTTGTTTGTAAGTTCTAATATTAAATTGCTACAAAACATGTTTTACCATATAAATGAATACTGAAATAACGGTTGCATTTTTATGAACAAATTATCGAAACTAAAACATATTGAATTTACATGTAAAATTGTATTTTGTCTAATGTATTTTTCTTTGTTTATAGGTCAATGCTTTAAAACGTTTAATAAATCTGTTAAACAAAACGGCTGTCTTTTGGAATTCCTTACTGCTCGGTTACATTTATATAGAATAAAACCTGCCAAACTCAAATCTAGCTTTACAGTGTTTGACATATCAAGACATTATTTGTAGCTAGATGCAAAACCAAAACCGTGATATGAATACACTACTATTATGAAATCCTCCTATCCCCAATGTCAAACTAATGGTTTCAGGGGTTCAGTGGATATGTACATGTATGGTGCTAAACGTAGACCAAAAACTCAAAACACTAAATTAGTAATACATATATTTCCAGCAAAAACCTTAATAAAATATTGGACATAAAATGGGCGTATGGTACAAACTTTTTAAATCAAATTCAAACATCATTAACCTTACAATACGGTATGGTATTTTTAACGTCTTCTAGTTTGCAATAGCCACGAAAAAAATTGTTATTGTTATTTTCAAACCTTTTGCGTTTTGTCCTCTGTTTAAAAAACGTCAATTGTTTTCAAAATTGTCAGTGACAATTAGTCATCTTTGTAATCTCTTGCAACGTCCCAACCATACTTATCTGCAATTATAATGACTTTTTATGGTTTTTAATTCTACAAACTGAATCTACAATTAGTTGTTGAGTTCCATCAACATCAACACATTCAATTTATTTATGATTTTTAAATTCAATTAAAATTTGCATAAGAAAACATCTTTCTTTCTGATGAAATAGTCTGAAATCAAGAGTATTGCCTGCTACTGTTGAAAAGCTCCTTTGAAATTGTCTTCTTGGTTTCGGCAAGAGCAGTACCCATTTCATATGAAAATAACTGGTAGGCCGCAGCATTAATTAGTCAGCATTTCCAGAATGAATGTATGGTCCTCCTGAAAAATTTGTGTAATGATACAACCAGGGTCTTCACCAGTACGTGGAGAAAGCTGATAACCATCAGATTCAGAGATCAGGAACTAGAAATGCTTTGGATAATTTTTGTCCAGTGATAATAATTACCGGTTCCTGAATTTGAATAAACCTAAGGTAAATACCTACAAAAATATTACGATAAACAAAATGGTAACTTAATCTCAAGAACAAAACAACTTGGATGCCCATTCTATTTGAAAAAGTTGGTGGTCTGCAAATCCAACGGACCCAGTGTCAACCAACCAAATACAAAAACGATTTTTAAAAAATAGGCATTACTTAAATATGTTTAATAAATTTTCTGAACATTAATACTAATATGTTTGTTTCTTAAAACGGCCCGTATCCAGAGCCCATTGATAGTACTGTTATGAATTTGAAATAAGAAATAGAAACTCCTCTGCATTCTTGGCCAGATTCGAACCAACCTTGACCTAAGGTTTCCATGACACATGTTATCACTACAGGTTATGTTCCACCAAAGATCATTCTCAATTCCGCAGTCTAAAACTTGTACAATGCGTCCATCAATCTCAGCAAAGCCGCTAAACGATGCAAAGCTCGCTACTAATCCTTTTCAAGTCTCAATTTTGGTGTCATTAAGGAGGAATGACTGGCGTTGAAGGAGAGATAACTCTTTCTAAATATGACAAGAAAAGATTGTAGGGTATCACATGATTTGCTTTTTATTCGCGACAGTAAAATATTAAAAGGCTGCTAGTATTTGCATTAAAGGGTGATATGCTGTTGTAGTTTACTTCTGACGGTACTAGCCCAAGTAAAGGTTCTATACCAGGACCGAGATCAAAATAGCAGAGTGGTCTTTGTCTTATTATTTATCTAAAACGAAAACTAATCTTAATTTAAAACAACTTATTGATAAAGAAAAGATTAAGAGACAGAAACAATGTGCAGCAGGAAATTGCAATAAATATCTTTTAAACCTAAAAAAACTTTTTTAAAAAACCCCAGTAAGTAGGTAATAAGTGCGTCGTATCTTTAAATTTAAATTTTGTTCCTTAGGTCAAATTACATTTTAATTTTATCACTGTTCCAAATAAGAATTTCATATAAAAGATGCTTTTTTTTTAAAGGGGAGGGCCCCTCCCTCTTATATTCAGCTTTCTCGTTTTATGCATTTATGGTAGAAATCTGTTTATTGTTTACATATTAATGTTTAAGGAATACTATCAATCTGTCATGGTATAAAAATTTATGAAAGTAGATTTTTGATCAATATCACACTGAAAATGACATATCTAAATCTCCCATTATTCTCCCTCTTTCCACAATTCGATAAGAACCCCCCCCCCCCCCCCACACTCTCTGTATTAATAAGAATTAAAAATATACGGAAAACATGTCGATAAAGATGTCTGCCTCACCTTAGTAGAACTGTTTAGGGATGATAAAAGTGTTTGGAATGTCATAAATACTGTATACATGGATTTACCCCCCACCCCCGTTTCTCGTTTTATTTTTGTCTCTTTTGCCCTCGTTGTCAGCGGGCGAATTTAAAACTGGGAGAATTCTTTTTTTTTTTTTTTTATTTTTTTATTTTTTTTTATTTTGACATTTTCAATTCACAATTGCATATAAACATGTCATTGGTATAATAGCAAGTGAAATTACAGTTTCAAAAAAAAAATTCTCATTAGTTAGTGTCTTATATATATATATATATATATATATATAGCAATATATATGCATATAAATATACAATTAGTGAAAGTTATAGGGGAGAAAGTTCAGAAAGAAGGACTGATAGTATTATGTACAGAAACATTGTATTGGAGCACTTAGATAAGTAAAATTGTCAATCTATTGACATACATAAATTTATCAAACTGGGAGAATTCTAATGTTGCAAATAATATCTCTTTTAATAAGTGCATTTGGGCGAATTTAAGACGAGTAAAATTGTTTGCAAACGTAGTAAAAACGAAATAAAATAAACAAGGGGAAAAAATAACCCTGTATACAGTATTCCGAATGTACCAACTCAGAATCAATCCTGACTTGGAATCCGATTGATGTTGACGAAACTTACAAATACGAACCTCATTGTCTTGTTGTTGGCTTTAACAAGCGTCCTTCTGTCTGTAAATTTGAGCAGTTTTGATTTTGTCCAGACGAAAAAAATTACAAGTTGTGTTGAGGCTTGCATCCAGGACCCTCAAATGTAAACTTGCAACGTGACAGTTGTTTTTTCGTTTATAATTACAGTTTCGTGGAGATTTCAGCGATAAAAGCACATACACACGAACATAAATCTATCCTCTTCTCTTATAATTAACTGCGTATTTACAAATAAAAGTTAATCGAATTCCTACGGTTTGTTTTCAATTTTTTTAGTTTTTGTTTGTTTATGATCCAAGACAACATAATCTTTGTTGTTTAAGATCTATGGGCGTTATCTTTTGAATGTGATCTATTTTAAAATATTGAAATAAAGCGGAAACACTATTTTTTATCATAGGATCTCGATCGTTGGAATGTCTTGTATCTTTATTTTGAGTTTTGTTTTGCAATTACCTCATAAGACATATTATATCATTTTTACTGCAATGTTTAATGTTGGGATATAAGCAAGTAACTGTGCTTGAGGACAGGATCGACCCCCTTCCACTCCCCCCTCCATCCCCAAGTATATAGACCCCCGCCAGGATTTTATTATTTTTTTTTTACCAAATTATCCTTGTATGACATATTTCTAATCTAATTTACACATTTATTGCACAAAATTACCTAAAACCCTCTAAAAAAACCAATTAAACCTCTACATATATTCACTCTAATACAAGAAGGTGGCGAACTTAGTCTGCCAGCCGAGAGGCACTGCCGATGAATATTTGTTGAAATGTACTATCAAACCACATCTACCAGTAAAAAATGTGACCTCATGTCGTAGCCCGATAATTCTCTTCACTAAATATCTGCATGCCATGCCCGTTTAATTACATTTACAGGTACATTTTTATTACATTTTTAATTAATTTCATTTCCGGGGAAATTAGGACACTTTTCACCGACAAGTTGCTAGTATCTAGAATAAACGGAAGAGAGGGTTTATCGCAAGGAAGATAACTCCGCTCATAAACAGATAAGTGTACGGCGTGTACACGAGAACAATGAAAAGGTAAGAGATTTACGAAATGGCAAACTCGAAATGTACAATTCAGTAGAAGTATGAATTCTAATCAAGCCGCGAAGAACTGAACACTTTTTTTATCGTCTTGGATACTGGAAAATCTAAAAGAAGGCACTCACACTGAGTGCATTACAATTGAAGACATAAAAGAGAAAATCAAGAAATTAATGTTACGAGTTATCTTTAAAAATGTTTTAATTTGTTAATTTAGGGCAGTTAATAAATAAATTAGATTAAAAATATGATATAAAAGTATAATTTAATTTTTAAAAAGAGTAAAGTCCCGGGGGTCTTTATACTTGGGGGTGGGGGTTGAAAGGGGGGAGGGGGTTGAAAGGGGGGAGGGGTCGATCCTGTACTCAAGCACCTGTGGTCTCAATTAAAACAAGGTATAAAGTTGTACGACAAAGAAAGGATCCGAACGATACTTAACAACCTCATTCCACGTTTCACTTATTGATGATTCACTGTACTAAGCCGTAAAAAAGATGATATCACTTACACACATATTTAGGCTTCATGATATATAGATGTCGTTGAATCAATTATTATAATTGAAATGTCGAGTTCATCATATTTTGATGACACAATATTTTTGCCATAAAGTATTATCTTAATAACACAAACATTTACATGTACGTTACAAAACATTAATAAATTCTTGTTTATATTGAAAGAGAAAGCAAACGCTATTTGTAATACCGATAACTTAATATTTTGAAACATACTACAATTGTCCTAAGAAGAATACAGTCCCGCAGACCTTTAAACTTAGACCAAGTTTTATGCCCCATGGTCAGAAGACCAGAAGAAGCAAGACAGAATGTAAACAACCCATGTGGCCTTAAATGATTTTGATTTTAAACTTCCTTCCCAATATACTGTCCTTATATCTACAGTACCACGTGTAAAACATGTATACACTCGGATCGTTTTTGGCAGTTAAGCATGGAACTTGCAAGACCATAATTTCTTTTTTCAATAAGCGATTTGTTTAGCATAGAGTTTAAAAAATAATGTGCAAAGCAGAACAAGTGTGAATGACAAGGAAACAAATCTAACATATGGTTAAGTGAGGAACTCTGTGGCTATAGAACTATTTCAATGTGGTGACAGCTGATATAATACAAAAAGGTCGTACATGAGTGGGACAAGCGAACCTTGAAAAAAAATGAGTTTTTTCTTAACTATAAAAAATTAAAATTTTCTGATTTGACTGCCAATTGTTGTCTTAGAAGAATTACTGTTGTAACATCCGGTCACGTAGTCACAAGTCTCTTTACTACAATCACAAATGGATCCACATTTATGTCCGTAGAAAGGATACGGACATCGGTCACGACAGTCTTCGCTGTACCATCCATCCGGGCACACTAAATAAGACATGGAATAGAATTCACTGTTTTTTTCCGAGATTTATTTAAAAACAATTACATGTATTGTTATTCTGATAGTATTTTGCACCTCTCAAATTGTTTTACATTTCAGTGAAAGATGATTAAATGTATTTGAGTTATACCTATGCATGTGTTGGTTATATTGTCCCGGCGGTAATTTATACAGCATCCATTTTTACTTCTCCTACAAAATAACATGTTATAACAAATATAATGAGTTTCCATCAAAAAATAAATCTTTGGCTGCTGAAATGTTTGCTTTTTGCAGACTAGCGCATTGGTTAATGTCATTCCACGATTTAATATTCTAATCTCAAGTCATTCTCTCTTCAAATAAAAATACCGTCTCAATGGAAAACCCATGAATTTAAGATTGTTATTTGCAAGTTCTCTGTTCAAGGCTGTATGTAACATAAAGTTATCCCTACATACGTCTGCTAGTGACAAAGAATCAACTTCAAGGAAGTGTGATATACATCAACCATTACTTTGGAAAACTTTTGTGTAACGTCATATTCGTTAACCTACGAGTAATATCAACATACTTACGACGTACAATTCCCTCCCGACGAAGCCGATGTTTGGGTGATAACTGCAACAAAAATTAAGATGGTATCAGTAAGGTACATATCAATAAGAAATTATTTTCATTATATGTAACTTCATCAGAAAAACAAATCTAATTCTATAAATATCCATATTTATTTCCTGGCGAATGAGTAATGAACCACATTTTTAATTTAAATTTAAGGATTAATAAAATTGTCATGTTGTTAGAAGAAGAAAATGTAACTAATTTGATTTCTTTGAAAGAATGCAAAACAGAAGACTGGGTATAGATCTTACATCTAACCATACTTCAATGTCAATACGACTGAAAAAGTACAAAACAACAATGACGCAATCACCAAAAAATTACTGAGTATAGTAAATGGTTTTCACTCTTATCAAATACGTGTAGCTGTGTTGTATCAAACTATTTTTTCAAAAACCTTCGAACAGTAGATCAAAGTGAAAATTCTTCAAGTAAATAACACTGTGCCGGATTATTATGCAAGTGCCTAGGTGGCATTTTTCCACCCGCTTAAGCTGCATATATCGAAAAATTCCAATATGCCATATGATAGACCATTGCTTAAAGAGTTAACAACCACCTTATTATCATTGTATCTCACCTGCCAGGTGAGATATTTACCCTTCAAAATTAAATTCCTATAGGAAAATAATTTTTCTCATAGGAAAAACAATATTCCTATAGGTAATTTGAAATTTCCTATTGGAATACAAGAACTTCCTATATGAATTTCAATTCCGATAGGATTTGATAAAATCCGATTGGAAAACTTAATATCCTATAGGAAAACTGTCTGAATTAAATTCCTACAGTAAATACCATTCTCCTATAGGAAATATAATTCCTATAGGACTTTTTAAAAATCCTTTAGGATTGTCAATATTTCCTGTAGGAGAATCAATTCTCCTATGGGAATTATCATTTTCCGATGGGATATTAATTTTTAAAGGAAAATATCTCACCTGTCAGGTGAAACACACTGAAAACAAAAGTGGTTATATACTCTCTAGACAATGGTACATGGATTTTTCCTTAAGCAGGTGCAAAAATGCCACCTTGGCACTGGTATAATTATCCGGCACAGTGTTAAATGTAAAAATAAAAAAGGACTCCTGAATACTTCATATTTGACTTCATGCTTATATTGAATAAGAACAGCTCTCTAAGAATAAATGCTGACTGTCACAAACCGAGCAAGTATGTACAAAAACAAGTACAAATGACACCGTACGCTTACTCTTACCATATTTGGCTTCAGGCTTCTTTGTAGTATTTTAGATATATGTAAATCTTTGTGAACCATCACAAATGACAGATATATAAATATTATATAAAAACAGATGGTATCACCCGCTTACTCTTACCATCCACACAGCCTGTCACGTGATGACACTCTTGGACCTGACACCGACATACTGTTTCACAGAGTTGGCCATACCGGCCCGGAAGACACGGCGTATTACAGTCTCCGAAGTACCCAGGGTCACACTCTGCAAAGAGTCGGGATCACTTTTAGGAAAACAATAATTACTAGGAAGCTGGCTGGTCAACATATTACTGAATGCAATCAGAACTACCTTAAATTTTTAGACTCGAGATTTATTGTAATAAACTATTATTTAGTTAAGGAAAAAATCCATACATCTTGAATAAGCTTTAAATGTTGAATAGTCAGGTCAAATAGATTAAACTGATGGTCACACGAATCGATCCCTCTTAAGATTTAGGGAGACTTCTTCACATACCAATTAATTCATAAACGTTTAATCACAATAAAGGTCAATAAAAAAGAATTGGTAAGTAAACATTAAAATGGGCGATGTCCTGATTTTTGAATTAGTCAAGAAATGCACGTCACTCACCGACACATCCGGTTTCTTGTTCGTCCAACTTGTAATTATTACAACACTTGATGGCAGAATTGGTTTTTCTGAAAATTGATTCATATTATAAAAGAGGCAAGAAAAAGTCGGTAAATTTACACTGTCAGTCATTAGGACATTGCAAATATGTACCAGACACATGTATATTTCTATATTCCTTTCGTTTCTTAAGCAATTAACAATAAACAAATGTCCAAAGAAATCTTAAGGAGCTTGCACTTTTCATTGTCAATTAAATTAAAAAAAAAATGAAAAGTATTATACAGTCAATTTGAAAAAAAAAATTACATGTTAAAGACTAAAATCACAAAGAGAACAAACATATGTATAGTATAGACCTGTAGTATTCAATACATTGACTATTTTTCCAAATTGTGACACATTGGCTCATTTATGTACCCGTGTATTTTAATTTTACATTTTGAAATTATTACATTATTCATTCTCAAACTTTAAGGAGAATTTCTGGAAAAAAAAATTTATTTTTGCGAGCAGATGACAGAACCTTTGCTTCTGAATGTGTACATAAGGAAGAAGATAAGGAACAATTTAATTTGACCCAATAAATGATCTCGGAGAATATAAATACAGACATTTTACATAATTAAATGACATACTTATAATGTACAGCGACTAAAGACTTCCTATATCAGGTTGGAAAGCTTAACAGTGAAATTGTACGCAAATCATCTGTGGACAAAAATTTCGTCAATATCACTTTTACATTAACGTTACTGGTGAGCCCTGCCTTGTTGCTGAATTAACACGTAGATATTCGTACGTGTTACAGTTTTGCTTATTGTTGCTCACATGGTTTTGATAATATATAAAAGCATGTTAAAAGAGTAAAGTTAAGAAAACAACTTACGAACAAATTCCTATCTCCGACGAAAGATAAACAGTCCTTGGACAGAAAACGCAAAGAATCAAAAACAAAACTACACCAGACATTGTTTTGTCATGGTGTATTTTATCCAAAATCCTCAGCTTATAATTAAATGGCTGAGCCAATTGCTGTATATTGTTTTTCCGTTTTACCATAAGTGTTTTTATGTATATTAATCATTTAAACGATCTGGGGATACTTTAAAGCATTGTCATATTAAGCCATGTGATTGGGGAAGTGCATTAAGTGCCATTTCGTCTTTTCTCAGATAGATTAGTTTAGTTTAAACAATATTTTATTTCAAATTGAAATATGATCGGACAGCAGACATGTCCTATTTTTGTCCCCTCCCTAGGTAGATGTACTCTGTATCAATTTTGATAAGCAATAATCCTAAAAGTAAACTTGTGTTAACATCAGATTTGTTGATGGTTCCTAACTTTTCACTTGTAATTAAAAGAAAAGTGAGTTGTCAAAATATAATATTTTATTGCTTACGTTGTTGAAATTTTTCTTGCATAAATAACTTGAATGTAAAAAAAATCCCATTAGAATCATAAAATGGCATAGAATTAAGTTGGTTAAACTGTCACTGTCGTATTGTCTATTTCTGAATGTTTGCAACCACCATATTGCCTGTTTCCGCTTTCCTCACCACAGTGATATAATCGTATATAAGTTTTTTGAAAATGTAACGTGTTCACAACACAGGCGTTTTCCATTCTATATTTTTACGTGACAACAATAGGTCTATTCATACGTTTACTCTCTATTAATTAATTATAAACAAAGATTATCGAATCCATATAGTCTGCTTTTGCTGCAAGATTTACCTGTATTTTACCTGTGTTTTATCTCAGCATTAACGATGAAACAAGAATAAAATTATTGTTTTGTGTTTTAGGATTAATAACCAATACCTATCAGCATTTAATAAAATAAAAATAATGATATTTTTATCCTTAAATTTCTGCTCATGGATAAAAAAAATAACGATATATAATTCAACTTTTATATTATTGTCCATTTAATTAAAATAAAAAAAAACCAACTGAATAAATTCGGGGAAAACGTCGGCCCTAAGCCAATTTGAAAGCTGATATAATTGATTAATTTAGGATGAAGGGGGAAATCTGCTGTCATATAAGGTTTTCCGAATCTCTTTTTACAATGAAGTTGCTAAATATGTAAAACGCGTGTTTATATCTATTTGTTTGGTACCAGTATGAATAGAGATGAGATTATGTAAGGAAAACAGTATAAACGTCACTGAAGGAAGCATATCTTAATTTATCACAAATTATTTCAATCTTTGAAGAAGCGATTTTGACAGTAGTTCTTATGACATCACAGCAGTAATATATTGCGGGTCACTCTGTATCATTTCAAATTAGCAGCTAAACTGACACAAGACATTACGACAAAATAATATTTTTGATATTGATTCTATATATCCTAAATGAAGAGGGTTAAAAATGCATGAATTGGGTCTACATTTGATTGTTTTTGTTAAAAATCTTTATAGTTCTTGACACAAACAAATTTATCGATTTACACCACACAGTTCACACAATTTCCTTCGATTATTGACGCCACAGCATAAATGAAAAATATGTAACAGCATTTTTACTAGACAAATTTCCTCTAATAATGTAAGCAAAGAAAAAAGAATCAAAATTAATATTAATGTATGATATTTTTCTATTCAAACTTAAATTGATGACGTATGACTATAGGGTAGTTTTTATTTTAATACATATCATTCGACACTTCAAACGTCCGATGGTCACGATGCGATTCAAAATTCCTCCAAATGACTGTACCTCATTGGAGATTACTATCCAAGCTTGACATTATCCTGTAAAGAGTGTCCATCCAAATGTAAATAATCATTATTATTTATTTATGGCATCAAGTAATAAGGTGACTATATTTTGGAGCATGAATAACATTCAGTATAGAACAGTGGTACATTCTGCAAACTCATCACTAATACTTAGTGGTTCATCACGGCTAATGCTTTGGTTGGCTGATACTTTCTTGGCTAACAAGCTCGGCGGTTAAGATATTGAATTCAAGAATTATCAATACATTGTATCATATTTCATAAACATTTACATAATCATCTTCTTCCCAAAGGCAGTAAGTTAAAGAAAAGCACCACATGTACACAATTTTCGCAATAATCATTATATAGTTTGAAGAACTAAATGACAATGTTCATGACCAATTTGATGTATGAAATAATATTAACATGTACAAAATTTTCGGAATAATCATTATATAGTTTGAAGAACTAAATGAAAATGGTTATGACCAATTTGATGTATGAAATTATATTAACATGTACAAAATTTTCGCAATAATCATTATATAGTTTGAAGAACTAAATGAAAATGTTCATGACCAATTTGATGTATGAAATTATATTCACATGTAGAAAATTTTCGCAATAATCATTATATATTTTGAAGAACTAAATGAAAATGTTCATGACCAATTTGATGTATGAAATTATATTAACATGTACAAAATTTTCGGAATAATCATTATATAGTTTGAAGAACTAAATGAAAATGTTCATGACCAATTTGATGTATGAAATTATATTCACATGTACAATACAATATTTTCGGAATAATCATTATATAGTTTGAATAACTAAATGAAAATGGTTATGACCAATGTAATAACATGGATTTCAATTATCATGTAAATGTGCTTTTATGCAACTTATATTGTAACATAAAATAAATGTAAATATCAATTACCAGTAATATGGTTTATTTATTCTATTGTTAATTTTCTTCACAGGAACTGTGATATAGACTATATCAATTAACTCACCTGGTCCCGGTTCGCACACATTTTTTCGATTCCTGTTTTCTAATGTGTGCAAAATGGGAACAAACAATATCGTTATTACAATTGCAAGTTAATAATTTTGTTATGACGAGAAAAGATATCGTTATTCCGAGTTAATTATCTCGTTAATACGGAGATTGTTTTTACGATAAAAGATTTATATAAACTTGTGTTTCATTGTTCTACTCTTTCTTTATGTTGAATGGATATACATAAGGTAATCATTGAATTAGTGAAAGAAATAGCCTTCTTTTTTGGTTTAGATTACAAGTTTTATCTTAAAAATGATGATTTCTGTTCTTTTTCGTTTTTATTTTGTAAAAATAAAATTTACAAAAACTCATAAAACAGAAGAAAAATTAAAGCAAGAAATTAAGGAAAACTTGAAAGTCGTTGGCCAACTTTTGTCGAATGATTACAGTTACCGATATGATTTTTTTTTAAATAGTCCTTTAGCAAATGCCTGCCTACGATAAATAAAATAATAACCTTTATCTAAAAAAACATAACAAAATAATCTCGGTGTAATGCTGGCAGTCCGAAAATCAAATATATCCCGGTTAGAACCAACCAAACTTATAACTTCAATTTTAAAAAAAGAAAGAAAAGAAATTCATTTATACTTTATTTTGCTTCGCTCAGTTGAACACAATGAATCATTTCCTGTTCTTATACAATATTTTAAAACTAGTTTTTAATCATAAACTATACTTGTCATAATCTGAAATTTTTTGAGACAGAAAATATTGTAAATATTGTCTTTAACATACAAGAAGCTATATTTGGAAATCCCGCACTTCCATCCTCAATTGGCCTTGAGCAGTTTATCCGGAATGTCTACATTTGCTGCAGCTGTTGTTTCCCTTTATCTGAGGAAAGGACTCCAAATTTTGAACTTTTACTCTGTCTGACATTGCTCTTAAAAATCTCTCTCACAGACATATATTATAAAGGTTCATTTATTAAGCATACTCTATTAGACCTGTTATTTTTAAACCAAACAGGTGTAAAATTTATAATTAATTAATCCTAGTCATTTTTAATTTACGCCAGACGAAGATAACCTTTAAATACAAAACTGGACAAAAAGGGAAATCATATTTTGCGATATGTACAGAGTTACATCTCATGTACATGTAAATGTCTGACTTTGAACTCCTAATTGATCATACTGATAACATAATCATAATCAAACTTTTGACTATGCATAGATCACATCAGATGCCGTGAAAAAAAGACATTACATGAAAGTCAAGTTCTCAAATTAAACAGAGATAAAAAATGATTTGAAATGTTTTCCAATAATCTCTACGGTATTAGGTTTGTTTTCGTTAAAACAAGGTTTGGCCAAAATGCGCTCTCCACTTTTTGCAGTGAGTTTAATGAGTTTTTTACTACATGGATTTGGAAACATGTTTGGTGTCTCAGTACAAGTACCACGGAATGGCGTATATAAAAGCATTTGAGACAGAAGTAGATAATTTAGTTTTAACCATATAGGATCTTTATAATGAAAACGAAGATCCCGACAAAAATTTCAAGTTATACTTATATACCAATTTTGAAACATAGAAAAATTATAACATATTCAGGTAAGTTTTACGCTCTGATAGAACTGTTTTTAGTCACGTTTAGGGAAACCTGTTTTAGAAAAATTCAAATATTCTAAACAATATAACGGCAACGAACCAAGCATGTAAGGAAAATTAAAACACTGTTTCACTCTATTATGTAACATTTTACATTCAAACGTTAAATTTATTGTATCATAGTCAATTAAATACATACAAACATATTCTTACTTCACAAATGAAAATCTAGGTTTAACATATTCATAATTATTTACACAAACGATTTAAATTGTCCCATCCAACAATGGTGTCATAGCTCTAGATCTGCTAGAAACATATGGTTTATTACAGCTTATAGATACCCAACATACCGGGGGTACAATGTATACGTTGAAATCCTTTATTTTGTAAGATAAAGCATCAAATCCAGGGGTAACATGAGTCCAAAATACTAAAAAATGGACTTTATGATTATTAAAATCAGATAGTAAATCCACGTTATAAGATTGTTTAAAGATTGAAAAAATTATCTGAAATAGACCAATCATCGTAATCAAAGACTTTGCTGTTATAGCCAGCGAGCTCAATTTCCAATCATGGTATCCATTACCTCTAAAGATATCTTGTTTTTGAATATACATGGAAAATATATATTCATATCAATGTCTTACAACGCAGAAACAAGATAATTAGTTCCATAGCTTTCATTCCTCTTCAGATAGAGCTATGTAAAGTCTTTCCAGAGGTCCACAATAGATGTACACAAACTTTTGCGCACTACACTGTAAATCCTGTCCCAACAAACTTGCTTGCATCTGTGCACACTATCCTTTGTGGTATAAAACAACCAAACGTATTACTTTCAAATTTCTGTCGTAAAAATGGGACAATTCTACGACATAGAATTTGCATTAAGCATATGCAAAACTCATTAACGAGTAAATATTGCCTAAACGTGGCTGAAAAGAAACAATTTTGTCTGCAGTACTTACTAAGGCTCTGTGAGTGAGAGTAACAGGGTTAAATACAATATCTTTAATTTTGCCCAAAAAGCTTGTTTACTTTCAGCGATGATATATTCAAAGAACCTATAGACGTATCCCAAGCCATTCAATAAAATGCTGAGATTCCCAGATACTCTTTTCTTTATATAGAATAAAACCTGCCAAACTCAAATCTAGCATATCAAGACATGTAGCTAGATGCAAAAAACAAAACCGTGATATGAACACAGTACTTTTATGAAACCCCCTATCCCCAATGTCTAACTAATGATTTCAGGGGTTGAGTGGATATGTACAAGTATGGTGCTAAACGTAGACCTAAAATTCAAAATACTATATCAGTAATACATAAATTTCGAGCAAAAACCTTAATAAAATATTGGAAATAAAATTGGCGTATGATACAAATTCAAACAACATCATTAACCTTACAATACGGTATGGTAATTTAACGCCTTCTATATTGCAATAGCCACGAAAAAAATTATTCTAACTGTTATTTTCAAACCTTTTGCGTTTTGTCCTCTGTTTAGAAAACGTCAATTGTTTTCAGAATTGTCAGTGACAATAAGTCATCTCTGTAATCTCTTGCAAAGTCCCAACCATACTTGTCTGCAATTATAATGACTTTTTATGGTTTTTAATTCTACAAACTGAATCTACAAATAGTTTTTAGTTCTATCAAATCAACACTTTCAATTTATTTATGATTTTAAAATTCAATAGCTATTTTCATAAGAAAAAAATCTTTCTTTGTGATGAAATAGTTTGAAATCAAAAGTATTGTCTGCAACTGTTAAAAAGGTCCTTTAAAATTGTCTTCTTGGTCTTAACAAGAGCAGTAATCATTTCATATGCAAATAACTGGTAGGCCGCAGCATAATAAGTCAGCATTTCCAGAATGAATGTATGGTCCTCCTGAAAAATTTGTGTAGTGATACAACCAAGTTCTTCACCAGTACGTGGAGAAAGCTGATAACCATCGATTCAGAGATCAGGAACTATAAATTCGTTGGATAATTTTTGTCGAGTGATCATAACTACCGGTTCCTGAATTTGAATAAACCTAAGGTAAATACCTACAAAAATACTACGATAAACAAAATGGTAACTTAATCTCAATAACAAAACAATTTGGATGCCCAATGTATATTAAAAAGTTGGTGGTCTGCAAATCCAAGGGACCCGGTTTCAACCAACCAAATACAAAAAAGATTTTTAAAAAATAGGCATTACTTAAATATGTTTAACAAATTTTCTAAACATTAATACTAATATGTTTGTTTCTTAAAACGGCCCGTATCCAGAGCCCATTAATAGTACTGTTATGAATTTGAAAAAAGAAATAGAAACTCCTCTTCATTTTTTGCCAGATTCGAACCAACCTTGACCTAAGGTTTCCATGACACATGTTATCACTACAGGTTATGTTCCACCAAAGATCATTCTCAATTCCACAGTCTAAAACTTGTACAATGCGTCCATCAATCTCAGCAGAGCCTCTAAACGATGCAAAGCTCGCTACCAATCCTTTTCAAGTCTCAATTTTGGTGTCAGTAAAGAGGAATGACTGGCGTTGAAGGAGAGATAACTCTTTCTAAATATGACAAGAAAAGATTGTAGGGTATCACATGATTTGCTTTTTATTTGCGACATTAAAATACATGTATTAAAAGGCTGCTAGTATTTGCATTAAAGGGTGATATGCTGTTGTAGTTTACTTCTGACGGTACCAGCCCAAGTAAAGGTTCTATACCAGGGCCGAGATCAAAATAGCAGAGTGGTGTTTGTCTTATTATTTATCTAAAACCAAAACTAATCTTAATTTAAAACAACTTATTGATAAAAAAAAAAGATTAAGAGACAGAAACAATGTGCAGCAGGAAATTGCAATAAACATCTTTTAAACCTAAAAAAAACCCTAAAAAAACCCCCAGTAAGTAGGTAATAAGTGCGTCGTATCTTTAAATTTTAATTTTGTTCCCTAGGTCAAATTACATTATAATTTTCATCACTGCTCTGAATAAGAATTTCATGTAAAAGATGCCCTCTTATATTCAGCTTTAACGTTTTATGCATTTATGGTAGAAATCTGTTCATTGTTTACATATTAATGTTTAAGGAATACTATCAATCTGTCCTGGTATAAAAATTTATGAAAGTAGATTTTTGATCAATTTCACAATAAAAATGACATATCTAATTAGATCATATGGTGTTTTCGCATGTTTTTCGACAAAAAAGAATTACATGTTTATTATGCAAATCTCCCATTATTCTCCCTCTTTTCCACAATTCGATAAGAAAGCCCCCCCCCCCCACTCTCTGTATTAATAAGAATTAAAAACATACGGAAAACATGTCGATAAAGATGTCTGCCTCACCTTTGTAGAACTGTTTAGGGATGATAAAAGTGTGTAAATTTCATAAATACTGTATACATGGAAATACCCCCCCCCCCGTTTCTCGTTTTATTTTTGTCTCTTTTGCCCTCGTTGTCAGCGGGCGAATTTAAAAATGGGAGAATTCTAATGTTGCAAATAATATCTCTTTTAATAAGTGCATTTGGGCGAATTTAAGACGGGTAAAATTGTTTGCAAACGTAGTAAAAACGAAATAAAATAAACAAGGGGATAAAATAACCCTGTATACAGTATTCCGAATGTACCAACTCAGAATCAATCCTGACTTGGAATCCGATTGATGTTGACGAAACTTACAAATACGATCGAACCTCATTGTCTTGTTGTTGGCTTTAACAAGCGTCCTTCTGTCTGTAAATTTGAGCAGTTTTGATTTTGTCCAGACGAAAAAAATTACAAGTTGTGTTGAGGCTTGCATCCAGGACCCTCAAATGTAAACTTGCAACGTGACAGTTGTTTTTTCGTTAATAATTACAGTTTCGTGGAGATTTCAGCGATAAAAGCACATACACACGAAAATAAATCTATCCTCTTCTCTTATAATTAACTGCGTATTTACAAATAAAAGTTAATCGAATTCCAACGGTTTGTTTTCAATTTTTTAGTTTTTGTTTGTTTATGATCCAAGACAACATATTAATCTTTGTTGTTTAAGATCTATGGGCGTTATCTTTTGAATGTGATCTATTTTAAAATATTGAAATTAAGCGGAAACACTATTTTTTATCATAGGATCTCGATCGTTGGAATGTCTTGTATCTTTATTTTGAGTTTTGTTTTGCAATTAACTCATAAGACATATTATATCATTTTTACTGCAATGTTTAATGTTGGGATATAAGCAAGTAACTGTGCTTGAGGACAGGATCGACCCCCTTCCACTCCCCCCTCCATCCCCAAGTATATAGACCCCCGCCAGGATTTTATTATTATTATTTTTTTATCAAATTAGCCTTGTATGACATATTTCTAATCTAATTTACACATTTATTGCACAAAATTACCTAAAACCCTCTAAAAGAACCCTAATTAAACCTCTACATATATTCACTCTAATACAAGAAGGTGGCGAACTTAGTCTGCCAGCCGAGAGGCACTGCCGATGAATATTTGTTGAAATGTACTATCAAACTACATCTACCAGTAAAAAATGTGACCTCATGTCGTAGCCCGATAATTCCCTTCACTAAATATCTGCATGCCATGCCCGTTAAATTACATTTACAGGTACATTTTATTACATTTTTTATTAATTTCATTTCCGGGGAAATTAGGACACTTTTCACCGACAAGTTGCTAGTATCTAGAATAAACGGAAGAGAGGGTTTATCGCAAGGAAGATAATTCCGCTCATAAACAGATAAGTGTTCGGCGTGTACACGAGAACAATGAAAAGGTAAAAGATTTACGAAATGGCAAACTCGAAATGTACAATTCATTAGAAGTATGAATTCTAATCAAGCCGCGAAGAACTGAAAACTTTTTTTATCGTCTTGGATACTGGAAAATCTAAAAGAAGGCACTCACACTGAGTGCATTACAATTGAAGACATAAAAGAGAAAATCAAGAAATTAATGTTACGAGTTATCTTTAAAAATGTTTTAATTTGTTAATTTAGGGCAGTTAATAAATAAATTAGATTAAAAATATGATATAAAAGGATAATTTAATTTTTAAAAAGAGTAAAGTGCCGGGGTCTTTATACTTTATACTTGGGGGTGGGGGTTGAAAAGGGGGAGGGGGTTGAAAGGGCGAAGGGGTCGATCCTGTACTCAAGCACCTGTGGTCTCAATTAAAACAAGGTATAAAGTTGTACGACAAAGAAAGGATCCGAACGATACTTAACAACCTCATTCCACGTTTCACTTATTGATGATTCACTGTACTAAGCCGTAAAAAAGATGATATCACTTACACACATATTTAGGCTTCATGATATATAGATGTCGTTGAATCAATTATTATAATTGAAATGTCGAGTTCATCATATTTTGATGACACAATATTTTTGCCATAAAGTATTATCTTAATAACACAAACATTTACATGTACGTTACAAAACATTAATAAATTCTTGTTTATACTGATAGAGAAAGCAAACGCTATTTGTAATACCGATAACTTAATATTTTGAAACATACTACAATTGTCCTTAGAAGAATACAGGCCCGCAGACCTTTAAACTTAGACCAAGTTTTATGCCCCATGGTCAGAAGACCAGAAGAAGCAAGACAGAATGTAAACAACCCATGTGGCCTTAAATGATTTTGATTTTAAACTTCCTTCCCAATATACTGTCCTTATATCTACAGTACCACGTGTAAAACATGTATACACTCGGATCGTTTTTGGCAGTTAAGCATGGAACTTGCAAGACCATAATTTCTTTTTTCAATAAGCGATTTGTTTAGCATAGAGTTTAAAAAATAATGTGCAAAGCAGAACAAGTGTGAATGACAAGGAAACAAATCTAACATATGGTTAAGTGAGGAACTCTGTGGCTATAGAACTATTTCAATGTGGTGACAGCTGATATAATACAAAAAGGTCGTACATGAGTGGGACAAGCGAACCTTGAAAAAAATGAGTTCTTTCTTAACTATAAAAAATTAAAATTTTCTGATTTGACTGCCAATTGTTGTCTTAGAAGAATTACTGTTGTAACATCCGGTCACGTAGTCACAAGTCTCTTTACTACAATCACAAATGGATCCACATTTATGTCCGTAGAAAGGATACGGACATCGGTCACGACAGTCTTCGCTGTACCATCCATCCGGGCACACTAAATAAGACATGGAATAGAATTCACTGTTTTTTTCCGAGATTTATTTAAAAACAATTACATGTATTGTTATTCTGATAGTATTTTGCACCTCTCAAATTGTTTTACATTTCAGTGAAAGATGATTAAATGTATTTGAGTTATACCTATGCATGTGTTGGTTATATTGTCCCGGCGGTAATTTATACAGCATCCATTTTTACTTCTCCTACAAAATAACATGTTATAACAAATATAATGAGTTTCCATCAAAAAATAAATCTTTGGCTGCTGAAATGTTTGCTTTTTGCAGACTAGCGCATTGGTTAATGTCATTCCACGATTTAATATTCTAATCTCAAGTCATTCTCTCTTCAAATAAAAATACCGTCTCAATGGAAAATCCATGAATTTAAGATTGTTATTTGCAAGTTCTCTGTTCAAGGCTGTATGTAACATTAAGTTATCCCTACATACGTCTGCTAGTGACAAAGAATCAACTTCAAGGAAGTGTGATATACATCAACCATTACTTTGGAAAACTTTTGTGTAATGCCATATTCGTTAACCTACGAGTAATATCAACATACTTACGACGTACAATTCCCTCCCGAGGAAGCCGATGTTTGAGTGATAACTGCAACAAAAATTAAGATGGTATCAGTATGGTCCATATCAATAAATAATAATTTTCATTACATGTAACTTCATCAGAAAAACAAATCTAATTCTATAAATATCGATATTTATTTCCTGGTGAATGAGTAATGAGCCACATTTTTAATTTAAATTTAAGGATTTATAAAATTGTCGTGTTGTGAGAAGTTGAAAATGTTACTCATTTGATTTCTTTGAAAGAATGCAAAACAAAAGACTTGGTATAGATCTAACATCTAACCACACTTAAGCTATCAATACGGCTGAAAAAGTATAAACAAACAATGAGGCAACCAACAAGAAGTGAGTATAGTAAATAGTTTGTTACACTCTTATCAAATATGTGTAGCTGTTTCGTATCAAACTATGTTTTTCAAAACTTTGAGCAGTAGATAATAAAAATTCTTCGAGTAAATGTAAAAATGAGAAAAGGACTCCCGTGAAAATTTCATATTTGACCTCATGCTTCTACTGAATAAAACAGCTCTTTATGAATAAATGCGTACTGTCACACACCGAGCAAGTATGTACACAAAAAAAATACAAATGACATCGTACGCTTACCCTGACCATCAAAATAAAATCATGTAAATCTATGTGAACTATCACAAATAATAGACATATAAATATTATATAAACACAGATGGTTTCATCCACTCTCCCTTACCATTCACACAACCTGTCACGTGATGACACTCTTGGACCTGACACAGACATTCTGTTTCACAAAGTTGACCATACCGGCCCGGAGGACACGGCGTATTACAGTCTCCGAAGAACCCAGGGTCACACTCTGCAAAGAGTCGGGATCACTTTTAGGAAAGCAATAACCACACAATTTTAAGGAAGCTAGCTGGTCAACATAATACCAATTGACATTAGAACTACCTTAAATTGTTAGACACGAGATTTATTGCCATAAACTATTATTTAGTAAAGGAAAAAAATCCATACATCTTGAATATAAATGTTGAATAGTCAGGTCAAATAGATTAAACTGATGGTCACACGAATCGACCCCTCTTAAGATTTAGGGAGACTTTTGCACATACCAATTAATTCATCAACGTTTACTCACAATAAAGGTCAACAAAAAGAATTGGTAAGTAAACATTAATCGGGCGATGTCCAAATTTTTGAATTAGTCAGAAATACATGTTACTCACCGACACATCCGGTTCCTTTTTCATTCAACTTGTAATTATTACAACACTTGATGGCAGAATTGGTTTTTCTGAAAATTGATTCATATCATAAAAGTCGGTATATTTACACTGTCAGTCATTAAGATACTGCAAATATGTTCCAGATATATTTCAAAATTCCGTTCGTTTCATAGGCAATTAACAATAAACAAATGTCCAAAGAAATCCTAAGGAACTTGGACTTATCATTGTCAATTTAATTTATAAAAAAAAAAAAATCAAAAACAAAAACCAGGTCCAAAGAAATCCTAAGGAACTTGAACTTATCATTGTCAATTTAATTTATAAAAAAAAAATCAAAGACAATATACATTCAATTTGAAACAAAAATAACATGTTAAAGACTAAAATCACAAAGAGAATATATAGTATAGACCTGTAGTATTCAATACATTGACAATTTTTCCAAATTGTGACACATTGACTCATATATGTACCCGTGTATTTAAATTTTACATTTTGAAATTATTACATTATGAATTCTCAAACTTTTAGGAGAATTTCTAAAAAAAAAAAAAAAAGGATTTATTTTTGCGATCAGATGACGGAACCTTTGCTTCTGAATGTGTACATATAAGGAAGAAGATAAGGAACAATTTAATTTGACCCGATAAATGATCTCAGAGAATATATGTACAGTCATTTTACATAATTAAATGACATACTTATAATGTACAGCGATTAAAGACTTCCTATATCAGGTTAGAAAGCTAAACAATGAAATTAAACGCAAGTCATCTGTTGACAAAAATTTCGTATTTATCAGTGTTACATTACCCGTTACTGGTAAGCCCGGACTTGTTGCTGAATTAACACGTAGATATTCATACGTGTTACAGTTTTGCTTATTGTTGCTGACATGGTTTTGGTAATTAATAAAACATATTAACAGAGTAAAGTTAAGAAAACAACTTACGAACAAATTCCTATCTCCGACGAAAGATAAACACTCCGAGGACAGAACACGCAGAAAATTAAAAATAAAACTACACCAGACATTGTTTTGTCATGGTTTATTTTATCCAAAATCCTCAGCTCAAATGGCTGAGCCAATTGTTGTATATTGTTTTTCCGTTTTACCATAAGTGTTTTTTATGTATAGTAATCATTGAAACGATATGGGGATACTTTAAACCATTGTCATATTAAGCCATGTGATTGGGGAAGTGCATTAAGTGCCATTTCGTCCTTTCTCAGATAGATCAGTTAAGTTTAAACAATACTCCCTAGATAGATGCACGTTGTATTAATTTTTATAAGCAATAATCCTAAAATTAAACGCTTTTTAACTTCAGATATGGTGATGGTTCCTAACATTTTCACTTGTAATTAAAAGGAAAGGGAAATGTCAAAATATAATATTTTATTGTTTACGTTATTGAAATTTTTCTTACATAGAGAACGTGAATGTAAAAAAAGAACACATTAGAATCATAAAATGGCATAGAATTACTTAAGTTAACTGTCAATTCTCCTATGGGAATTATCATTTTCCGATGGGATATTAATTTTTAAAGGTAAATATCTCACCTATCAGGTGAAACACACTAAATACAAAAGTGGTTTTATACTCTTAAGACAATGGTCTATCATTTGGTATACATGGATTTTTCCGAAATTGCATCTTAAGCGGGTGCAAAAATGCCACCTTGGCACTGGCATAATTATCCGGCACAGTATTAGTAATTAAGGTTTTCCGAATCTCTTTTTACAATGTAGTTACAAAATATGTAAATCGCGTGTTTATATTTACTTGTTTGATATAAATAGAAAGGATATTATGTAAGGAAAACAGCTTAAACGTCACTGAAGGAAGCATATCTTAATTTGTCACTGTCACAAAATATTTCAATCTTTGATGTAGCGATTTTGACAGTAGTTCTTACGACATCACAGCAGTAATATATTGCGGGTCACTCTGTATCATTTCAAATTAGTAGCTTAACTGGCACAAAACATTACGACAAAAATAATATTTTTGATATTGATTTTATATACCCCAAA
Source organism: Magallana gigas (assembly GCF_963853765.1). NCBI lineage: Eukaryota > Metazoa > Mollusca > Bivalvia > Ostreida > Ostreidae > Magallana > Magallana gigas. Next base: position 2,189,079 of record NC_088860.1, on the reverse strand, counting down.
TGAAGAGGGTTGAAAATGCATGAATTGGGTCTACATTTGATTGTTTTTGTAAAAAATCTTTACAGTTCTTGAAACATATAAAATTGCCGATTTGTCAACACACAGTTCACACAATTTCTTTCGATTATTGACGCCACAGCATAAATGAAAAATATTCAACAGTGTTTTTGACAAATTTCCTCCATTAATTTAAGCAAAGAAAAAAGAATTATAATTAATATTAATGAATGATATTTTTCTATTCTAACTTAAATTGATGACGTATGACTATAAGGTAGTTTTTATTTTAATACATCTCATATGACACTTCAAACGTCCGATGGTCGCGATGCGATTCAAAATGCCTCCAAATGACTGTATCTCATTGACGATTAATAATGAAGAATAATTAATAATCATTATAATTTATTTCATGTATCAAGTAATAAGGTGACTATATTTTGGAACATAAATAACATTCAGTATAAAAAAGTGTTACTTTCTGCAAAATTATCACTCATACTTAGTGGTTCATCATGGCTAATGCTTTGGTTGGCTGTTACTTACTTGCCCAACAAGCTCGGTGGTTTAGATATTGAATTCAACAGTTATCAATACATAGAGAATATTACATACCCTTTTCCATAGCACACCCTGTATCAGCCAGAGATTCTAATATCAGCCGGAGGGCCGAAGGGCATGTATTATTATATTCATTACATACTGACTAATAACATACAGAAAACAAAAACAATTTAGATTAACAATTTAGTTTGTTTAATAACAACAACTTAAAACAGAGAATATGGACATAAATGATATTTCATTTTTAAGAGCCCCCTTCATATTTTTTCATATTTTTAAATCCTCAAATAAGTCTGTACCTGCGCAGTTCGACAGCTGTTCTGGATCTGAGTGATTAAAAAGGCATTGTACAATATGATACATGTATAAAGACAACATGTAACACAATTATAACAAACAGCAACTTAAGAGATCATTTGGACACAGATAATCTTTCAAATTGTTTAACAATAAACAACTTTAAAAACAAAAAAAATATCACATTTATAGCTATAAAACAACATAACTTTTAATATTTGAACATATTTACAAGATATAACAGACCCAGTTCCTTTTTCTTATGAACATAAATGATTCAAATTTCATTTTTAACAATATGATACATGTATAAATACAAAATTTAACACATTACTGGTAAACTTAACAGACAATTTGAACACAAATAATCTTTCATATTTTTTGACAATAACAAAATTTTATAACAAAGAAAATATCACAGTTATATCTATAACACAACTTCACTTTTAATATTTGAACATATTTACAAGATATCACAGATCTAGTTCCTTTTTCTTAATCTGACTCTGAATCACTGTAGATGACTCTACATCTCTTAAGGGATTTTGGTTGTTTGGAAGAGAAGTTAAATATAACATTGCCAGAAATATTGCCCCCCCCCCCCTAAAATTGCCAAAGACATGCTCTTTCATTATGGGTTGATTTTCATAAGAACTTATTTCAGTCAGTGTTTGATGAATGATGTCGTCAGTGTTTGATGAAGGCACCACACTGGTGGACGGCAGAGCTGAGCTATATTTATCAAGGGATGAAGAGGAACTGTCGAATGCTGTGACTGGTGGTTCCGAGCAACTAGATGAATAGTTTGTAAGAATTAAATAGAAGACATGTGCCTCTGTTTTTCATTGGAGGCAGTGCTGTAATTATTAATAGAGTAAACATTCTTATGGCCGGACAGCTGCTGAATTATGGTTGGGGGGGGGGGGGGCACCAGCATATACTAGGGAACTAATGGCTGTCGTCCTTGCACTGTGGTTAACTTTTCTTCCTTGGATTCCCCCTGCCTTACACGTGACCTTCACAATGTTGCCAATCGTATTCTTTCCCATTGGTTGGTTGACATACCAAGCTTTTTCAGGGTGCTTTGAAACTCCTAAGTAAAATGGCGACTCGGGGTTGTTCATCTGTTCTGGTCTTTTCCTGGCAAACTCTTTATACGCTAAAACAGGGCATCACAGATTATCTTGAACGACAAAAGCATATAATATGTAGTTTATGTATAGAGAGCCATACACTAATCTATGCAACATTCAAACTATTCAGGTTTCAGGAATAAATCTCAGGTTAACAAATAAAGTTTTCATAAATCTGGCAATATGTTCCTCTATTTTCAAACATCTTTGGTACAAAACTCCGACTATCACTTGTGACCCTAGTTCTTGTCTTTGTTGATCTCTCTCTACGCAGGTATGATAAGGCAACTCTCAGCGATCGATTGAGTAAAAATTCCTCTGATCGATATGACGTCACAATAAGCAGCATGGTATCATATTTTACTCAGAAACATGTCGATTTAAACTTTATCCCTGGTTTAACTTATAAAAACTACAGGCATAAAATATCTATAGAAACTCTTCTAACTGAATATATCTTTGATTTCTCTGTATTACGTATAATTATCATTGATGACGTCACAAGCATGTTTAATAGAGACGATCATGTCGGGAGACAAATCATCGGAATGCAGTGTAAACAATGACTTATTTGATACAGATACCTAAGACTTAGATAAGTGTCAGTTAGGATATAATCAGGATAATACAGGCATGGATGTTTTGTTTTATCACCGAGTGTTATAAGGTAAGCAGATCGACGTTTAAAGGGCTAGACCATCCTTTCCTCTGTCAGTGTGTACAAAAAAAGGCAAAAGTGTAACACTACCCCGGATATTATGAAAGATGACTTTGATAAATATCAACAGTATATGACCTAAACTACTTGAAAAGTGCTGCTAGAATCCTGTGCTTTGTTGTTGTAAATGAAAAATACGTAGTATTTTCAATGAAATTATAGAAGTAGAGATGGTTTCCGATAAATAATGACAATATTTATTTTATGCTATTAACAATAGGATTCTAGCAGTAATACTAATAAACATGAACTAATTGCTGATCGAATTATTGTAGCAAACATACAAATGAACTTCGGGGTAGTGTTACACTTTTTGATTTTTTGTCAGGGTAAAAAAGTGATCTATTTTTAACTGTGATACCATGACACGGCAGCTTCAGAGATCGAGTCGATTCCAAAGTAGAAAATTAATATCTTGGTGAACACTTTCACTCGGTATCAATATTCATCACTGTTTAAAAAAAAAAATAAACAGTTTTTAAATTGATCATAATTTTAACGGTCATTAAACTCGGAGTTGCCTTAACCTACCCGCGTATATTCTAAATATTCCTCTCCAGTCGAGGATACCTTTTGCTGCACATCACCCCATCAGAGACTGACATGTTCAGCTCTGCTTCTCATTCCAAAATGCATTGTGTTGCTAAGATACAAATCATTTATCAGTGACTTGGGATCTCCTGAAAACAATTTCAGAGACAATTTTAGTCGTTTGCCTATTAAAGAAAAAGACATTGTGAGTTTTTGATGAGTTTGTATTTTTTTCTTGTTGACAATTTATCATTAAAAAATATAAGTTTTAGTGGGTCAGAACTAAATCATAAATTACCAGTTCCAAGAAGATTCTTTTCATGAAGATGAATTTCCTCTGGCGTTAGGGGGTCTGCTCGTTTTTCACGATTTCCCTTTCCCAGCTGTCGAAGCAACTTTCGTTTTGACAAAAGTATATCGCGAGAATGTTTGAACTCCTTATCCGTAATGATGTTAATGTTCAACTTCTTCTCAGCCAAATAACGGTTCACACTCCCTTGGATAGACTTTAACGTGTCGGGTTCATAATCCTCGCCGCTTGCTTTCTTTGCATTCATGAAGAATCTTGCCAAATGCATATCCAGGTCATAAACCGGAATTTCCTCCGGGTTTCTGTGTTCACCGTTCTTCGTTAGGTAATCGTTAAATTTCCTCAAGTCAAATTCAATTTTTCTACGCGTATTGGTATTTTGAAGGCCCTTTACAAACTCAAATGTAGAATCTTCTTGTGTGTCTTCACGGTTTCCCTTTCAACATCGGGCATACCAGCAGGTGGTAACGTTACAAGTTCGAGGTTTTCATATACAGACTGTACACTTAGGCCTAAACTCGAATCTAACAAATCCAGCGTAACATAATCAGTTTTTTCACTTACAGTGTCGTTGAGTCCACATATGTATTCCAATTCACTAAGTCTATTTCCAAGCGATTCAAATGTTATTTCATTGATATATATATTTTGAAGAACTAAATGAAAATGTTCATGACCAATTTGATGTATGAAATTATATTCACATGTACAAAATTTTCGGAATAATCATTATATAGTTTGAAGAACTAAATGAAAATGGTTATGACCAATGTAATGTATGAAATTATATTCAAGAACATGGATTTCAATTATTATGTAAATGTGCTTTTATGCAACTTATATTGTAACATAAAATAAATGTAATTGTTATACTTTCATGTTAAATACTGAAATCTGATTGGTTAAGACGCAGTTAATAATATTTACTATTACCCTCAGCGTTAGCAACGCACTTAGCAACGGGTAACATTAAAAAATGTTACATGCGCGAAAATTATGCGCGTACGGTTCGCTGTAGAATTCACGTTATTTTCTTAAAAATTAAGACATTCAGTATAACAAAATAAATAGTGCCTGTTTGGGAGGGTAACAGTTGAAATTGACACCCCTCGAAAACCATTGTCAACCTCCGCTTCGCGTCGGTTGACAATGGTTTTCTCGGGGTGTCAATTTCAACTGTTACCCTCCCAAACAGGCACTATTTATATAATATCAATTACCAGTAATATGGTTTATTTATTCTATTGTTAATTTTCTTCACAGGAACTGTAATATAGACTATATCAATTAACTCACCTGGTCCCGGTTCGCACACATTTTTTCGATTCCTGTTTTCTAATGTGTGCAAAATGGGAACAAACAATATCGTTATTACAATTGCAAGTTAATAATTTTGTTATGACGAGAAAAGATATCGTTATTACGAGTTAATTATCTCGTTAATACGGAGATTGTTTTTACGATAAAAGATATATATAAACTTGTGTTTCATTGTTCTACTCTTTCTTTATGTTGAATGGATATACATAAGGTAATCATTGAATTAGTGAAAGAAATAGCCTTCTTTTTTGGTTTAGATTACAAGTTTTATCTTAAAAATGATGATTTTTTACAAAAACTCATAAAACAGAAGAAAAATTAAAGCTAGAAATTAAGGAAAACTTGAAAGTCGTTGGCCAACTTTTGTCGAATGATTACAGTTACCGATATATTTTTTTTTAAATAGTCCTTTAGCAAATGCCTGCCTACGATAAATAAAATAATAACCTTTATCTAAAAAAAACATAACAAAATAATCTCGGTGTAATGCTGGCAGTCCGAAAATCAAATAGATCCCGGTTAGAACCAACCAAACTTATAACTTCAATTTAAAAAAAAGAAAGAAAAGAAATTCATTTATACTCTATTTTGCTTCGCTCAGTTGAACACATTGAATCATTTCCTGTTCCTATACAATATTTTAAAACTAGTTTTTAATTATAAACTATACTTGTCATAATCTGACATTTTTTGAGACAGAAAATATTGTAAATATTGTCTTTAACATACAAGAAGCTATATTTGGAAATCCCGCACTTTCATCCTCAATTGGCTTTGAGCAGTTTATCCGGAATGTCTACATTTGCTGCAGCTGTTGTTTCCCTTTATCTGAGGAAAGGACTCCAAATTTTGAACTTTTACTCTGTCTGACATTGCTCTTAAAAATCTCTCTCACAGACATATATTATAAAGGTTCATTTATTAAAGCTGCTTGGTCCGATTTTTTTGTAATTACAGTATCAATTTTTTTTCCATACAAATCATTTATCTAAGAAAGTTATGAACTTTCTCCTATTTACACCAGCAGAATCAGTCTCCTTTCAAAGTTAGAAATATTCAAAGTAAATAAAAATAATTTCTGTTTGGGCAAACGAAAAAACAAACCAAAATGCATCACGGGAATGTTTATAAAGGACACCGCTTGGTTTCGTCCCCCGAATGATTGGGGTTATTCAATCAGCATGCTATGCATCGATTGTAAAGAAAGCAGACTTTGGAAATATTAGCGAACAAAACGTACACATGTTTATTTTTAATTTGTCTGATCATTTCGACCTTTATTTGAAGCGGTGTAAAAGTCATAATACAACCATACCCGTCTCGTCGTCAGGGGTGAAATTTAACATGAGGCGAAATAACGCGGTACCTTTTAATGTCGTTTGTTTTGTTAGCAAATTTTGTACGTATTTTTCTTCATTGAAATTTGGCATAATTGACGGGTAAAACTACTGCAATGTCTATTACTATACATATGCTAAGCATAGCCATCGTTTAAAAGCGTGCATAAAATTTGATATAAAATCGGACCAAGCAGCTTTAAGCATACTTTATTAGACCTGTTACTTTTAAACCAAACAGGTGTAAAATTTATAATTAATTAATCCTAGTCATTTTTAATTTACGCCAGACGAAGATAACCTTTAAATACAAAACTGGACAAAAAGGGAAATCATATTTTGCGATATGTACAGAGTTACCTCTCATGTACATGTAAATGTCTGTCTTTGAACTCCTGATTGATCATACTGATAACATAATCATAATCAAACTTTTGACTATGCATAGATCACATCAGATGCCGTGAAAAAAAGACATTACATGAAAGTCAAGTTCTCAAATTAAACAGAGATAAAAAATGATTTGAAATGTTTTCCAATAATCTCTACGGTATTAGGTTTCTTTTCGTTTGGCCAAAATGCGCTCTCCACTTTTTGCAGTGAGTTTAATAAGATTTTTACTACATGGATTTGGAAACATGTTTGGTGTCTCAGTACAAGTACCACGGAATAGCGTATATAAAAGCATTTGAGACAGAAGTAGATAATTTAGTTTTAACCATATAGGATCTTTATAATGAAAACAAAGATTCCGACAAAAATTTCAAGTTATACTTATATACCAATTTTGAAACATAGAAAAATTATAACATATTCAGGTAAGTTTTACGCTCTGATAGAACTGTTTTTAGCCACGTTTAGGGAAACCTGTTTTAGAAAAATTCAAATATTCTAAACAATATAACGGCAACGAACCAAGCATGTAAGGAAAATTAAAACACTGTTTCACACTATTATGTAACATTTTACATTCAAACGTTAAATTTATTGTATCATAGTCAATTAAATACATACAAACATATTCTTACTTCACAAATGAAAATCTAGGTTTAACATATTCATAATTATTTACACAAACGATTTAAATTGTCCCATCCAACAATGGTGTCATAGCTCTAGATCTGCTAGAAACATATGGTTTATTACAGCTTATAGATACCCAACATACCGGGGGTACAATGTATACGTTGAAATCCTTTATTTTGTAAGATAAAGCATCAAATCCAGGGGTAACATGAGTCCAAAATGCTAAAAAATGGACTTTATGATTATTAAAATCAGATAGTAAATCTACGTTATAAGATTGTTTAAAGATTGAAAAAATTATCTGAAATAGACCAATCATCGTAATCAAAGACTTTGCTTTTATAGCCAGCGAGCTCAATTTCCAATCATGGTATCCATTACCTCTAAAGATATCTTGTTTTTGAATATACATGGAAAATATATATTCATATCAATGTCTTACAACGCAGAAACAAGATAATTAGTTCCTCTTCAGATAGAGCTATGTAAAGTCTTTCCAGAGGTCCACAATAGATGTACACAAACTTTTGCGCACTACACTGTAAATCCTGTCCCAACAAACTTGCTTGCATCTGTGCACACTATCCTTTGTGGTATAAAACAACCAAACGTATTACTTTCAAATTTCTGTCGTAAAAATGGGACAATTCTACGACATAGAATTTGCATTAAGCATATAAGCATATGCAAAACTCATTAACGAGTAAATATTGCCTAAACGTGGCTGAAAAGAAACAATTTTGTCTGCAGTACTTACTAAGGCTCTGTGAGTGAGAGTAACAGGGTTAAATACAATATCTTTAATTTTGCCCAAAAAGCTTGTTTACTTTCAGCGATGATATATTCAAAGAACCTATAGACGTATCCCAAGCCATTCAATAAAATGCTGAGATTCCCAGATACTCTTTTCTTTATATAGAATAAAACCTGCCAAACTCAAATCTAGCATATCAAGACATGTAGCTAGATGCAAAAACCAAAACCGTGATATGAACACAGTACTTTTATGAAACCCCCTATCCCCAATGTCTAACTAATGATTTCAGGGGTTGAGTGGATATGTACAAGTATGGTGCTAAACGTAGACCTAAAATTCAAAATACTATATCAGTAATACATAAATTTCGAGCAAAAACCTTAATAAAATATTGGAAATAAAATTGGCGTATGATACAAATTCAAACAACATCATTAACCTTACAATACGGTATGGTAATTTAACGCCTTCTATATTGCAATAGCCACGAAAAAAATTATTCTAACTGTTATTTTCAAACCTTTTGCGTTTTGTCCTCTGTTTAGAAAACGTCAATTGTTTTCAGAATTGTCAGTGACAATAAGTCATCTCTGTAATCTCTTGCAAAGTCCCAACCATACTTGTCTGCAATTATAATGACTTTTTATGGTTTTTAATTCTACAAACTGAATCTACAAATAGTTTTTAGTACTTTCAATTTATGATTTTAAAATTCAATAGCTATTTTCATAAGAAAAAAATCTTTCTTTGTGATGAAATAGTTTGAAATCAAAAGTATTGTCTGCAACTGTTAAAAAGGTCCTTTAAAATTGTCTTCTTGGTCTTAACAAGAGCAGTAATCATTTCATATGCAAATAACTGGTAGGCCGCAGCATAATAAGTCAGCATTTCCAGAATGAATCTATGGTCCTCCTGAAAAAATTGTGTAGTGATACAACCAAGTTCTTCACCAGTACGTGGAGAAAGCTGATAACCATCGATTCAGAGATCAGGAACTATAAATTCGTTGGATAATTTTTGTCGAGTGATCATAATTACCGGTTCCTGAATTTGAATAAACCTAAGGTAAATACCTACAAAAATACTACGATAAACAAAATGGTAACTTAATCTCAATAACAAAACAATTTGGATGCCCAATGTATATTAAAAAGTTGGTGGTCTGCAAATCCAAGGGACCCGGTTTCAACCAACCAAATACAAAAAAGATTTTTAAAAAATAGGCATTACTTAAATATGTTTAACAAATTTTCTAAACATTAATACTAATATGTTTGTTTCTTAAAACGGCCCGTATCCAGAGCCCATTAATAGTACTGTTATGAATTTGAAAAAAGAAATAGAAACTCCTCTTCATTTTTTGCCAGATTCGAACCAACCTTGACCTAAGGTTTCCATGACACATGTTATCACTACAGGTTATGTTCCACCAAAGATCATTCTCAATTCCACAGTCTAAAACTTGTACAATGCGTCCATCAATCTCAGCAGAGCCTCTAAACGATGCAAAGCTCGCTACCAATCCTTTTCAAGTCTCAATTTTGGTGTCAGTAAAGAGGAATGACTGGCGTTGAAGGAGAGATAACTCTTTCTTAATATGACAAGAAAAGATTGTAGGGTATCACATGATTTGCTTTTTATTTGCGACATTAAAATATTAAAAGGCTGCTAGTATTTGCATTAAAGGGTGATATGCTGTTGTAGTTTACTTCTGACGGTACCAGCCCAAGTAAAGGTTCTATACCAGGGCCGAGATCAAAATAGCAGAGTGGTGTTTGTCTTATTATTTATCTAAAACCAAAACTAATCTTAATTTAAAACAACTTATTGATAAAAAAAAAAGATTAAGAGACAGAAACAATGTGCAGCAGGAAATTGCAATAAACATCTTTTAAACCTAAAAAAAAACCCCCAGTAAGTAGGTAATAAGTGCGTCGTATCTTTAAATTTAAATTTTGTTCCCTAGGTCAAATTACATTATAATTTTCATCACTGCTCTGAATAAGAATTTCATGTAAAAGATGCCCTCTTATATTCAGCTTTAACGTTTTATGCATTTATGGTAGAAATCTGTTCATTGTTTACATATTAATGTTTAAGGAATACTATCAATCTGTCCTGGTATAAAAATTTATGAAAGTAGATTTTTGATCAATTTCACAATAAAAATGACATATCTAATTAGATCATATGGTGTTTTTGCATGTTTTTCGACAAAAAAGAATTACATGTTTATTATGTTAATCTCCCATTATTCTCCCTCTTTTCCACAATTCGATAAGAAAGCCCCCCCCCCCCACTCTCTGTATTAATAAGAATTAAAAACATACGGAAAACATGTCGATAAAGATGTCTGCCTCACCTTTGTAGAACTGTTTAGGGATGATAAAAGTGTGTAAATTTCATAAATACTGTATACATGGAAATATCCCCCCCCCCGTTTCTCGTTTTATTTTTGTCTCTTTTGCCCTCGTTGTCAGCGGGCGAATTTAAAACTGGGAGAATTCTAATGTTGCAAATAATATCTCTTTTAATAAGTGCATTTGGGCGAATTTAAGACGGGTAAAATTGTTTGCAAACGTAGTAAAAACGAAATAAAATAAACGAGGGGCAAAAATAACCCTGTATACAGTATGCCGAATGTACCAACTCAGAATCAATCCTGACTTGGAATCCGATTGATGTTGACGAAATTTACAAATACGAACCTCGTCTTGTTGTTGGCTTTAACAAGCGTCCTTCTGTCTGTAAATTTGAGCAGTTTTGATATTGTCCAGACGAAAAAAATTACAAGTTGTGTTGAGGCTTGCATCCAGGACCCTCAAATGTAAACTTGCAACGTGACAATTGTTTTTTCGTTTATAATTACAGTTTCGTGGAGTTTTCAGCGATAAAAGCACATACACACGAAAATAAATCTATCCTCTTCTCTTATATTTAACTGCGTATTTACAAATAAAAGTTATTCGATTTCATACGGTATGTTTTCAATTTTTTATTTTTTGTTTGTTTATGATCCAAAACAACATAATCTTTGTTGTTTAAGATCTATGGGTGTTATCTTTTGAATGCATGTGATCTATTTTAAAATAATGAAATTAAGCGGAAACACTATTTTTTATCATAGGATCTCGATCGTTGGAATGTTTTGTATCTTTATTTTGAGTTTTGTTTTGCAATTAACTCATAACATATATATCATTTTTACTGCAATGTTTAATGTTGGGATATAGGCAAGTAACTGTGCTTGAGGACAGGATCGACCCCCCTTCCACTCCCCCTCCATCCCCAAGTATGTAGACCCCCGCCAGGACTTTATTATTATTTTTTTTTATCAAATTATCCTTGTATGACATATTTCTAATCTAATTTCCACATTCATTGCACAAAATTACCTAAAACCCTCTAAAAAAAAATAATTAAACCTCTACATATATTCACTCTAATACAAGAAGGTGGCGAACTTAGTCTGCCAGCCTAGAAGCACTACCGATGAATATTTGTTGAAATGTACTATCAAACTATCAAATAAATCTACCAGTAAAAAATGTCGTAGCCCGAAAATTCCCTTCTCTAAATATCTGCATGCCATGCCCGTTTAATTACATTTACAGGTACATTTTATTACATTTTTAATTAATTTCATTTCCGGGGAAATTAGGACAATTTTCACCGACAAGTTGCTAGTATCTAGAATAAACGGAAGTGAGGGTTTATCGCAAGGAAGATAACTCCGCTCATAAACAGACAAATTGCTGTCCTTTAAAAAAAGACTACAATACGTGGACCATTTGCACGTGTTTCCAACGAAAATGTGAAAGCCTTAAGGTGTCATAACAGAATTTCAAAACATGGCTGAGCCAAAATAATTCCCGAATTTTCCTTTGAATTCGGGGCGTTTTCGCACGCGACAGGAGCTGAATTTTTTTATGAGATGAAAAACAATGTGTAAGAGGTCTAACTATCCCATTTTTGTAATAATGCGAGGTCATTTGAATTTTTGATGCGTGTTGTTTCCGGAGGGGGGTGAAAAGGCCCGGGCTTGATTTTCACGCACATGTGTAACTTCGAGGTAAACAAAGTCTCACGCCTTGCTGGATGCACGAGTGTATTTTGCTAGAAAATTGTAAATGAAGCGTTGTTTAAAAAGATATAAAGAGTATTTTTTTCAGGAGTTCGTTGTCAATTTTTAATCTTTATGTAAAGTTGTGCAATAAATATATAGTAAAATTTAATACTGTAGTGACACCTTAAGATTATTAGAGATTCCACCGACTCTAGCCCTCTGCTTTTAACCACTAAATTTGTACGTTGTATTACGTATACATGTATGTATATATAGCCCTGACTTTTTATCTCAGAATTTAAAGGATTCATACTTCTAAAATAATTATGATCTATCTATGAATGAAGTTTGCATGTATAGTATCAGGCATTCGGTGAATTCTACTATTTGTGCACACATTACGATTCGCACTACTTTGTTAATTATGCAGTGACAGCTTTGTGTAAATTAAAAATTTCATATTTTGATGCATTTTTCTTGAGATTTTAACTTTCATACAGTGACATAATTATTCAATCATACTTAAATGCTTAAAAAAAATTAATCGGGAAGCTCTCTAGCCTTGCCTACTATAAAAGTAAAGTTACATGTGTATTCGGAAAACAACAAAACATTGCAAATTATGCTAGTTGATGCATGTTGTAGTTTCGGCTTAACATTAACTTATTTCATAATACTGATAGTTCAAATCACATACCAATCATTTCTTTAAACTTATACTTTGTTTCTGTACTGTTCACCGACAACTTTACAATTACAGCGCCTTTGAACTTATGTGTGCATATGGCACGGAATCCCGATCCCGATTCAGATAAACGTTTTCTAGCCTGGTTCCCTGAGCTACCCATTACGCATAGGAACCAGGCTAGCTCATGCGCAGACTGAATTTTCCCCATAGCATCCGGTTTAACCTCGCTTATATATTTTCTGCGTGGACCTCAGGGTCCACGCAATAAGTGTTCGGCGTGTACACGAGAACAATGAAAAGGTAAGAGATTTACGAAATGGCAAACTCGAAATGTACAATTCATTAGAAGTATGAATTCTAATCAAGCCGCGAAGAACTGAAAACTTTTTTTATCGCCTTGGATACTGGAAAATCTAAAAGAAGGCACTCATACTGAGTGCATTACAATGGAAGACATAAAAGAGAAAAATCAAGAAATTAATGTTACGAGTTATCTTTAAAAATGTTTCAATTTGTTAATTTAGGGCAGTTAATAAATGAATTAGATTAAAATATGTTATAAAAGGATAATTTAATTTTTAAAAAGAGTAAAGTTCCGGGGTCTTTATACTTGGGAGTGGGGGTTGAAAGGGGGAGGGGTCGATCCTGTACTCAAGCACCTGTGGTCTCAATTAAAACAAGGTATAAAGTTGTACGACAAAGAAAGGATCCGAACGATACTTTACAACCTCATTCAACCTTTCACTTGTTGATGATTCATTGTACTAAGCCGTAAAAAAGATGATATCACTTACACACATATTTAGGCTTCATGATATATAGATGTCGTTGAATCAATTATTATTATAATAATTGAAATGTCGATTTCATCATACTTTGATGACACAATATTTTTGCCACAAAGTATTATCTTAATAACACAAACATTTACATGTACTTTACAAAACATTAAAAGATTCTTTTTTATATTGATAGAGAAAGCAAACGCTATTTGTAAAACCGATAACTTATTATTTTGAAACATACTACAATTGTCCTAAGAAGAATACAGTCCCGCAGACCTTTAAACTTAGACCAAGTTTTATGCCCCATGGTCAGAAGACCAGAAGAAGCAAGACAGAATGTAAACAACCCATGTGGCCTTAAATGATTTTGACTTTTAACTTCCTTCCCAATATACTGTCCCTACATCTACAGTACCACGTGTAAAACATGTATACACTCGGATCGTTTTTGACAGTTAAGCATGGAACTTGCCAGACCAGAATTTCTTTTTTCAATAAGCAATTTGTTTAGCATAGAGATTTAAAAATATTGTGCAAAGCAGAACAAGTGTAAATGACAAGGAAACAAATCTAACATATGGTTAAGTGAGGAACTCTGTGGCTGTAGAACTATTTCAATTTGTTGACAGCTGATATAATACAAAAAGGTCGTACATGAGTGGGACATGCCAACCTTGACAAAAATGTGTTCTTTCTTAACTATAAAAAAATATAATTTTTACGCTTTGACTGCCAATGGTTGTCTTAGATGATTTACCGTTGTAACAGCCGGTCACATGGTCACACGTCTCATTACTACAATCACGCTTGGATCCACAGTTATGTCCATAGAAAGGATACGGACATTGGTCACGACAATCTACGTTGTACCATCCGTCCTTACACGCTAAAAAAGAGATTGAATAGAATTCACCATTTTGTACGTTTTCTCCGAGATTTTTTTTTAAAACAAAAACATGTATTGTTATTCTGATAGTATTTTCAACCTCTCAAATTGTTTTTGATTTCAGTGAAAGATGATTAAATGTATTTCAGTTATACCTATGCATGTGTTAGTTTTACTGTTCCAGCGGTAATTAACACAGCACCCACTTTTACTTCTACAAAATAACATGTTATAACAAATATAATTAGAAGTCAATTAACAGTTTCCATCAAAATATAAATGTTTTACCGCTGAAGCGTTCGCTCTATGTAGACTAGCTCAGTGGTTTATGTCATTCTGCGATTTAATATTCTAATCTCAAGTCATTGTCTCTTCGAATAAAAATACCGTCGCGATGGAAAAACCATTAATTTAAGATTGCTATTTACAAGGATGTTCTGAAGGATGTTTGTTTCTCTGTTCAAGGCTGTAGGTAGTAACATATAGTTATACCTACGGACGTGTGCTAGTGAAAAAGAATTCACTACAAAGTGTTGGATAGAATCAACTACACTAGGCATCTTTAATTAAAGTGTCAGATCTAATATATAGATACTAAGCCGGTAAACTGAATATATAATGCACTAAAAATGGCTAACGACACGAACAATACATTTTGTTAAATTTTCGGGACAACCAGTCCCTTCTTCACGACAAAAGAAATGAATTACATTGGTAAAAACAAAGAAAACAAAATTTAGCGCTACTAATAAACTACTCAAGAAACTATAAAAAACCCAGCTACATTTTAAACAGTTTTAGTTAAAATTCTTAAGGAAGGTAATGACACTGCCGCCGATCGCTCTTAAGACTTTACATTTGGTTTCATTAACATTCAAGGGTGTCAATTTTCGTAGATAAAGAGAAAATCACAGTTTCAAGGATATGTAAATTCGTGGTCAATGACCCCATCAATACAAAATGTTAATAGAAATTGCATTTCAATGAACATTTAATTTCGTGGGTAAACTTACAAACGAAATCAACGAAAATTGGTATTCAACGAATATTGATGAAACCACAGTATATATTCACTTATCAACAGTTTTTTTTTTTTTACAAAAACATGGAGTGATAGTCTGTTATTATCTTGCACCTTTCAATTTTAGATAGATTTATATGAAATATGATTAAATATATTTGACTTATATCTGTGCATTTGTTAGCAAAATTATCCAAGAAGTTATTAAGACAGCATTCATTTCTACCTTTCCTACAAAACGACACAATACATGCATAATATAGAAGTCAATCAACAGTTTCCATCGGAATACAAATCTTTGACCGTTGAAGCGCTTGCTTTACCTTGGCTATCCCAGTGGTTTGTGCCATACCGTGTTCGTGCCATACCACTTTTAACATTCAAATTTCAAGTCATTGTATCTTCGTATAAACACACCTTACCGTTTGAAAAACCATTTGCTCAAAAATGATGAAAGTGGGATGTAAATCAACAATTACTTTGATAAACTTTTGTAAAACGCCATATTTGTTGGTGTAAACCATAGTTTATTATGAATACAACGTAAAACATATATATACAATGATACATAATTAAACAAGGATTCGGAAACAAGTAAACACTTATATTAATCCGTTTCCTTAGATAATATTTACAAAATTATAAATCATTGAAGTGCCCAGGTTTTAATGTCTTTGTAATCACGATTATGAAAAATTTACGTCTAAACTCACAACGTATATGAAAAAAATGCGTTATTGGAATAAATAAGATGCAGGGTGTGTAAAATAACAGAAAGGATGTAGGATGTGTGATAAATTTCTATGTTTGAAAATGTTTTGATGCTGAAATAAATTTGTAAACTGCTTTGAAAATTGCTTCATTGTTTGCTGAAGAAAAATTTGTATCCCCATATAATAATATGTTGACGTCGGTATGAAATGGTATAGTATCCAAGTGCAATATTCTTGCATTGGTATATGGGGGCATTCACGAATATAGTGTTTGTTAGTTTCGGGTTTACCGCATGTGCAGAGTAGTTTTTTTTATATATATATTCTATATTGCGACAGAAAAGGTGATGTTTTAAAGTTCTGCATTTAAGTCTAAGCCTGGTATGAAGAATCTGATCTCTTCGATGACCGAAATAATAGAAGTTAGGAATTATATTTTTGGTCTGCAATATGCGCTTCAAATTTGATAGGGAAGGACGTTGTTTTTTTGCTTTTGCCATACTTGTTAATCTACGAGTAAGATCAAAATACTTACAGCCAACAACTCATTGCCAACGAAACTTGTGCTTGGGTGATAACTGCAACAAAACCAAGCTGTCTCACCCGCCAGAGAATACCCAGGTCCCAACGTGGGCACCAAATGTAACAGAGACAATTATTGCCTCTGCTGGGGTTTGAACCCAGGTCCTCTGGCACGCTAGTCCAGCACTCTACCGATCGAGCTAAAGGGTTAACCCACTAGCCAGAGCTAGTAGGAATGCCATAAACTTGACTCTACCACATTGCCACGTTCACTCTCAAATCTCCTGGGGTAACTACCAAATCTGCCTCTTGTGTGACCTCTGTTTCTAGGTGTAAACGATGGTGATCCCCTATAAGTGTTTCTACCTCTGTTTTGAATTTCTAAGTTATCCAACCGATGAGTGATCTGCTTTAACACTCCCTCAATTTGATTGTCTTCCTGTACAACTGCTTGTTTGACTTGAGCTGTCTTGCTCCCATTTATTTCTATTTCCTTCTCCTTTTCTATTTTCCTTAGTGCAATTCTCAAATCGTCGAAACCTTTGTATCTTTCTTTTTCGTAATGAGAGATGGCTTTGATTTCAGGTTTCAATCCCTTGTATAGCATGTCATGCAGCATTCCATCAGCCATTGCAGGATTAACAGCACCAATCTTAATTGCCTTTTGCATAATGTTCTCTAATCTGCAACTCCAAGTTGATACATCTTCATCTTTGCCCTGCTTAGTTCCATAAAATTCTTGGAGACTTGATTCTCTTTCTTGTATATCCCCATATACACTGGTAAGTTTTGATAAAATCTTTTTCAAGTTCGCATCTGGTCCTAAATTCATTATTACTCTTCCAGCCTCTCCTCGAAGTGAACGTCTCACTGCCTGTGTGATGTCTTCTTCTGAATGAGTTTTGTCTTGCATAGCACATTGCACTTCATACAGCCATAGATCAAATGTTGTTTCGGACCCCTTTTTGTCATTTCCGGTAAATATACTGAACCTTGGAGGTTGAATGATATATTTCCTTGATTTTTCAGTTTCTGTAGGTCCTTTTTCCTCTGGTTCTGTTTTAATTACTTTTTCTCCCTTTGACTCTAGATAACTTTTCATCCATGCCTCAAATTCTAGTATGTTATCAGCCTTTGGTACAACCTCCAAAGTTTCCAAAGTGTCAATCAATTTCTGATATTGTTCTGGTGTTTGCGCCATGTTGTTTGATGCAAGCAGGAAGTAAAAGAAAACGCACGAAAAACCCGTCATACGTTGTGCACAAATTATCTAATAGTCGGTTTTCTATTTCACGGATTGCGGTTCGCGGTGTATGGATATCCAACTAATTAAATCTAAGTAATTTAACTAAAGTATTATACTAATGTAAACCTTAATAAATTCTAAATAACTGCTGAAATAACCAAGTGAAAAACTTCAATGAATATTTCAAATACTCCACTGACTGATACCTGCCTTTGACAAACTCTGAACACTACACTATAATTGATTAAACCAATATAACCAACACTATAGTTACTGGAATACTACACTTCCAAAAAATCAAAACACTGAACCACAATAACTAGGTCAATGTCATTCAGTAGGTCACTGTGAGGTTGAGTATGTTAGACAATTCTTGCTCACTTAGACTCACTCTAAATTAATTTTTTTTTTAAATTTAAGAAAAATTTAATGAACAGTAGCAAAAATTTAAACTGGGGTATAACTGACTGCTTAAAAAAAATATCCTTACAATTGTTATTTGTTGAGCAACTGCTTCGGAAAAATCGATGTAGTACCAAAATATTTTCAAACTGAATTTGTAAACATGGAACCCTTCAATCAGCTGCAGCTGTTCAAAATTGTAAACAAAATTCTAAGTCAATTCCAGAGATATTTGTGAGTAAATAAATAGTGAATATACACTCACACAAAAGGTGTTAATAAACAGACCAATATAATTGTAAATGTTCAAATCTAATTGACTCCAACCAAAGTTTTCGTCGCTCACCAAGACACAAGTTAATGACAGACAAAGCAAATTCGAACTGGAATGTCCCTGTGGATTACTCAGGATAGTACACGAATTTCAACGCCTGTTTTGTTCTAACTGGCAGGAATTGTCGCACAATAGTAGCCGTAAAAGTAATTTAAACATATAAAATATTCATCACATATATAGACTCACACATGGATCCCCTGGATTTGTTTTTATTTCACGTGTTGTTGTTATTGTTTTCCTTTACGGGCCGCTTCCGGTAGAATACTTCCGGTGAGGCTCCTTGTGGGGTTTTCACTATTGTGAGGCTCCATTAGGGGATGCGTCATTCCAGCTGAGTCCCAACGTGGGCGCCAAATGTAACAGAGGCAAAAACTGTCTCTGTTACATCTCAGTGAGGTCCATATTGATAAATTAATATTAAAATTCATCATACGTAACTTCATGAAATAAACAAGATAACTGGAATATATATCCAATTTAAGAAATAACGAGATTAATTTCCTCAGGAAATGAACTCAATGTCTACCCAAGTTATACGAGTATAACCTGGGTTGGGGCAGTTTACGCTTTATAATCCGCGAAGCGGATTATAAAAAAGCGCAAAATACTCCAACCAATGTTATACGAGTATATCTTGGGTAGACAACCGCTTACTCTTACCATCCACACAGCCTGTCACGTGATGACATTCCTGTTGGACCTGACACCGACATTCTGTTTCACAGAGTTGGCCATACCGGCCCGGAGGACACGGCGTATTACAGTCTCCGAAGTACCCAGGGTCACACTCTGCAAAGAATCGGGATTATTAAACAGAACAATAGCCATTTTATTATAAGGAAGCTAGCTGGTCAACATATTACCAAATGACATCAGAACTACCTTAAATTTTTAGACACGAGATTTATACCCATATACAATTATTTAGTAAAGGAAAAAATCCATGTATCTTTAATTAGCTTTAAAAGTTGAATAGTCAGGTCAAATAGATTAAGCTGATAGTCACATGAATCAATCCCTCTTAAGATTTAGGGAGACTTCTGCACATACCAATTAATTCATAAACTCTAAATCACAATAAAGGTCAATAAAAAAAAATTGGTAAGTAAACATTAAACTAGGCGACGTTTAAAATATTGAATTAGTCAAGAAATGCATGTCACTTACCGACACATCCGGTTCTTTTTTCATTTAACTCGAAATTATTACAACATTTGATGGTAGAATTGGTTTTTCTGAAAATTGATTCAAATCCTAAAATAATATCCATAAAAGAGGCAAGAAAAGCCGGTATATTTACGTTGTCAGTCAATAGGATATTGCAAAGAACTATATTTGATATGAATAGAATTTGGCCCCCATTATTCGTCATTTTTTTAAGTGTTTCGGGAACAATAAAATGTTGTTTTTTTTTTTAGAAGAGTTTATATAAAATTTATTTTTCACTATTTATTTGTACTCGTTTGCAGTACATGACGTCAGAAGTGACGCTATTTCTATAACTCAATTAAAATCAGTCGAAAATTGACATATTTTTTGTCTTTTTACGAATGGAAAATATAAAGCGCATGCTTGAACAAAGAAATTTTTTTTGTCAGTTATTAGTCTTGGCTAGTTACATCTCTGATTAAAATATTTTGTTTGTTCAAGCATGCGCTCTATGTTTTCTGAAAGAAAAACTGCTTGGAAACAAGCTGTTTTATGCTTAAAATGCAAAAATGGCGGGAAAATGTTGTCTTTATGATATCATATTTCTAAATTGTGGGCACTTGAATCAAAATGAACATAATGTATATACATCACATATATCTATGTGCAAAGAAAACAAAGAATTACACAAATGATGATGATGTTCATTTTAGGGGGCCGTTTTTGGCCCAAATCATGTATAGTCCTCTCTTATTACCGTCTTCCTTGGAAGACGGTATAAAGAGTTGAAATAATTTACAGTCTCCGGGTTGTCCACTTCCTTTCCTTTGTGATTGGTAGAAAATACATGATTTTAAAAATTTACATTTATTTCATTGGTTGAAATACTGTTCGGCGCAAGGGAGATAATTTTCTGATGATCTTTTTCATGTACGACTTAACAAATTTCGTAGATTTCAAATCTTTAAGGTGGCTCTATACACCACTTTTTGATGACGCAGTACGCAAAAAAGTAAATCTGGAAACATGCATTTCCGGTACTGGCTGATTTAAACTGAGGTGAATTGTATGGGAACCGCTATTTTGACAAATGTGTTAAATGGATAGATTTAATTTGATAATTGGAAAATTCATTACTTACAAGTAATGTGGTATGTGACACCTTCACGTTGTGTGGTATTATTTATCGAAATAAACAATAAAATCAAGTATAAATTTTTAAAGAGTTTCTTTAGCATCATCGATATGTTACACCGTAGCGCAGTGGGTTAGTGGGTTCACTACAAACCAGTAGGTCATGAGTTCGATTCCCGTTGAGAACAATAAATTTTTTAACTTTCCAAAAATTTCTAAAACGTATTTTTTGGTTGAATACCGTGAAAGAAAATTCTAAACAGGTGAAAATATTTCAATTATAATATACTTTAATGCACATTAATATCGACACCTAACGGGGATGAGAGGGTTGCTTTGAATTTCTCTCAGGTTGGGATACATAAATTCTATTAGCCTAGTCAATGTTCCTCTTTATTTATTTGACTTAGTTTTGCACTAAAGCGAATATATTCACTTATACAGGGCAAAGTCTATAATGAAATATGCATGTATTTATCATTCCAACATTATATTTAGGAAATTTTCTTCAACTCAGAAATGAAAAGTCCCCAAGGTGTTTGGGCCTTGGGACTTAGGAACGATAACCCTTACATGAGGAACTTTCATACCAAATAAAATTTTAAATATTTTTTGTGTTTATTTGCAATTATTTTCATTCAATTTTTTATTTCACATTTATTAAAATACATTTTCTTATACCATCAAGCAACTTTTTCAGATGATTTGTCATCAGAGTAAGAAAATATGAAAAAATTTGTTTTGGGGAAATACTAAAAAAAATTGCAATAATAACATTTTTGAATGTTAAGAAGTGTTATATTTTTTTTTTATGTGTCCGAAGGAAATATCCATCATATGACACAATAATTTCTCTCAATTTGTTGATAGCTGTCTTTTTAAAAAATATTTTACAAAAACACGAAAAAACATTAAAAAATTCTTTAAAAATACCTATAGTATCCCTATCGTCATTTTAATATTTGATAAGTATATGTTTTGTCGTCTTCTATTGAAAATTTGAATAAACTGTGGGTGTATAGAGCCACCTTAAAAGTGAGAAAACGAAAAAGCAATACAAAATTGCTATGAATGAAATTCAGCCTTTTGGTTTTCAGGTCCAACTAGTTGAAAGTAATATTCTATAATATCTATTGAAATTATTTGTTTTTCTTTTAGCATTGTTTATTCAAATATTTATACAAAATAAAAAAAATTGATGCGGTATGTCTAATATCGGTAAAGTTATTTGCACCTAAGATAGATAAATGCAGTGGGATAACTTTGATTTTATAAAAATAATCAGTCTACGATCCTACCTAAGATCTCTTTTACCCTATAGTCGATCACAACTTACAAGCTCGGGTACGCAGTTCTCAATTTTAGACACGAAGGCTTAAACGAAACATGACATAAAATGTTTCACTCGCCATGCTATGTAGAGGAAGGTGACATTTATATAAAAAGAATTAAACTGTCTTTGATAACTAATTGCTGTTTAGGGTTTGTTCTAAAGACGGTAAGCTTTTTAAAAAAAGCTAAACTTGTAAATGTCATTAACAGTTCCCGACGAAATCTTAAGGAACTTGCTCGTATCATTGTCAATTGAATTTAAATCAAAATCAAAAACATTATACAATCAATTTGAAACAAGAATTACATGTTAAAGACTAAAATCACAAAGAGAACTCGAACATATAGTATTTTTCCAAATGTGACACATCGAGTCATTTATATACCCGTGTATTTTAGTATTACATTGAGCAACATTTTGAAATTATTACATTATTCATTCTCAAGATTTAAGGAGAGTTTCTGGAATTAAGAATTTATATTTGCGAGCAAATGACATAAAAGACGAAGCCATAGATAGATCCAACCATTTAATTTGACCCAATAAATGATCTTAGAGAATACATATACAAACATTTGACATAATTAAATGGTATACTTATAAATGTACAGCGATTACAGACTCTCTTTATCAGGTTGGAGAACTTAACAATGAAATTATACGAAAATTATCGGAGGACAAAAATTAATATTTTTTGGGAAATCACATGGATAGCAGTATCAGTGATACATTACCTGTGTACCTGGTAAGACCAGGTATTCATAGCAGTTTGGTTTATTGTTGCGGACAATGATTTGGTAATATATAAAAACATGTTAAAAGAGTTCACATAGTTAACAAAAATACTTACGAACAGATTCCTGTAAAAATTTCTGGAAGATAAAAACTCCCAGGACAGAAAACGCAGAAAATTAAAAACAAAACTACACCAGACATTGTTTTGTCATGGTTTATTTTATCCAAAATCCTCAGCTTAAATGGCTCAGCCAATTGTTGTATATTGTTTTTACATTCTACCATAGCCTAAGTGTTTTTATATATAGTAATCATTGAAACGATCTGGTGATACTTTAAGGTATTGTCATATTAAGCCTTGTGATTGGGGAAGTGCATTAAGTGCCAAATCGTCATCAATTTTGATAAGCAATAATCATAAATGTAAACTTTTTAAAAAAATCTGATTTGTTGATGGTTTCAAACATTTTCACTTGGTATTTAAAGGAAAGGGGGTAGTCAAAATATATTATTTTATTGTTTTACATTATCGAAATTTGGCGCTCTCCATCTTGTTTTGTAAGTGACAAATAATAAGTCTATATACGTTTACCCTCTATGTTGATTTTATGGTTTAGAGGGTAAACGTATAATTATATAGACTTATAGACTTAAAATTCGTCATCTACAAAATTAGATGGGTATGCCTATGATTCACAACAGGGTAATTTTAAAGAAAATAGGATATTGCTAATAGCATGAACATTTGGTTGTCTCGGTTGTTTATAAGTTACATTGATATGTGTGAGTTGTAGTATGGACAACATATTTGGTTGTTTAATAGTAACAATGAGATGTGCGAGTTCTAGCGTGGACAACATGCACCATATTTTAAACCAAAGTTTAAATGTTAGGATCCGTACGTTCTGAGTCTATATATAGACTATTTTAATATGTTTAAAATACTTTTCTAAACCTTTTGAGTAAAATATTTATGTTTGTTTACACATACAAGCGGCCAGTTTCCAGACCTCATTAATGACAATCTTTTATCTCAAAAACAAATTAGAAAGTCTCCTAAATTCTTTGCCTAATTTGAACCCTGATCTATGTTTCCTTATGATCAATACAAGTTGTGTTCCGCCTAAGGCCGCTCTCTATTGCGCAGTCTTAGAATTGTACAATGCGTCCACCAATCTCAACAAATTCTCAACGATGTTTTAGAGATCTCGCTACCATGACTCCCCCACTTTCAATTTTAATGTCAGTGAAAAAAAAATAACTGGCGTGGACATATTACTTCATATTAAGGAGAAATTACTCTTTGAATTCTAAATTTGTTTTCGTCGAGGATGTAAATTTGTATGAAAGGGTTACCAAGCAAAACCACGAAAGCTGAGCCACCATGACTTCTATTGATTACACAGTACTCTTTATTCCTTATTAAATGCCAGGAATTAATAACTGCGTAAATCACAGCAGCCCTCGCAGATTTCATATATAGCTCATATAATATCTTTATGACAGTTCCAACAACACGTTAAACGCTAACAAGTTAAAACAATTTAAAAATGCTTTATTTGCGACGTTAACCAGACATTTATTCTTCAGGAAATTTGAACCACAAATGCTGTAATTAGTATACTGTATAAATCTGATTTTATTAGATGCAGATTATAGTTCGCTCTATTAACCTCAGCGTTAGCAACACACTTGGCAACTGGTAACATAACGGATCATTGAATTGTTACATGCGCTTAAGTAATGCGCGTAAGTCTAATTTAAGTTTATTTGTTGATCAATTATTTTAACAAAATCAGAGCAGTCAAGTTTTCTTTAAAATAAAGACATTCAGTATCATAAAAAAAAAAGTGCCTGTTTAGGAGGGCAACAGTTGAAATTGCCATCCCTCGGAAACCATTGTCGACCTTCGCTTTGTGTCGGTTGACAATGGTTTTCTCGGGGGGGGGGTGTCGAATTCATCTGTTGCCCTCCAAAACAGGCACTATTTATATACAGATGTCAGCAAACTGATGTATGATGGCAGTCGTATACTCGCACTTTACTTTTATCTGTAATAAGAATAGTTTGATGATCTATGTAATTGGAGAAGATTCATTTTATCAGGTTTAGCAATGTACTTATCAATCTTATGACAAGAAAAGATTGCAGGGTATGTTTTACGTTTACCCAAGAAACTAAAATATCAGTACTTGGCTGAGAGTAGGAGCTTAAACCTTGTTTTACTGGCCTGTCTACTAGTACATTATAGAGCGGTGTGTTGTAATGACTCGTCACTGACGGTATCGGCCAAAGCCAAGGGCTCATACCAGGACCTAGATAAAAAAAAAAGTGTGATGTTTGTCGTATCACATACTGTAAATTTCCTTATTTTACCCGAGTACTTGATTCCGCTGTTTTGTATCAAATCGCGAGAATATAAAATCACGAGCACCAATTTTTTGTTATTAATAATATCTTATAGTTCAAAACTGTGTGAAAAATAAAACCGAGATTTTAAAATCCGCGAGGGTTGCTTCTAGCGATTTTACGAGGATATTAAGTTCCCGTGTTTAACTAAGAATCTACAGAATATAAAACCAAAATAAATCTGAATAAATGCAACTATTGACAAAAAAGGATAAGAAACAAAAATAATGTTCCTCTCTGAAATTGCAATTTAATTACAGAAACTCTTCACACGACGTCTAAATATCGGTTGGCTATGCAATATTTTTGTATTTTTTTGGACAAAAATATATGTACATAATGCATATTCGCTCATTATTCTTTCGTTTTTTTAACAAATAAAAATGAAACACCACCCTCTTTGTATTAATCAGGATAAGAAAAACGTTGATTTATAAACGTGTCTGTTTTATTTCTTTACATAACAGTTTAGGGATGATAAATGTGATTGAATATGATTAATATTCCGAATGTAAAAACTCGGAATCATTCGGGATCCGATCTGTCGTGACAAGCCATACATCCACGAACCTCGCTGTCCTGTTGTAAACAAGAGTCCTCCTGTCTTCACAATTTGAGCAGATTTGACACTGTCCAGACAAAATGTTACACACGTTTTATTCAGGCATGCGTCCAGGTTAGTTCCGGTGTAATGGGCCGCATTGTGATACCCCGTCCAGGACACTCACAAAAGTGAACTCACAACGAGGCAGTTTTTTCATTCTACATCCCGGTAGGTTCATGATTCCAGCTCTGTAGCCGAATCTTTAAGAAAAGAAATACGTGTAAAATAATATTTTTCTTGCTAAGCATGATAGTTTATATTTACAAACGGTTTGATGCTGAGATTAATAGAATCATTTATTATTACGAGTGTGGGGTAATGAAATTTCACGGAACGAACAAGATATATGGTCTAGGAAAGGGCTTTGCCTAGGTGGAATGTCAATATCCCACACAAGTATATAATGAATGATTATTTTTCACGCATTATGTTACATTAAAAAACAATGTGTGAGAACTTTTTGTTCTGACGTTCAAAAGAGTGCAAGTCAAAATGAGAGCATAGGACAGTTTAAAAAAAATGATTTAGCAAAAGAATTACTCAATGGATTCCCTACAGCAGACAACATTTGTTGACGTTTTAAAGCGGCGTAATAATACACGGCGTTCGACAAAACAAGTATTCCCTATAAAGGAATGAACGGCATTGAATATTATTGGTCATCTCTGTTAATGTAATAAGATATAGCACCGTTTTGTTAATTTACAAATATCAAGGCATGAATAATCTTACTTTTATATAGTAGACGAATTATACTTCCGATTACACAATGTAGTATTCTTACGCATATGTCAAGAAAAACAAACTTGATATGAATCATTATGCTTGTAACTGTACAAATGATTTACTTTCAAGGCAAATGGATAAGAGTATCGTTTTTAGTAATCTACGTGTAATAAAATATTTATTTAGGTTGTCATTACATAGTGAATAAAGTAACACAAGACGGAATCCGTGCGCATATAGTAAAAATTTGCCGGATTGTGACGCCACCAAAATGTACGGTGCCGGTCAGTTTTGGTTCTAAATTTATACAGTGGTGATTACAACCGGTCTCAGTTAGACATTATTTCCCGTGCGTCTGGGACGTACATCCATCGACGATCCTCCCAACAGCGTCTGTCTCGCTTCATCGTATTTTCGTGTCGCAAACCTGCGATGAATGTTCTTCTTATATGTTTTGCTATATATTAGTAATATTATT
Organism: Magallana gigas; assembly: GCF_963853765.1. Lineage (NCBI taxonomy): Eukaryota > Metazoa > Mollusca > Bivalvia > Ostreida > Ostreidae > Magallana > Magallana gigas. The sequence continues at coordinate 2,161,852 of NC_088860.1, read as the reverse complement.
TTCTGATTATCAATCTAAAACATAATTCAGGATTGTGATAAGGAAGTGTGAATAAAAGTGTAAACTGCTAATTTTTTTCTAATTTATTTTAGGTACAAAGAATGTTTATTGTTATAAATTTCAGTTATCATATGTGCTACGTTGGCCTAATAAAAACATAAAACTGCTGTGCGTTTTCACTTTGAGGACATGGAAACAAGCCTGTGGCAGAACACGGATGACTCGTATGGACACAACTTAAATTGGCCGAAGCCGATCACAAAAATTTCACACTGTTGTCTCACACTAGACAAACCGATAGTAGTAAGGAGTATAGTCTGGGTCTTTTTGGGGCCAACGACTTCACTGCCCATCCAAAAAACCCGTCTGGGGTCACTTTTCCTATCAAGCCGTCAATGACGTCACGAACCATCCCGCAGAACCGTCTGGGGTCACCCATCTAGGGTCACTCACCCCATCAGACCATCTGGAGTTATAAGTTGAATGGTCAAGCTATAGTTTGAAGTCCCATAGTGATAAGCCATTTTTAAGTCATAACCACTTTTCTATTAGAAAAGTTTTGGGGCACCTTGCACTTTCGTTTAAGGAGAAATGGTTAATTGTACTTCTCAAAAAAAATTGAGACATCTAAAAACTTTCCTAGTTATCTATGTTGGCAACTAAGTGGTTGTTCAAGACACACCTGATATATGTCCAAGACTATATAAAGTTCAGGTTTTCTTAAATTTTCTTAGCCTAATCTCAGCATTCATAGGAACACACCACCTTGTAGACACCAAAAGTAAGAACATTTTTTAAAACTGCTTGATCAAAATTTTAATTCATTATCAATAATTAAAATGTACACGATCATATAAGGCTTAAATCTGAACACATTATATACACGTTGAATATACAAAAATTTATTTTCGCCAAAAAAGACATATATCAGTTAAATACATTTATTTACAAAAATTACCAGTCCAAATGCGCCCTCAAGATACTACCCCAAATATTAAAGAATATTGTGACGCCCTCAGAAAAATGAAAAGTTTTCGGTATCAAATATACCGCGCATGGGAATTGACTTAACTTCCAGTTTATATGTTGTCAGAAAAGTAATTTACCAACATTGACGTCTGTAAAAGATCAATGAATACGGAAGTTACCAAATCTATAAGCGCCCCAGCTCCTTTTTCAAAGGGTGTTGGACGCTTTCAGACGTCGATGATGCTGTTGGTGCAAATGAAAGTAAATCACAGTCGGGTGCCGGAAGAAACAGTACAGGCAATGCCAGGCTACATCCCGGTAATGCTGGGCTGTATCCTGGTGAAGCTTGGCTATATCCTGGTGAAGCTTGGCTATATCCTGGTGAAGCTTGGCTGTATCCTGGTGAAGCTGGGCTATATCATGGTTAAGCTTGGCTAAATCCTGGTGACGCTGGGCTACATCTTGGTGAAGCTTGGCTATATCCTGGTATAGCTGGGCTATATCCTGGTGAAGCTGGGCTATATCCTGGTGAAGCTTGGCTATATCCTGGTGAAGATGGGCTATATCCTGTTGACGCTGGGCTATATCACGGTGAAGCTAGGCTATATCCTGGTGAAGATGGGCTACATCCTGGTGACGCTGGGCTATATCCTGGTGACGCTGGGCTATATCCCAGAGAAGCTGGGCTGTATCCTGGTGAAGCTGGGCTCTTTCCTGGTGAAGCTTGGCTGTATCCTGTTAAAGCTGGGCTGTATCCCGGTGACGCTGGGCTGTATTTTGACGCCACCAGGGTACATGTTGATCGTGCACGCCTTTCAAGCGCCTTGTACTTGTTAGGGCTTTCCTGTCTGTAAACAATAGAATGAAAAAAAAGTAATAAAGATACTAACTTCGATTTAATCTTTCACCAAATATTAAGCCCATTACTTTTGCTTTTAGCAGAGATTTATATTTAGGTATTTTTAGAATTTTAACTGGAGTGAGTATTAATTAAACCATAATGTTTACTTCACTGATTAAGCCCACTTAGGTCTTCTTTACTCCTCTGCTGAGAAAAAACCTTCAGATTGTCTTGCCATTTTCCTACAGATTTTTAAAAACAGCAAGTTTAGTTTCAATTAATAACTATACATCCTATAAACCTCTGTATTTTATATTAAAATTATTTTAAAATACAATAATAAAAGAAGTCTAAACCAAACCAAGTTTTTAATTATAAAAAAAGTTAATTGACGAGAGAGAGAGAGAGAGAGAGAGAGAAAGAGAGAGAGAGAGAGAGAGAGGGGGAAAGAGAGAGAGAGAGGGGGATTTTCTGAAATGTTAGAAAAGATTACCTCCTTGAAATAATAAACGAGTCTTTCGCCTCGCCTAATTTTCTCCTTTTCGACCCATCGATAGATTGAATTAGGTCCGGGTCAACAGGAAAATTTCTAGTTAAATAAAATGTTTTATAAATACCTTTTTTAGTAAAGAAAATTAAAGAGTGTACATAACAAACAATGAATCTGTAATTATCATCAATCTTGGTAAGCGATTATCCTTTGAAAAATGTCTCTTCTATTTGTGTTGATGAAAAAGCTGACTTTTTAACAAGCGACTAATTTTAAGAAGACAAACTTACCCTGAATCAAATAATACTGAAAAGTCACGCCCTATCTGAAGCCATTCCTCCTCGAAATCTTCAAGATTTCGGGAGGGTGAAGATGTACGTTGCTGATCGCTGGAAAATCAAAAGTCAATGAAAGATAACCTTTAAGACATATACTAACCTTAATATTTTTGGTCCATGTTTTTTAGAGAAACTTAAGACCCAGACCGAAAATTTCTTTTGCAATTCTTTTTCATTCAGTTTTCTTTACACTGATGGAATTGTGTTTTTGATGTTATTACATAACAAGATATTAAGTTATGTAACATAAGGTTTGTATAATCTTACAAAAATAAAACTCATTTAGTCTGCAGGTTTCTAAATCTTTGTTCACTCGTACGTTCTTTCGTAAAACATGGATTCTGCCCTTAAAGTTTACTTCTAGATTCGAATTATGATATATATTTTTGTAATATAACACTTACCGAGAATTGTAGAATGATTCTGCCATCCTTGCTGCTTTAATTAACTGGATTTCTGCAGTCAATGATTAATTTTACATTTAACTCTCTCCATTAATCATCAGTGGGTGGATTAGAAATACTACATGTAATTAGAACATTTTTTTTAAAACTCAAAGTATGTTTAGATGTGTGGGAATAGGAAAAGTGGTTTTTCTTCTCACGTGATTTTTAATCATTGATGCATGATCTTGTTCAAAACTGTAGCGGTCTTTTTTGTACTTTTGAAACTGCCGCGACCGTTTTTCACAGCTGCGCATAAAGTATATCCGGAACACATTTACTAACCCGATAAGACTGTTCTGCTTCATTAAATAAAGAAATTTATTTATTGCATCCTTGAACTACAAGTTTTGTTTGTTTAGCTTGATGCGTAATATTTTGAATTCTTTATGATCGTAAAAGTTTGATAATTGACACAGAAGGTTTATAAATGAAAACTTTAAATAAAAAAATATTGTTATTTTGAATGTATTGAAAATGATACATAAAAGAAAAAAAGAAGAGACAAAAAGAAGGAAACCAAATATAAATTTATAATTAATATTATTTTTTTTACAAATTCATCTGTCCAATCATTGTATCATGTAAATTAGACATGAAATACATCAATTTTTTAATTTTTTTTTTTTGAAAATCACTCCATAGTGGTCAATGTGGGATCGACCTTTGTTTGGAACTATCAGCAGTTTATCAACCTTATAAGTTTAGGTAAACTTATAAAAACTTAATAAAAAAACTAATAAAAAAACTTATAAAAAGGTAGGTGTCTAGGACATTATCGTAAATTACGTTATCTATCAGTGGTGTTTCAGGTATATAATAAACCCCAGAATTTAACAAAGATTGCATAAGGATATAATTCACATGACCTGATTTTCCTTTCATATAAAAACTTCTGTGTAATATATTAGTATATGTAGTGACCATTCACATCCTGTCGATTTTCTTTTCATCTGTGATCAATTTAACGCCTTAATTGTATTGTATCTACTCTAATTTGAACATTTCACACGTGGTCTACACACACGGTCTGGCAATCGGACATGCTACAGCTGTTGACCTAAAATATTTTTTTTTTGATCTCTGAAGTACAATCACTGATAATTTTTAAAGTACATTTTAGACCAGGCTTGGTCCATTAAAGGTTTCATTTAAACAAGCAATTATGTAAGGTAACTGGTCATAAAGATGACCTCATCAGTTAAGTTAATATGCTCATTATATCATCAATCCATGGATATTAGATCTGATCAATGCGACGTTTTCCCTGCAAATAGGACTTCATGTACAAAACTTCAGAACAGGCAGATTTAAATACTCTTTAGGTTCTCGTGGTGTCTGATCTTTAAGTAGCTTTCAGTAGTGTACTCATCGCATTATAAGCGTCTCTCATAATTTGTTTTGGTACGCGGTCAGCCATGGTAGTTTTAATGACTTCCAAGAAGTCACCTGGTGTTCTTCCAGAGGTATGTCATCAATATCATATGAACACAAACAAAAATTGGACTTTTTCCGAGGATTCACTTCAGACTCCAAAGCCAATATCACGAGGCAATGTTTCTCGTGTATCATTTAAGTTCTTAGAGCATTGTTTTTTTTTGTTACAAAATTCGCAAGTTACGGATTTTTGTCATGTTTTAGTATATACTTTCAATCAGTTTTTTGACAGCTGCCCCCACAGGATGAAGCTCTGCCATTCAGTCAATTGAAATGTGACTGAAAGGTAACTGAAAAGTGACAGAATTCAGTCAACTTTTCAGACCATTCAGTTATCATTCAGTTGACTGAATGGCAGGCAGAGCTTCATTCTGTGTCCTTTCTTCAAGAAATCTCGAAGATTTTTCTCTCTCTCTAATAGTCATTTTCAGTAGTCTTGTATTCAGCCATTGTCATTTTATTCTGACATATTTTATGATAGTTTAACTTTCTTTAGATTGAAGACTCAGACAGCTCTTAAGGGAGGAGTGACCCCAGACGGTTTTGTCGGATGAGACGTGACGCCATTGACCCCAGACGGCTTGATAGGGATAGTGACCCCAGACGGTTTTTTGGGGATGGGCGGGTACGTGACCGTGACGTCATTGACCCCAAAGAGATCCAGACTATACCCCTTACTACTCGATCTCCCACCGGTTTTAAATGCGAGAAAATTTGTCTCTTTACTAATTCGCAAAATATGGTGTAGCAAGATTAAAGAGGAGACAAATTATCATATAGTGGTATTCAATTTGTATGCACCGCTTGGTGTGCTTTAGACGACATCGAAAAATAAGCATTATTGCTTAAGTAGATACACTATTTGTTGTTAAATAGACAACGCACAAAAACTACTCTATGTGTATTTCACTAGTATACAACACTGGTATTCTGAGTAATAAATTTTCACTTTCTATCTATCATACATTTAAAGGAACTCTTGTAGAATCGACACATATTCAGTTTTAATTTTAGTTTCTTTAAGATCAAAGCTTAATATATGTTTTGAAAACTTGTCGGCTTGGCCTTGAAAAAAGTAAAATAAACATTATTTGTGTAGCAAATGGTTTTTGTCACAGCTTAAAAAAGTATTGCAGCAATTAGTTCAGATTTAGGTTATAGAGGTTAAAGCTACTCACCCACAGCAGTTGAGGGCGCCCCGGACACAAGTACACCTAAAACACGTGTCGTAGTCAAACTTCGTCTTTCCCAGGCCTGTCACGTGACCTTCATCATCAACACATCCTGGATTTATCAAAAAACAAAAGGGGAGGAGAAATTGGGACACGTGTTACAGACTTCACACAAACAGAGACAGGTTCCTACCGTTCAGATTCCTTGGCGGTTGGAGGACGTTATAGCATGACCCCTCGGCCAGCCAGACAAAGCCAGAGACAATCAGAAAAACCCAGACCAGCCACATGATTGGACGCAGACGTGACGTGGCGAGTGCGCGAGGTGGCTGTTTTCTAGCTGGTGCGGAGATTAAAGTGATAAGAGCGCATTCGCCGAGGAAATAAATATCCCCCTCTCTGTTATATGTGTGTGTCTAACTCCGTGTTAACAAAATAAAGTTTATCTTACTCCTACAGTTTTTTTTTCAATTCTTCATCGTATATTTTTTTGTGTTTATGATCGAGACATCATGAATTTTGTAGTATAACAGGTAATCGCTTCGCTGTTTGTATTTATCTTTTGAATGTGAACTATCTCTAAGTGGAACAATATTGTTGTATAGGGTATCGTTGAAATGTCTTATCTTTTCATTTTGAAGAAGATCCTAATGGTGTTCTAAAAATAACCCAAAACTCATGAAACAAATATAATTTTTATTGAAATGTTGAAGCTGCTTGGTCCGATTTTGTATCAAATTTTGTGAATGCTTTTAAACGATGGTTACGCAAAGTATGTGTATAATTAAAAAAAATGGCAGTATAGTTTTCCGGTCAAATAAGCAATATTTCAATGAAAAAATACAGTAATATACAAAACTTGTTTTAAAAACAAATAACACAAAAGGATGCCGTGTTATTTCGCCCCCTTGCGTCGAGGCGGCTTTGATTGTATTTCGACTTTGATATCGCTAAAATAAATGTTAAAGTGTTTTGGCAGATCAAAAATAAACATGTGTACATTTTGCTTACTAAAGTTTGATTTGTTTACAATCAATGCATAACATGCGGGTTGAATAAACCTAATATCATTCGGGGGGGGGGGGGGGGGGGGGGGACTGTTCCCTTTTCTAAACATTCCCATACTGCAGATTGGTTGTTTTTTGTCCATAAAGAAATTATTTTATTTACTTTAAATATTTCCAACTTTGAAAGGAAACCGATTCTGCTGGTATATATAAGAAAAAGTATATAACTTTCTAGGATAACTGGTTTGTATGGAATATTATTCGAGACTGTAATAGAAAAAAAAATCGGACCGCGCAGCAGTTAAGCAAGAAACTGTCAAGTTTCAATCGAAACAAGGAATACAGTTGTAAGACGAAGATATGATACAAAGGATAGTCAACAACCTCATTAATTCTTTCAAATTTTGATGGTTATAACTATCTAATGCCGTTACTTAGATGAATACACATATACACATATCTAGGCTATGTGTAAATATCATTGAATAAAACATTATATCTGAAATGTCGATTTCATCAAACCTTCATATATCTTAAAGTTTTCCCTTTTCCCGCTTACTTTTAAAGTTTTAGTTTTTTTGCTGAAAATTAAACTAATATGTAGACTGGCGAAAAATCACGACGATTTTAATTTCATTATGTCCGCGATTTCTCATTTTGCGCGAAATTAAACCCATCGCGAATACTATCGTTAGTCAAAAAACTTTCAATGCTTATGCCTTAATCAATTTTTTTTTCTGCGGCGTGAAAATTAAGCCATCGCAATTTGTTCTTTTTTGAAAATTCGGAAAATCTTAAAACCCTGGATTTAAAACGGTTTAATTTAATAAGACATACAATTGTACTGATTTTGGTGCACACATATGCAGGCTGTTTGGGTCTACAGTAAGTCATTACTCTGATCTGATCTGGTTCAAGGATTATAGCAGTACGTGTAAGTCATTACTCTGTTCTGTGTCAGGGATTATAGTAGGATTACCGTCTACAAGTTTAATGAATCGATGATTGACAACTGTTTGATAGCTAATAAAGAGCCCTAAAATAATCAGTGCCAAAGGCTAGATTTTATCGTTTTATAAAAGATTTTTTTAAGTTCATTGCTCTGTTACTATCAGTGCCATGTGATTTTGATCTCTTCCTTTAAAAGTGTGCCACATCGGATTCGGCTACTGTTAGGGAAGAGTTTTTTTTAAATAAATTTCTTAGATTTGACAAAATTCATATTTTTGACTCTCGTTTCTTACTTTGGGGAGACGACTCACTCAGCGTGGATGAAAATAAATACTTGTTTTCAAATGTTCAAATTTAAGGTACTGGCAGATTTGAATAATCACAAATCTGAATATTTTTGTGGATAACAGTTTGCTTATCTTTATCTATTTATCTCGTTTATCCTTGCATACATGTAACATTAATAGTAATTAAATAACTTTTACGTTCTTACTCCATTTATCAAGTATTTACGTACTAATGTAATTTATTACTGTATAAGTACAAACTGAGACGTATTTGCAATGATATTGTATTTGTTGTTTAACATGTAGGGAGAGGGCGAATTCAGTTTTTATAACTTGTGCCCAATCCCATTGCAATATATAAAGCAATAAAAAATGTTCAAATCAAAATCGGGTTCTTTTTTTTTTTTTATTAGTAAATCAAATCTTTCTCCGAGCCATGACAACAGACAGGACCGGTGTCTATCCCCGGTTCCCAGGGTGGGACTCTCTTTAGATGTAGTCCTGAATATCTATGTCAAATTCTTGATCAGCCGTTCTTCGAAAAAAAACTTTTGATTCAGCTATATCTCAAGCTTTTAAACGATCTTGGAGATAATGTGCAACAGTAAGATGAAGACGCCAAATGTGAGCAGATTTATTGTCATTTAATACTAACAGATCTTATATCGCGATTGCTTTACTACTGTATTTAAATAAAATCATCATCGTGGTTCTTTTAAACATAAGGATTAGGATAATGATCTAGGTGAACAATCTTAAATATTACTGTTCTTTTTAAATCCCATTTATTTGCCAGTCAGGACTGACATCGACCAATTGATCTATTGATTTTAAGTATTGTTCATTACATTTTCTCGTTTTTAGTCATTATATCCACACATCATTAACTTATAAATTTTAAAATTGTCTTACTCCATAGAAACGCTTAAAATTCTAAATGTATTGGGTATTTCGGGCATAAAATTAAAAATGACAAACCCACGACGACCCTGAACATCAGAAAGCTTCGTGGAAATCACGAGATTATCTTAATGCAAATTACACCGCTGACTATCTCCAATCAAACATAAAAATTATTATACAACTAGCATATACTTTAAACTTCAGAGTCTATCTTGATTTCACAACATGAATAGTTTATATTAATCTCAGTTTATTCATCCTCGATTTCATTCCTTGTTTGGAGTTTTAAAACACATAATCTTTGGCAGTTCTGTAAGTAATGGTTAAACATTTTTATACCTCTTTTTTAAATTAAATTTTTGCGTTCAATTTCATACAGATAGTATGCTGAAATATATTGTTTCATATTACGGAGAAAAAGGTTCAATCTTATAGATATGGGTTTTTTGGGCTTTACATGTACATGTTATGGTTAAACAAATTTTTCATCGTCAAATATTGATGACGAGTCATTAATATACTGGAATAGGTATACCTTTGAAAAACTGAAACCAGTTATTAAAACTATTGATCTGAAGTTGTAAGAAAATATAATAAATAAATATTGTAAATAAACTTATGTTGAATATTGCAATAAAATTGATAAATGTATTCACAATTATACTACAGTTATCAAAGAGATGCCACGGCCATTATTCTGTTATATACCAAGATGACCATAAGTAAAATATATGACCAGAAATATATATAAGGCCAAAAAAAAAGTTGTGTGTTTAGGGTAACCCGACCTAACCTACAAAAATGCCCCTATCCTACCATTTTTAGATGTCTGTGTTTATCAGATTGTGAATTTTATATTATTATATAAATTTTATTAAAAATTTGTTTAAATTATGACCCATACAAAAATTCTTCGGGTTCATGCAGAAAAAAAATATGATAAAATTAAAAAAATTCCTGCCTACCTAACCTAATTTTTTCATCACTGTTACCCTAAACACACAATTTTTTTTAGGTCTAAGCTTAGCACTGCTCCTGAAAATATAACTTCATGGTTGAAGGAAAAAAATGTTTTCGTGATTGTTACAGAATATCCTCATCGGTTAGTGCAGGTCATCTGGCAACATTCACAATAACAAGATTTTGTCTTATATTCTACAAACAGCTCGTGTCCCACAGACAAAGACTAAGTAGGTCATTATGGCTGCTGTTCCTTGTAGTCTCAAAGGTTTCTTTAGTATGCGTATCGATCACAGGCAGCTGGTACATGTATACAGATGGTTTTTGTTGGATGCTTAACACACTTCTTTTATGTAAAAAAATTCTTTGAAACATAATAATTATAAACTCCAATTGCATGTTTAAGCGTCATCTATATGCTAGGTCAACCATTGCATGTTTAAGACTCATCTATATGCTAGGTCAACCATTTCATGTTTAAGCCTCATCTATATGCTAGGTCAACCACTGTCTGATCTGGTCGTCTTTTACGTAGGCGGGAGTCATGCACTTTGTCCTAGTCATCGTGGTCACGCTCGTGATCTCCATGGATACACTGAGTAACTCTCAGCAGACGACAGACTCGGGCTACGATGTCGTCATAGAGCGTCGTAAAAGGGAACTGCTGGGAACCCCCGACGTTGACCTCACTTCCCTCGATGAAACTCCGGGGATATCCGAAGGAAAGGAAAACTCATCACAGTATACGGCTGATTTAGGCTCATACAAAGCGAACGAACAAAATCAACCACGAGAGGACAGATTTGAGTCAAAACGAGGCCGCAAACGACCAAAGTCATTTTATCGCAAAAATAAGAAGAAAGGTTCAAGAAAACCCAAACCTCCGACTAAACCGAGAGGGGACCAAAGCAATAGCCAGGAAGAAAACAACATGAAGAACATGCATCATGGGTCAAAGAACTATCACGGAAGCTCGGAACCGCCTGTATCAGGCAGTGAAGAGGAAAATTTGCCTGAGACCACTAGTTTTGTGGAGGGTAGATTTACTTACGGAAGTTCCGATTCGCCATTTGGGATGTACAACCCGAGATACAATTGCTTTGAAAGATTTCCAAGGAACTATTTCTTAGGAGTTTCTTCTATCTGCCAAGAAGAAAGAATGAGGTCACGATTACTTTTAAATAATTGAAAAAATAATTGAAAAAATATACATTATATAAGTATGACCTAATTTATTATATATATAACTCATTTACTTGTATGTTCTCTAGAGTCAATTTATCTTTAAAAATACTTATTTTCTGATCAGACGTAAAATTAGATACGCGCTTCAAAAAGATCAGGCAGTTTCCGAGTCCATGAAGGCACACTATTACAGATGTGCTAAAGCGTAAGTGGTGTTGATTTTTATGATCAATATTTACTAAAGCGAAAAAAAATAACACTTTTGTTAAATAACGAAGCAAAATACTGGAAAAACTGATGCTTATCAATTTTCAAGTCGCTCAATAACAATTGATAAGGATATTTATGTACAACTGTACCCACGAAATGGTGTAACACAGAAATTGAATATTTGACCATTTCCTGTTTAGCTATGTGAACTACGCTGGTCTGGATGAGACGTGTCCGACAAAAATAAACATCGCGACCACAGTGTTCCTGGGCAGGCAGAAGTGCTACGTTGTGGAGCCCTACCAACAGTGCCTCACCTATTCTGCCTGTATGAATCCTAGGTACGTTATCTAACCTTTTGCCCTGATACAAACTATTTTGAAAGATTTCAACCAGTTTTCATTATTATGTAACTTTTTTCACTTGTAAAACACGTATAGGAATTTCAAATTGGCTGGAACCATATGTTTAATATACCAATTGCATTTTAGTTTTCTCACACTCCAATGTTCCTTTTTAATGCATGTATCTGTACTCTTTAATTCAAGTGTCGGATTATCCCGATTTGCTTTTCCATAATTTTCCTAAATGTGCTTTGATCTTACGGTTAGAAAATATAATTTGAGGTTCTTCTATTAAATGAAAAAAATAATGACTAGTTCTCGTTAACGACTCAAAACTAATTTTATAAAACCTCGTACCCCTCTGGTTTTGTAGTATTTTGAGAGGTCAATCTCCTCCTTCCTTGTGGTTCGTGATTATAGGCCTAATAAAGAATTAGAATTATTCAGTAGAAAAACAAGATTACCAGTGAATGATTTGCTTTATCCTGATTGATTGACAAAATAATGTAACTATATATTTTTCACAATTTGGGCATTTGGATTTAAAGGTCAGTTGTCTTCCTGTTTTATTTTTGTTTTGAAAAAAAGTAATGTTCCTTCCACCGACCAAATATTTAAACACAATTCGGGAGAGGGCAAACACAAACAGATAAATGTTTCGTCACTTATTATTTATTGGCATTTAAACCTTTAAGTTAATTGTTTAACTTTAAAGCATTTGCTTGCAAGACCTACGTAACATTTTAGACAATAAAAACCTCCACTACTTTGACGTCTATTGTAGGGGAGGATGCGCTGAGCGCCGTGGCGCCCCCTTTTTCAGTTCCTGTTTTTACGACGGATTCCGTGACGCCTTTGTGTGGGTGTATTGCCCCCGCTGTGGCTTCCGCCTGGTCAAGGTCTCGCTGCCCCAGTGTTGTTCCTGCAGGAAGTGGACTCTGTGCCGGGGAGGCGGTCACCGTAATCACTGATGTTAATAAATGATTATACACCGCATTTTTATCTCATTCATTTAATAATTACACTCTGTCCCTAAAACTGTTATTGCATCAAATGCAATTTCATAAGATCGTTTTTAATTGTATTTATATTTTAGGATTTAACAATGCTCATTAATGAACGGTATGAAAAAAATCTCAGTTTTTTTTTTAATCGCACCCTCTAGCACGTTAGATATATAAAAAAAACCCCAGCAAATAATAAAGAGTATATGGGGATATACAAAAAAGTACTTTGACAAGAATGAATGATAATTGGACTGGCGAGGCGTTGCGTATGTCTACCTAATAAAAATTCAAATTATTTATCTTGGGAAAAAAATACGATTTCGTTCTTGTAATTTTCTTCCGATGGAATGAGATTAAGGTGTCAATTAAGAAATATTGTAATTTTTGCCTTTTTAGATTTCGATTGTACTTCTTTCCAATGTTTGTGTAATTTTGTTAAATTTGTCAAAAAGAGAAACAGAAAATTAAGACATCGTATAACAGAAATGAATGGGGGAGATGGATGATGATAGATAAGACCCAGAATCGGACTCAGATGATTCCGAAAGATATATATATATATATATATATATATATATATATATATATATATATATATATATATATATATATATATATATATATATATATATATATGTATAAGTTTGGGGCATAACAGTTCAGAATTTTGTATCCATCATTAATGTTAAAGAGACCAAATTGTACTCTCTGATCACTATCTTCTGTCTCCGCTGTATGTAGGAGAGGAGTTGCAGGACGTTGTTCCACTTGTGAGGTTTGGTAATCAACGGGTTAATGTCAAAGGTGAAATGATGTCACTATTGTTGATACAAATGCTGTTCATGTGTAACGCGAGCATTTTTAGTTCGTACGATTGTTCCAAGTAAAGTCGCCCTAGCAATAGTGTCATAATATATAGGCTCTGTAAGTCTCGTCTATTTTTGCTTTCGTTTTGTGACTTCCGGGCAGTTTGACATGATGCCCTACTGCTTTGCGTTTGGCTGCACGCATATAATTGGAGGTAAACAGAACTGTAGTTTGTGTTTCGGTTTCTCACCGACCCCAAAAAAGGAAGAAATGGATTGAAATATGCCAGTAGGTGCATTTAAATACTTTTGCATCATATAATTGTAAGGAATAGCCATGATATAACAAGCTGTTTTGGCCTATACATGTATAGCATATCCCTACACTCCCTTGTCTCTACCCGGTCTACAACAATCTCTTACTTTAGCTTTAGACATGTTATAGTAGTAATGTTAGTAGCTCCTCTGCTTGAACCTGACACACGAGTAGCTCCTCTACCGCGGGTACTGGTAGTGCCTCAACCTCAGATTCCTTACTTACAATTAAGTGCAGAGCTTTGAAAATGTGACTTCATTTAAAGATGTATTTTATAATGTACAAATATAATAAAAATTTAAGAAGAATAAAATTTCAAATCATGCAGCATTGCACTTCAGTTCCATATGCACATAACTTGTTTATCTAAGTCAATAAGTATATACCCGGTATTAATACCACACTAGTAATTGTAAATCTTACTCACAATTTAAGCAATTGATGATTGAAATATGACATTAAATATCTTTACATATTAATCTATTGAAAAAACACAAAGCCATCTTAAAAATTAGAACTTTGAATAATCAATAATACAGCGTATTTGAAATGATGACAATATAAACTGATAAATTCTATTGATAAACTTCTTTGAAATCACCTTATTTTAATGAGGGTTAATTTTCATTTGATTCATGGCATGAAGAAATCAATGAAATCATGTCATTACTAAAACATAAGCTTTGAAGATCCTGCAGTTTTTCAACCTTTAATCTTCAAATCAAGCCTCTTTTACCTTTTTTTATTTCCCCAATAAAAAAAATTAACCCCACAAAATTAATGACTTTTATAGTATTTGCAATAAAAGCTTAAGAGATCACTAGGATTTTTTCACATTTTCAATGCAGTGGAACCTTGCCCCCTCCCCCCCCATCCCCTGTAAATATTTAAAGCTAGTCCGAAGGCTCAAGCGAGCTTTTTTTTTTTTTTTTATTAAAAGGCATCTTTCTGTCATCTGTAAAAAGCTTTCACATTTTCTCGCCCTTCAAAAATAAGTTCTTGATTCTGCATCATATATCAATGTTTCAAATTATCAAAAAACAACAGGGTTTGTCAAACACAATTAAAAAACATCAACAAGAAAGCTCATGACTAACCAGGATATACAATTCATAGAGATGGAAACAACCTGTGAACCGCCAAAACTGTCCAAGTAGTTTTCGCAAAAACCCCTAAATTATGCAAATTTAAAACAATTTTATGTTTCTTAAATCGGTGTTATGAAACAAACAGACATGGATTGTTTGTTGTTGTTATTTTTAAACATTTTCGTCACTTAAAATAGTTACTTGCATGTGTACATAAATCAAACTCAAGTAGCTTTGGAGTATATTTATTATCAACAATATGAATAATGCAGGTAGCTGTAGTTCGGATGATTTGATGGATACAGTTCCTGCATAGTAAGGCTGATATAATAGATACAGTTCCTGCATTGTTAGGCTGATATGATGGATACAGTTCCTGCATTGTTAGGCTGATATAATAGATACAGTTCCTGCATTGTTAGGCTGATATGATGGATACAGTTCCTACATTGTTAGGCTGATATAATAGATACAGTTCCTGCATTGTTAGGCTGATATGATGGATACAGTTCCTGTATTGTTAGGCTGATATAATAGATACAGTTCCTGCATTGTTAGGCTAATATAATAGATACAGTTCCTGCATTGTTAGGCTGATATGATGGAAACAGTTCCTGCATTGTTAGGCTGATATGATAGATACAG